>NC_041385.1:833498367-833538073 GCF_002162155.2 Triticum dicoccoides
AAAGTGACAGGGATTGAGGGGATGATGCCGCTAATTGCCTAATGCTGCTGCTAATTATACCAGCTGATTATAAGGAGGTGTTGTGGCAGTTTATATAGGGGTTGCTTGCCTAAGGTAGCTGCTGATTACTGATTTTGTATAGTAATCGCCGATTGCTAGAGAGATAAAAATGTGTGTGTGCACTAATTGCGATAGCTATATGCCACTAGATGTGTATGCTGCTGCTGAAAATGTGTTGGTTTTGGTTGTTTTTGAAAGATAAACATATGAATTTGATAACATAACTGAAAATGTAGGGTATTAAAATAATGTACATATGGATTTGATAATTTCACAAGACCGATGAAATATAGGAGATATAATAATTTAGGGGAGCTACTGGAGTTCCTCCGACTCCTATCGCCAATTGGTCTCATGTTCTGACCCCCACCGAACCCTACCCATACGACATGCTTAGCATCCATGTCCGTCCTCGTGGCCTGCGACAAGAAGCAAGAGATGGTCGGATGGATGTGGATCGAAGGAAGGGAATCCATGTCCATCCCTGTAGCCCGCCACAAGTAGCGAGACAGGGTGGGATGGATGGGGATTAATGGAATGGAGAGATAGGGGGGTATCTTTACTATTAAAGGTGAGTATGTGTTAGTGATGGTACATTAGTATGTCGCCGTTCGTACACCAATCCCTCCCCTCGAGTTTTGCTCGTTCATCCATCTGCCCTGAATCACACAAGATCTTCCGAGGGAAAGGAAATTGTGATGCAATCTCTTAGGTTAATTCCCACAATGCATGTTTCTCCTACACGCGATCCGATTTGATTGCATGACTTTACTAGGTAAATCAAGCGTTGGCACACTAGATTTCATGGTTGCATAACGTGCTATGCCTTCTTCCATTCTCCCATGGGTGCCGCATCCCGATGCTGATGACCTTGCCCTGCATGTTGTGTCCCTATTTGGCGACACGTGGATACATCACATGCCCCAGCCTGAATTTGCCACTGTACTAGGAGAAGGTGCGGCATTGCAGTGAGCAGCAGGTTGTGTTGCAATGGAGGTCACCCTCGGCTACGATGGTTTGCACTCCGTAGCACCAGGATCAGCCTGGGGTGTTGTGGAGGGCGGAGAAAGGGGGCGGGTGACATCATGGACAGTAGGGGACACGACAGTGAGAGCAAGACATGGGCTAAATGATGTGGCGTCGAGGGGATGCAACAGTGAGAAGCCGCGATGGGCAGACTAGGCTAGGGGAATGAGATGTGAGTGTTGTGTCGTGCCATGAGAGAGAGAGAGAGGGTGAATTGCTATTTTTAAGATAAGAAGAGATGTGGCTTTGAGGAAAAGCGATTGTTTGTTATGAGAGAAACGTCACGTACTTTTTTATATAGTGAAAAATATCACAAACCCTAACAATTCATTTCTGGAGAATAATTACCAACAAGTGATTTAGAGGTGAACCTATGTGTATTAAAACTGGGATGCAACTCACTCTAGTAAAAAGCACGATGCTACTCACTATATGTTATTAAAATTGGGATTCAACTCACGCTACCAAAGGCACGATGCTACTCACTCTAACTAAAAACGGCCACCTGCTTGCATCAAGACCAATTAATATAGATCGTATATGCACTTATTTTTATTATGTTTATTTTAATATATGTTTACATGTTCACCTTTGTAGATCAGAGGTAAAAAACGATGGCTTCAGATGATGCTTCGAAAATGTCGATCGACAAAGTCACTGACGTAACTATAATGGATTCGACTGAATACTAGAGAGTCATTGTTGGATGTGAAGGGGCGGGGGATTAACGGATTTGAAGGAAAGGTGCAACAGATCTCAGGTGGCGGAGATGGTGGTAGTGTTTAGAGGGATGGCCGACACATCATGTTACATCTTTTTGTTTGCACTATTCATCCCAAGCAATCATGGAAATAGAACAAATTGGTGGAACTATGTTAGAAATATGTATTTAGTGAAAAGATGAGAAATAATGTATTTCATGACGATCACTTTCATCATCCATGTATTGTTAGCCTTATCGGCACAGGAACACATAGAGTGAGGGGTGTGTGGGGTGAGAGAGTGAGAGGGCTGGTTGTGGTGAGATAGTAGCCGAGGTCAGAATAAGGCTGGGCAGGTAAGCTAAAAACTGAATAGACAACATTCCCGAGTGTGCGAGAATTTCTTAAGTGCGTCAAGTAAATTTTAATTTGTAACATATTTTTAGTTCGATAATTTCTCTATATATATACATCGTCAAATTTCTTTTTTAATCAATTTACATTGCAAGTGAAGTGGACTTCAGTTATTACCCAATTATGCCCATGCTATTTTTTCTCAACATGTGAAATTTAACATACATTATGTTTATATCCCATGGCAACGCACGGGTATTCTACTAGTATTGATTACGGATCAATCTGGCATCAGCTGGTACAGTGGTACGGTTGGAAATCACAGGGTACCCAGGCTGTAAAAGTCGGGACTAATGGGAAGAGGACACGTATGTCCTTAGTTTTTTTGGGGGAAATTTTGGTGATCCATAAGTTTAGCCATTTTGTCATTGCTGTCAGCGTAAATTTTCGGTCCATAAGAGGCGCTGTTGTTCGGGGGTGAACAAATGGTAAGTAGTGTGAGCAACCCTCTTTAGGCCCTGTTTGTATTCTCGTTTTCTATCTGAATACCCCTGTAAAATATACAGGTCTCCGCCCGTTGTTTTGGTTTCTAGCTGAAAGTAAGTTACACCCGGAATATAATACACCTGTATCGAATTGCAACCATACAAGGGCAGCCTTAATTACCAACTTGTACTCGCAATACAGTGCACGACGTCAAACTGGCCCTAGTATCCATCATGCAGAGCCAACAACAATTAATTGAGTCATTTAAATAAAAGCATAAATTTATAAGTTTGCAAATGAGTTGCAACTTCGTGCGCCTCTTCAATAACTTGTCTAATATTTATGTGCCAACTTTCAATTTTAAATAAAATGATTTAGTAGCTAATTTAAATAGAAAACAAAGCAGGAAGAAAAAGAAAAGGAATAGAAAAAGAAAAAGATAGAAGTGGCACACGACAGATGCCAAGGGATGGCTAAAGAGAGGGACATGCTCGAGGGCACCGGTGGGCTCTAGAGGCAAGGTCGGCATGAGCGAGCGAGAGACACAAGACATACCGAGGTTCGGGTCTCTCTGGAGAGATAACACCCCTAGTCCTGCCGAGTATGGTTTATATGGAGATGGTACAAGCTTGCTCCTTGAGTTGTTTTGGGGAGGAAGGAAGACGTGCCCGTGCATAGGCTACTCCTTCTCTCTATGGGTGGATGGATTCTATTGATGATCTGTCCGCCCCTCTGGTGTTCAGCCCTGTACATGGAGGGCTTCTGGGGGATTTTACATGCCAACCCCCAGGGTTACAATGGTAAAGTTACATGGCTGCGGGGCTGGGTTGTTAGTGACTGGAAGCCAACGCTGGGACACGCCGGGTACCAGGGTACGCCGGGTTCTCCAGGAAGCATTGTGCCTTGGTTTGCCGTACGTCATGCAGTGGTTGAGCCAGAGTCAGCCACAGTGCCAGGACGCTTGGTTGCCGTCGGTACTTGTTGACAGGATGGATGCGCATTGTAGCCATCCCGGCATTGGTCAACGGAGTAAGTGGGCCACTGTAGCCATGCTTGCCCCTTCATGGGGGTCTGTCTTGTTGTACGCTTGGATGGGATGGGAGTTGACCTGAGGTCGGTTGAGGAGCGTATCATGATGCTACTTGCTTGTTGAAGAAGTCTTGACTTGTCGGGACCGGCCGGCACGCGCCAGCGGGCCTGAACCGGGATGCGGGACTTGGCCGAGTTGCGGAACCCGGCCAAGGGCAAACCGGATTGAGGGGCATTGCTGGGCCGATGATTTTGAAAAGGACTCGGGTTCCGTTGCGTGCCCGGGGTTCACCCCCCTGACATTCAGCTTCTTCCTATTCTGACTTTTTTTCGGTATGCCCCCATCAACCGAGGGCTCTTCTTCACTTCCTTCGAATTGATGAGCAATCCCAGATGTATTACCCACTGGAACTAGAGCTGAACTCATATCCAGAGGATCATTCGTCAGGCCCTTCGAAGCTGAATCATGAGCTGCCCTCTTCCCCAACACGAGGGGGTCTTCAAGTTGGCGTTTAGTCATCAACGATGATGTTCCAGTATTGGAGACTGAGTCAGCTTGGGCATCGAATCTCCAACTTATACTTGGATCCACTACTCGGGGATGCTGCTAGCACGATACTACGATCAAAGACCCTTCAACAAGCTGTGTGCGATGCAACAATCGCAAATGGTGGTGTCAGAGAACCGTCAAAAATGTCCAAAACATTTGCAATGACAGATGCATCAAAAACGGTTCAGATTTTAGTTGTGTGTGCGATGTAGGGCATACGGTTCAGTTCAATTAACTGTTTGTGATGAGGAGTAACAAAAGAAACGGGCAGCCAGATGAAGGTGTGTGCGATATACAACATATGGTTCACTCGGATGAACTATTTGTGATTAGGCAATACAAAAGAAACGGTTAGCCAGATGAAGGTGTGTGCGATATACAACATATAGTTCACTCGAATGAACTGTTTGTGATTAGGCAACACAAAAGAAACGGTCAGCCAGATGAAGGTGTGTGTGATATACAACATACGGTTCACTCGGATGAACTGTTTATGGTTAGGTAACACAAAAGAAACGGTCAGCCAGATCAAGGTGTGTGCGATATACGAATGTGGTTCACTCGGCCCTTGTCGTCAGTGTGATCTCTGTGGCAACCGTTCGCTTCCCACTTCCCCAGGCTCCTATTCGCGTACTGTGGAAACCATCCATCACCTCTTCACCTTTCCCTCTCGATTTGGAACTGCTGTCGCACGCTCTTCCTCCCTCCATTTGCCTTCACCCTTCCTTCTGCCATTGTTCGATCATCTTCTCCATGGAGGGGACAGGCCGGAAACGACACTGTTATTCTTGCCCCGATCTAAAAGATGGCGTGGTGGAGGAACTCATTGATCGATGCGACGTAATCACCTCGGCTACCATGGCAGGTTCGTTTAAGACCATTCTCGACTAAACTAATAACATCATTACAAGGAACCCTAGGGTCCAGGAGCGGTTTGATCTCCCCTATCTTCTTCGCCGTGACCCTACTGACTGGCGCGGGGATGGGGGAAGCCTCGTCTTGTGCAAGTTGATGCCGCTTGATAATGATACATATGATGTTAAGATTCCATTGCTTGAGGGCAAGGCTTGGGCAGGTGCAAATGGAGATTGGGTTGTTTATATTGGGTACAACTGCGATTGGGAACATGTGAATGTGTACTCTTATCACCGGGTTCCACTTCCAAAAATCACAGATGACTGCCCAGAGGTTGAGTACACCGGTATTCTATGTGAGTTCAAATACGATCATGGTGACTATCATCTACGGAAGATAGCAATTTGTCGAGTTCCCAACCGCTCTTGGGATACACAAACTATGAAGTTGTTGCTATCTTCGACAAGCTTGTTGTCGTCCTTACTTCCATGCGTCGATGGATATTGCTCAAAAATCAATTTCTGTACACGGATGAATATTGTGATGCAATTCAATACGAGGGTCTTGTGTTTGCTACCACCACTCACTACTAGGGAAAACCCTAGCAGTAGCGCATGTTTAAAGCCTATTAGTAGCACGGGGAACCGCGCTACTAGTAAGGCGCTACAGCCAAAGGTTAGCAGTAGCGTGGGTTGGACCGCGCTACTGTTATATCGACTTAGTAGCAACGATTTCTAAAACAAGCGCTACTGGTAATTAGTAGTAGCGCTTCTCCTAGAGCGCGCTACTACTATTATTCCGTATTTCTTTTTTATTTCATATTGTATTCATACACCTTTATACAAGTTTTAATACCGCAACAATTTAGAGAATGATTTTACATCATAATGAGTTATTACATCAGTGGGAGAAAGAACTGTGGACTAGTTTCAAGTGGATGGATATCCACTTGAAACTAATCCACGGTTCTTTCACCCAATGATATAATAAATATCATCATCATCATCATCATATCATTAACAACTTATCATCATAATGCATCATTGTCATATAACATGTCACATCCCTAGCTTTACCTTGCACTTGGTCTAGCTTGGTTGTTGCATCATGTTTAAATTTCAAGGAAACTTGAAATGGGGATTGTTTAAACCCTAGCACCAAATGAATTCAAATAGGCTCAAATAAAATCATTTCCAATGACCCCAAAATGCCCTTTGAAAATGTTCATGATTTCTGATAAAGGTCAAAACCTCTGCCAAAAATGATGAACATATTTCTAGGTCATTCCTGGATTTTGAATTAAATCATATTGTAGTTGACTTTGGGCATTTAAACACTATAGATAATTTAAATGCTCAAATAATGTTGGAATTATTTGTGGGACACTAAAATAGTTCAGAAAGTGCTCATGAATAGTTTAAGGATTTATAAAATTGATTTGGTTTTTAAAACTAGATCAAAAGCAAACTGCAAAATTAGAAAACAGAAACAAAAAATAGAAATAGAGAGAAAGCTCACCTGACCTTACCTGGTGCTTACCTAGAGCCCACAGGCCCAGCACTGTGCAGCCCAGGAGCTGGCCCAGCCCACCACCGCTGCTAGTCGTCTCTCACCTCGCGCCAGAAGGACGCGAGGCGTGTGTTCACCGCACGCCGGCACGCGCAGGGCCACGTCATGCTTGCCGCATTCTCCTCGATACGTCTAGATGGTGCCACGCACCTCCCTGCCTCTCTCCCTTACTCTCCCGCGCTCTCACCCCCTTCCCTGGATCTCTCTCACGCCTGACCGCTGCCGTCGCCGCCGCACAGTGCTACAGCGCTCAACGGTCATCCCTCAAGAAACCGTCGTGCCCATCGGCTCCGTCTTGCCGTCTGCATCATCCCAAACGAGCCACACGTCCTCGGGCGCCCTACAAAGTCGCCAGCATCGCCATTTCCATCGCCGGCCATCGTGGATCCTCGTCGTCAATTCGGGAGCTACAGGGCGTCCCCAACCTCGCCGTCGCGCTTGATGGACTCGCTGTGAGCCCCTGCCCCGAACCCCTCTTCTCCCTTCGCGTTCGCATGCTCTAGCCCCATCCCCCGCCATGGCTGAGGCTCGCCGCCGCCGCACCTCTTCGCCGCTGATGTTCAGCTTAGCGCCATCGCGTACGAGCTCGTAGATGAGCTCCAAGAGAACCCAGAGGCCGTGGCACACCTCATCCGGCCTCCCCGTGCCTGCAGTCATGCACCCGCTCGAGCCGAGCTCCGGTCGCCGCCGCGAGCTCCCCCGTCCCCGCTGAATCCCACCTGCCTCCCTAGATGCGGGCGAGCCCGGGCTACGCCCCGGTGCATTTAGCAGCCGCCCTCGTCGCCTTTAGTGCAAGTCCGGTGCGTTGCCGCTATGGGTTTGGTCGCCGCCGGCGGAACTCCGGCGACAGCCGACATGGCGGGGTGATTAGCGCTAACCCCCGCCAGCTGGACCCCACCTAGTCACTGACAGTGGGCTCCGCAGCGGGTCAAAGTCCAAGTAAACACGGGGTTAACCCCTATCTCGCTGACCAGTGGGCCCCGCTTGTAAGGTTTGACCCTTGCTGGCTGTTGACTCGCTGACGTCATGCTGACGTCAAGTTGGCGCAGTAAATATTTTCTGGGACTTAAAATAAATCAGAAATAATTTATAAATTCCAGAAAATGCCCAAAACTTCTAAAATTCATAGAAATTCAACCATAACACCAAATGAAACAAATTATATATGAAAAATTATCTGAAAAATCCAGTCTATCCATCTGTACCATTTTCATGCATGTTAGCATAACTTATGGCTGCTGTTTAGGCCAAATCATATAAATGACATTTAAACCTTCACATATGGAGTCTGAATTTGAACCTAGGGTTCAAACCAACTTCATTTAAATTGTTGCTAGTTGCATTAGCTCAAACCACATCATATCGCCATGTCATGATTATGCATCATATTGTTGAATTGCATTGATTGTGTTCTTCCTTGTTTGCTGGTATTTGTCCCCTCTTAGTAGACGTGGTTCCGACGATGAGTTCGATGACACCGATGAAGAGTTATGTCATCTTCAGAAGTGCCAGGCAAGCAAAACCTCCTTGTTCTTCCCGATACAATCCCATTCTCTCGCTCCTACTCTCTTTTACTGCATTAGGACAATAATGATTCAACTGTTACATGCTGCGGTAGTTGAACCCCTTTCCTCTGCATGACCTGTCATTTCCACAGTAAATAGATGAAACCCACTAGCATGAGTAGGAGTTGTTTGAGCCCTGATGTGCCTACTCATTCATGCTTTTTTGTCATGCCTGCTAGTGCTTAGAGTTGAGTCAGGTCTGATTCATCGAGGATGAATTGGAATGGTGATGAACATGTCCTACTATGTGTGAGCTAAGTGTGTGAACACGATTTGGTAAAGGTAGCGGTGAGAGGCCATGTAGGAGTAGATGGTGGGTTGTCTCATTGAAACTGTCCTCAGGAACTAAGTTTTGTGTTTGTGATCCATGAACAGTTACTACCACACATTGGACTCCGGGCACTCCAAGATCTCTCGACTTATTAATCAACTCGATCTCTGTCTAGGAGTTGCAACTAGTTTCTGGTGTTTGTAGGTAGTGCTAGTAGTCTACCAATTGGCACCCAGTACAGGTGGGCTTGGGACAAACTAGGTGCAGTGGCACAATGTACCAAGTGGCACCCGGATGGTGGGCTTGGGAACCCTGCTCACATCATTTGGGGCCATGAGCGACACCCCGGCCGGATCCCCTTGCAGATGGAACCCGAATAGGCGATAAACCTGGACTAGAGACTTGTGTGGTTAGTCAGGTCATGGCCGACACCCTCGCTAGGCTTCTGCTTGAAGGTTGCCGAGATACACGACGTGTACATGGCGGTAAGTGGCGAGAGCGTGTGTTAAGAAGTACACCCCTGGAGGGTTAACATCATCTATTCGAATAGACGCGTCCGCGATAAAGGACCTCTGGGTTGCCTATACAGTTCATAGACAAGTGAAGGTGGATACTCTAAAATGCGCAAGATAAGCGTGAGTGCTATGGATGGCCTTCTCGTAGGGAGACGTGAGCGGATCCATAGTGGTGTATTGATATGGTGAATATCTGGACTCGTGTGCGCCACCTCAAAAGAGTTACTTGCAGTCGTAGTTCAGGTTAGCCACTGAGTCAAAGCTAGCTTGCTGCAGTTAAACTCCACCACCCCTTTGTTGATACTGATGCATATGTAGATAGTTCTGATGTAAGCCTTGCTGGGTACATTTGTACTCACGTTTTCTTAATTTATGTTTTTGCAGAGAGACTCTAGTCTCACTAGTAGTTCCGTGTGGACTTCGACGTTTAGCTTGTTACCTCAGCTACGATCTTGTGCCCTCGGCAGGATCTGGTAGATAGTCAGGCTTGTCAGCCTTTTTCATTTATAGATGTCTATACTCAGACATGTTAAGATTCCGTTTGTGCTTTGACTTGTATGCTCTGAATGTTGGGTCATGAGACCCATGTTTGTAATATCTCGCTCCTCGGAGTCTATTGAATAAATACTTTGAGTCATAGAGTTATGTTGTGATGCCATGTTGTATTTGCACATATCGAGCATACTGTGTGTATGATTTGAAATGCTTGGTATGTGTGGGATCCGACAACGTAGTTGTTTATTCTTGGTAGCCTCTCTTATGGGGAAATGTCTCCTAGTGCTTCCACTGAGCCATGGTACTTTGCTACTGCTCCGGAACACTTAGGCTGGCTGGCATGTGTCCTTCTTCGTTCCAGTCTCTGTCCCTACGGGGAAATGTCACGTGGTGTCTACCGGAGTCCTGTTAGCCTGCTACAGCCCGGATTCTCCGGAGTCCTGCTAGCCCAGCTGCTACAGCTCGGATTCACTTGCTGATGACTACCACGTTCTTTGCTGGGTCATGTATGCCTGTCCCTGTAAGTTAGTGCCACTTTGGGTTTACGACTAGTCATGTTAGCCCTGGTTCTTTGTCATATGGTTGCTAGCGACACTATCATATATGTGAGCCAAAAGGCGCAAACAGTCCCGGGCTAGGTAAGGTGGCACCCGTGGGAATACCGTGCGTGAGGCCGCAAAGTGATATGATGTGTTACATGCTAGATCGGTGTGGCTTAGGATCATAGTCCTGACAGCTTTGGTATCAGAGCCTAACTGCCTGTAGGATTACCAAGCCAAACTGGTCGAAGTTGAGTCTAGAAATGTTTTAGTTATATAAGGGAATTGATTGTGGACGGGAATGTAAGGCCCTTTTTACTCCTTATACCTTATGCCTTCTGATCTAAGTCATCTTATCTTCCTACAGGGTTAAGAACCTAGGCTTTCTCTTCTTTCTATTAGGATCACGTGTTACTAATCCGTAGACTTATAGGATTGATGGATTTAAGCCTCTGTTCAGTTCCTACTACCTCTATCTATTGACACTTGGTCTAGAAACCTTGATACTATGATGTTGAGTGGCTATGCCACCATTTCACAAGATGTCTCAAATCTTTTGAGCATTTACAACCGTTATGCTGTCCGAGTCATCCCATGTTTCTAAACAATCTGATGCATTTGCAAATTCCTTCTTACCACTCTGAAGTTCCTTTGTGCCAGATTTAACCACACATGTCAGTGAGTTGAGGTGCTCCATTGCTTCGACATATATGTTGAAGCTATTATTACAACCCTAGGTGTCTTAAGGGATCATCTAGTAATCTAGCCATGTTTTGTGTCCCAGTGTGATGATTCTGGCCGTCATTCTCGAGAGCATCCCGTGATGCCACTTAATAGTAGGCATTCTACCCCTAGGTTCTTGAACCCAAGATTCAGGCTACTTACTTCTTTTTGATAGTGTTTTCTAGTTCCTTTAGGATACTAGTAACCCTTGCGATAATCCTCGAGGTCCGTGGTATATCGTTCCTCCAAATACCATGAACCGCTTATGGCAGAAGTTCTTTGAACCAAAAGATCACAACAAGAGTGCTCTTGATGAGTTCTCCTTTCCACATTGTGAGTCTGCCAGTCGTACCTTTCTGCATGGATTATACGGAAGAATTATTGAGTGTTGCTCGACATACTAATCTATGCGTCCACAACTCAGAAAGTTATATGTTCTTTTGAGTTGTCCCTCTTTAGTTGTTTTCTGGCCCATGTTTATCAATTGTTAGTCAGGAGTAGTTCTGCATTCATGTTCATCGGTGTTTATTATTCCTGTGGTCCGTCAAGCCATTCTATCTCGGAATGACTAGGAGAAACAAACTCCAGTACCTTATGCATATCCAGGATTGGATCAAAGCAGTTGTATTCCGCAGATCAAAATGCCAATCTAGCTTTTGCTCTGTTCTACCTTGGATTATTACCATATTTATGTTAAGAATATCATGGGAATTGCACACCATCCTATGAACTCTTGATATAGTGATACTTCTCGCCCTCATTATTCATTTCTCGGTTTCCGTATTGTTGCAACCGGAACGCCGACAAGTGAATCATGACGTGTGAAATCTATATTCCTAGCAACTCCGTTGCTTGGTAGTTTAATGGAAAACAATTTCATTCTTCGTGTGTTGGATCTCGAATCATCATTCTAAGACTCATTGTGCTACCTAGTCCTTATTTTTGGTGTACTCATCGATCAATGAGTTAGGATTTTGGCAATCCCTCACTCTTCTGGTCATATCATCTTTCTCTGAAAAGCAATATTGTTCTCGAGCTTAGTAACATATCGGTGGTTCGTGATTCTCCGAATGTCTTCTCAGAGGTATCACCAGGTTGTCACCTGACCGCTAAGTTGAGCTCGTGATCAAGCTGGTTTTCAAAACCATCATTTCTCCAAGAATCCGTGTGAGATACCCTGAGCTAGTTGGTTAAGCTAAACAACAAGTTGGAGAGTTGAAAGATAAAGCTTTGCCTAACCTAGTTCATTTCAAAGGGATATCTTTTGTGTTGTGTTGAAGAAAGATGATACCTTCCTCGATTTATCCTTGCGATAAATTGCTGGAGCTATTGTCCTACCCAATCGTTGATTTGAGTGTGGGCTATCGTCAAATCAAACCAGAACCAACGATGTTCATAATGTTGTCTTACTCATGGTTGTCCCTCGAGCATACATCATTATATCTTTTGGTCTGGCCAATGCTATCACCGTGTTCACTAAATTGTGGAATTCCACTTATATGGAAACCTGGATGAATTGTTGTTGAGCCCATGACAACAATTTCACCTTGTCCATGATGCATGTTGAATATCTAAGTTAGTATTGGAAACTTCTATAAGCATTATCTTCATGTCCCGTGCATGAAGCATATGTTCGGATGAAAGAAGTGACCTCCTCTAATTCATGTGCATTTGATGCAAGTTGCTGCCGTGAATTCGAGAAAGTCAATGTTGCCTCCTCTGGAACCATCCCAAGTCAGTCATGCATGTGTGAAGAATGCTATGGTTTGATAGGCTACCTCCATTCTATATGTGTCCCTAGCACGCCAAGCCACTCATTGACTTTTTCAAGGAAAAGCAGTTGTTGTGCTACTCCTAGGTCATGCACAAGACTTCGTTACCCTAGATGATGGTTCCCAACCTAAACTCGATAGTGTTTCACTATAAGACTACTATGTGCTCATGCTTGTCTGGGACAGCGTGTTCACATGTGAGTAGCAGAACCAACTCATGTTTTGGAGCTTGATATCGTAGTTCATTTCTTGAGAATCTCGCAACGTCATCTCGTCGATTTGTGTTGCAAACTTTCAGTTTTCTTTCTAGACTTGATGAGTCTGGAATATTCCTACACCAACCATATCTGAATCTCAGGCAGATATGATGGTTGGAACGTTTCCCAAGAACTATAATATTGGTCTCTCTGTAACCGGTTAAGTGGATGTCGTGGCCAACACACCCAGCTGGAAGACCTATTATTGTAGTATCTTGATTTAGGAAGTCGGCCACCTCCCCATAAGGATTTCGTAGGATTTACTCCCTAGATGTCCCTTATGGATTTTTGTGTTCCCGGAGTCCGACCTTTACTTGATGTTCTAGATATAAAACCATATCTATGAATGGGATACACTAGTACATCAAGGAGAACATTAGAAGCGGAGTGCTAAATATCTCTCGGTCGATCATCCAGATTTTGTTTCCTTGGCCTCGCTAAGGTGAAATATGAGAAGGTGTTATCTTCCTTTGCATCTGCATCGTCCATCACCATTCATCATGGTAGTATGTTGTGTTGCCAGGATCCTTGACACGGATGTTGGTAAAACCTTGATAAATATGTAAATGCTCAAGTTCTTGAGAGCACGCGCAAGCTCTAGGTTCCATCATTGGCATTGTTTGAGATTTGCTCCCAGTTTCCTCGGTTATGCTATAACCTTTCAAACAGTGGACTCACTCTCTACTGTTGGGTTTCTCCCCAGTTACTAGAATCATTCCCAACATTTGCATCTTGTTCCCAGCTTGCACCTCAATTGTGCCATCCTACTATGGACTACCATTCTCAGTAATTACTGATCAGGATCATCCTCAAAGTGGTCCTACAATGGGTTCCTTCTATTTCTGATGATAAGCAAAATCATCAATTGCTTTGTCTTCAACAAGGTAATTCACACCACCCATTCTAGGCTGGGTATGCCATTCCTTCACACTCCACCGAACGATTGTTGATGAACTGCCTTAGGCTGGTTTAGAGAGTTTCAGTGATCCATGTATCAAAAGTAATTCTTTGGCCACTTAAGGTAATAATTCTATGAGTTACTTTCCCTGAGGTGCCCCGTTATGGTATCATGGCAACTAAACTCCTCGCTACGTTAACAACCGTTCACCACCTTCTTAAGTGTGGAATTGTTGTCTACCTAGTGAACCTTTGTCATATGTTTCACTCCATCCCTCTGGATGTATGCTTCATGTCTCAGCTCGAGAGATGTTTCAATGTCTCATTCTGTGAGTTGATCTTGAATTTCTCGATCTTCGAGGAGATCGATTCCTGTAGAGTTTCTTTCTATCGTCATCGTGTTGGATGAAGATCTCGAAAGCAAAGACGTCAAGATCTATTTGAGTCAACAAATTAACAACCTCGAGAAGACAGTTGGATCATGAAGTTTTCGATACTTAGTGTCCCCTTTGTCTTCTTACCTCACAACTTGAATCTCGGGACGAGATTCTTGTTTAGTGGGGGTGAGTTGTCACATCCCTAGCTTTACCTTGCACTTGGTCTAGCTTGGTTGTTGCATCATGTTTAAATTTAAAGGAAACTTGAAATGGGGATTGTATAAACCCTAGCACCAAATGAATTCAAATAGGCTCAAATAAAATCATTTCCAATGAACCCAAAATGCCCTTTGAAAATGTTCATGATTTCTGATAAAGGTGAAAACCTCTGCCAAAAATGATGAACATATTTCTAGGTCATTCCTGGATTTTGAATTAAATCATATTGTATTTGACTTTGGGCATTTAAACACTATAAATAATTTAAATGCTCAAATAATGTTGGAATTATTTGTGGGACACTGAAATAGTTCTGAAAGTGCTCATGAATATTTTCAGGATTTGTAAAATTGATTTGGTTTTTAAAACTGGATCAAAAACAAACTGCAAAATTAGAAAACAGAAACAAAAAATAGAAAAAGAGAGAAAGCTCACCTGACCTTACCTGGTGCTTACCTATAGCTCACATGCCAAGCACTGTGCAGCCCAGGAGCTGGCCCAACCCACCACCGTTGCCAGTCGTCTCCCACCTTGCGCCAGAAGGACGCGAGGCGTGTGTTTGACGCACACCGGCATGCGCAGGGCCACGTCCTGCTTGCTGCCTTCTCCCTGACGCGTCTAGATGGCGCCACGCACCTCCCTGCCTCTCTCCCTTACTCCCCCGCGCTCTCACCCCCTTCTCTGGATCTCTCTCTCTCGCGCCCGACCGCTGCCGTCGCCGCCGCACACTGCCACAACGCTCACCGGCCGTCTCTCGAGAAACCGTCGTGCCCATCGGCTCCGTCTCGCCATCTGCATCATCCCAGATGAGCCACGCGTCCTCGGGCGCCCTACAACATCGCCAGCATCGCCGTTTCCTTCTCCGGCCACCATGGATCCTCGTCATCAATTCGGGAGCTACAGGGCATCCCCGATCTCGCCCTCGCGCTCGATGGACTCACTGTGAGCCCCTGCCTTGAACCCCTCTTCTCCCCCTCACGTTCGCATGCTCTGGCCCCATCCCCCGCCAGGGCCGAGGCTCGCTGCTGCCGCGCCTCTTCGCCGCCATCATTCTGCTTAGCGCCATCGCGTACGACCTCATAGACGAGCTCCAAGAGGACTCAGGAGGCCGTGGTACACCTCATCCGGCCTCCCTGTGCCTACAGTCGTGCGCCCGCTCGAGCCGAGCTCCGGCCGCCGCTGCGAGCTCCGCTCCGGCGAGCTCCGTCGTCCCCACTGCGTCCCACCTGCCTCCCTGGAAGCGGGCGAGCCCGGACTACACCCCGGTGCATTTAGACTCCGGCCCCGTCGCCTTTAGCGCAAGTCCGGGGCGTTGCCGCTGCGTGTTTGGTCACCGCCGGCGGAAGCCGACATGGTGGGGTGATTACCGCTAATCCCCGCCAGCTGGACCCCACCAAGTCAGTGACAGCGGGCCCCGCAGCGGGTCAAAGTCCAAGTCAACACGGGGTTAACCCCTGTCTCGCTGACCAATGGGCCCCGCTTGTAAGGTTTGACCCTGGCTGGCGGTTGACTCGCTGATGTCATGCTGACGCAGTAAATATTTTCTGGGATTTAAAATAAATCAGAAATGATTTATAAATTCCATAAAATGCCCAAAACTTCTAAAATTCATAGAAATTAAACCATAACTCCAAATGAAACAAATTATATATGAAAAATGGTCAGAAAAATCCAGTCCATCCATCTGTACCATTTTCATGCATGTTAGCATAACTTATGGCTGTTGTTTAGGCCAAATCATATAAATGACATTTAAACTTTCACATATGGAGTTTGAATTTGAACCTAGGGTTCAAACCAATTTCATTTAAATTGTTGTTAGTTGCATTAGCTCAAACCACAACATATCTCCATGTCATGATCATTCATCATATTGTTGCATTGTATTGATTGTGTTCTTCCTTGTTTGCCGTTATTTGTCCCCTCTGAGTAGAGGTGCTTTCGACGATGAGTTCAATGACACCGATGTAGAGTTACATCATCTTCAGAAGTGCCAGACAAGCAAAACCTCCTTGTTCATTCCGATACAATCCCATTCTCTCGCTCCTTCTCTCTTTTACTGCATTAGGACAATAATGATTCAACTGTTACATGCTGCGGTAGTTGAACCCCTTTCCTCTGCATGACCTGTCATTTCCACAGTAAATAGATGAAACCCACTAGCATGAGTAGGAGTTGTTTGAGCCCTGATGTGCCTACTCATTCATGCCTTTTTGTCATGCCTGCTAGTGCTTAGAGTTGAGTCAGGTCTGATTCATCGAGGATGAATTGGAATGGTGATGAACATGTCCTACTACGTGTGAGCTAAGTGTGTGAACACGATTTGGTAAAGGTAGCGGTGAGAGGCCATGTAGGAGTAGATGGTGGGTTGTCTCATTGAAACTGTCCTCAGGAACTAAGTTTTGTGTTTGTGATCCATGAACGGTTACTACCACACATTGGACTCCGGGCACTCCAATATCTCTCGACTTATTAATCAACTCGATCTCTGTCTAGGAGTTGCAACTAGTTTCTGGTGTTTGTAGGTAGTGCTAGTAGTCTACCAATTGGCACCCAGTACAGGTGGGCTTGGGACAGACTAGGTGCAGTGGCACGGTGTACCAAGTGGCACCCGGATGGTGGGCTTGGCAACCCTGCTCACATTGTTTGGGGCCGTGAGCGACACCCCAGCCGGATCTCCTTGTGGATGGAACCCGAATAGGCGATAAACCTGGACTAGAGACTTGTGTGGTTAGTCAGGTCGTGGCCGACACCCTCGCTAGGCTTCCGCTTGAAGGTTGCCGAGATACACGATGTGTACATGGCGGTAAATGGCGAGAGCGTGTGTGAATAAGTACACCCCTACAGGGTTAACATCATCTATTCAAATAGCCGCGTCCGTGGTAAAGGACCTCTGGGTTGCCTATACACTTCATAGACAAGTGAAGGTGGATACTCTAAAATGCGGAAGATAAGCGTGAGTGCTATGGATGGCCTTCTCGTAGGGAGACGTGAGCGGATCCATAGTGGTGTATTGATATGGTGAATATGTGGACTCGTGTGCACCACCTCAAAAGACTTACTTGCAGTCGTAGTTCAGGTTAGCCAGTGAGTCAAAGGTGGCTTGCTGTAGTTTAACTCGCCCACCCCCTTTGTTGATACTGATGCATATGTAGATAGTTCTGATGTAAGTCTTGTTGGGTACATTTGTACTCACGTTTGCTTAATTTATGTTTTTGCAGAGAGACTCCAGTCTCACTAGTAGTTCCGCGTGGACTTCGACGTTTAGCTTGTTACCTCAACTACGATCTTGTGCCCTCGGCAGGATCTGGTAGATAGTCAGGCTTCTCAGCCTTTTTCATTTGTAGATATATGTACTCAGACATTTTAAGCTTCCGTTTGTGCTTTGACTTGTATGCTCTGAATGTTGGGCCATGAGACCCATATTTGTAATATCTTGCTCCTCGGAGCCTATTGAATAAATACTTTCAGTCGTAGAGTTATGTTGTGATGCCATGTTGTATTTGCACATATCGAGCATATTGTGTGTATGATTTGAAATGCTTGGTATGTGTGGTATCCGACAACCTAGTTGTTTATTCTTGGTAGCCTCTCTTTTGGGGAAATGTCTCCTAGTGCTTCCACAGAGCCATGGTAGCTTGCTACTGCTCCAGAACACTTAGGCTGGCCGGCATGTGTCCTTCTCCGTTCCAGTGTCTGTCCCTACAGGGAAATGTCACGTGGGGTCTACCAGAGTTCTGTTAGCCTGCTACAGCCCGGATTCTCTGGAGTCCTGCTAGCCCAGCTACTATAGGCCGGATTCACTTGCTGATGACCGACACGTTCGTTGCTGATGACCGACAAGTTAGTGCCACTTTGGGTTTACGACTAGTCATGTCGGCCCAGGTTCTTTGTCATATGGATGCTAGAGACACTATCATATACGTGAGCCAAAAGACGCAAACTGTCCTGGGCCAGGTAAGGTGGCACCCGTGGGAATACGGTGCGTGAGACCGCAAAGTGATATGATGCGTTACATGCTAGATCGGTGTGGCTTGGGATCGGGGTCCTGACATAACACCTCCTGATCATGACCATCGTTTTTATCAATGAGACATCACATACAAGTTGGTCACTAGACATAATCACAACTACTTATCATCATCAACTCTCATAAACATATTGTACCTCATAGGACCTACTACACTCTCTTAGGACCTACTATATTATCTTAGGTAAAATAGCATAAAACAAGATAGCCCCTGACTCTCCATTATGGAGAATGGAGATTATCCAGTCTCCAATTGTTGCCTTTCGCACAATGTTGCTTCCAAGAACCTCCTTACGAATGTCCATACATTTCTTCCATTCTTTGATTATCATGTGTTCACCGTTTTTAGAAATCCGGTATGCACAGGTGAGATTCGTAGGATGACCTGGCTGTATGTTCAAAACATCAAGGTGACCATTCTGATACATCAAATGAGGCACATAATCCATCGGGATTTTCTGTTGAAAAACATAGTAATAACTTCATAGTTAGCAATGTAGTTCAGTTTTAGAAGTATGCAAAAGATGCATGGATGTCGTAATAGTAAAAAATCTTACCAGGAAATCTCCATGGAAGTTATCGTCGTTCAACACATGCACTAGTGGCATGTATTCACCATAATTTGGAGGAGTTCGATAAAAGGCATTGTAATTCTCAATGCCAGTACAATATGCGACCAGATGATTTTTCTCTTGATAAGTTAACTCAGAGCCATCGATGTAGTTGGTTCTGTCTACCATCTTCCGCACACTCTTTGAAGAATGAAAATAAGCAATCAATGGAAATAAGCTTTCAATTATTTTGAAATAAACAATATAAATAACTTAATAACTATGTTTGAGGAACTTACATAGCGGTAGAATAGGAAGCGTATCAACAAGAACCCAAATGTCCAAATTGTCTTGGTCGATGTCAGGATCCCCAAGATCCATTGTGACAAACATACCCTCTTGAAAATCATACATCTTGCAAAGTGCTTCCCAACCCGGGCAACCAAAATGGGATACGCTCTCAGAGTTGTATATATTTACCTCAAAATCAATACCATGATGGGTTCTTTGGTTAATTTTCTTTGTTTCATTCCTCTCATGATCTTCGAAACGCATCCTCTCCAAGACATAGCGTCTTGCCTCGCATGGGATAAGCTAGTCGAATTGTAAAAGACGAAAATTACACGTTGAAGTAGTAGAAGTCGAGCTTAATTACAAAAAAAGAATTGCGTCGTATCTTACCTTATCACAATCGAAGGCCTCCTCAAGCTTAATGCTGAAGCGCCGACCTTCGTCGAGGTGAGGCCTGTCAGAGAAACCCCGTTTGTCCTCGCACCAGGAGCACTCCCCAGGACCTTCTTCGTCCGACGACATTTCCTATGTTCATAATTCAAAGATTAAACTTTTACAATTAAATATATGTACTACAAAAACTAAATCAGATCATTATTATTCATCAGGGTTGACTATGGGTATGACTAAATCCAGGCCACTCGATATTTCCTACATATTCTAGCACAAGTCATGCTAAAATTCATGGAAAATTCCCGCATGACCTTTGCTAAAACAGGACATATCGAGCGCCTGAAATTTGCCGGAACGGAAATTAATCAACACTCCGGCAAAACATAGGCCACTCGGAGGTGTAACCTACAAACATAGGCCGTTTGCTGGTCTCACCTCGAGGTCAGAGGGGGTCGGTGACGGGGACAACAACGGGGACGATGGAGGGGCTCCTTGATTTCTGCAAAAGCAAAAACCCTATAAGTTATCACTAATATATCCCAAATAGTATCATACATATAACATCACTAATACAACTAAAACCCTAGCGAACGACGGGTATCGACGACGAGGACGCGGGATAGGAATCATCGACGTCGATGCGGGAATAATTCCTTAAACTAAAAAAATAACAACAAATGTGACATGTTCAACTAGTTCTATTAATTCAACTAGTTCTTACTAAAAATAAACTTCCTATAAATAGAAATAAACTAGTTCTTTCTAAAAATAAACTAGTTCAACTAGTTATATTAATTTTGTTACTAAAAATACATTAGTTCTATTAATTCAACTAGTTCTTACTAAAACCAAACTAGTTCAACTAGTTTATTAATTCACTTACTAATTATTTTAAACACTTACTAAAACCGTAAAAAAACTACATTATACAATAGTAAAAAACTATAGTGAAAAACAGAAAAAAAGATGGAGGAAGGAGGAAGGAGAGAGGAGGAGGGGGAGGAGGCCGGAGGAGGAGGGAGGGGGCGGGGGGTGGAGGGGGAGGGGGCCGGTGGTGGCCGGAGGAGGGGAAGGGAGGGGGTGGCTGGAGGAGGAGGAGGAGGAAGGGGACGGGAGGTGGATGTTGGGGAACGTAGTAATTTCAAAAAAATTCCTACGCACACGCAAGATCATGGTGATGACATAGCAACGAGAGGGGAGAGTGTCATCCACGTACCCTCGTAGACCGTAAGCGGAAGCGTTAGCACAACGCGGTTGATGTAGTCATACGTCTTCACGATCCGACCGATCCAAGCACCGAACGTACGGCACCTCCGAGTTCAGCACACGTTCAGCTCGATGACGATCCCCGGGCTCCGATCTAGCAAAGCTTCAGGGATGAGTTCCGTCAGCACGACGGCGTGGTGACGATGATGATGTTCTACTGGCGCAGGGCTTCGCCTAAGCTTCGCGACGATATGACCGAGGTGGAATATGGTGGAGAGGGGCACCGCACACGGCTAAGGAACGATCCGTAGATCAACTTGTGTATTATGGGGTGCCCCCTTGCCCCCGTATATAAAGGAGGGAGGGGGAGGTGCGGCCGGCCCCTTTGGGGTGCGCCTGGAGGAGTCCTACTCCCACCGGGAGTAGGACTCCCCCCTCTTGCCTTGGTGGAGAAGGAAAAGGGGGGAGGGGAAAGAGGAAAGGGGGGCGCCGCCCCCCCCTTCCTTGTCCTATTCGGACTAGGGGGGGAGGCGGCGCGCGGCCTGCCCTGGCCGGCCCTCCTCTTCTCCCTCATGGCCCACTAAGGCCCATTAACCCCCGAGAGGGTTCCGGTAACCCCCCGGTGTTCCGGTAAAATCCCGATTTCACCCGGAACCTTTCCGATGTCCAAATATAGGCTTCCAATATATCAATCTTTATGTCTCGACCATTGCTAGACTCCTCGTCATGTCCGTGATCACATCCGGAACTCCAAACAAACTTCGGTACATCAAAACTTATAAACTCATAATAAAACTGTCATTGTAACGTTAAGCGTGCGGACCCTACGGGTTCGAGAACTATGTAGACATGACCTAGAACTATTCTCGGTCAACAACCAATAGCGGAACCTGGATGCTCATATTGGTTCCTACATATTCTACGAAGATCTTTATCGGTCAAACCGCATAACAACATACGTTGTTCCCTTTGTCATCGGTATGTTACTTGCCCGAGATTTGATCGTCGGTATCCAATACCTAGTTCAATCTCGTTACTGGCAAGTCTCTTTACTCTTTCTGTAACACATCATCTTATTACTAACTCATTAGTTATAATGCTTGCAAGGCTTAAGTGATGAGTATTAGTGAGAGGGCCCAGAGATACCTCTCCGACAATCGGAGTGACAAAACCTAATCTCGAATTATGCCAACTCAACATGTACCTTCGGAAACACCTGTAGAGCACCTTTATAATCACCCAGTTACGTTGTGACGTTTGGTAGCACACAAAGTGTTCTTCCGGTAAACGGGAGTTGCACAATCTCATAGTTGCAGGAACTTTGTATAAGTCATGAAGAAAGCAATAACAACATACTAAACGATCAAGTGCTAGGCTAACGGAATGGGTCATGTCAATCACATCATTCTTCTAATGATGTGATCCCATTAATCAAATGACAACACATGTCTATGGTTAGGAAACATAACCATCTTTGATTAATGAGCTAGTCAAGTAGAGGCATACTAGTGACTATATGTTTGTCTATGTATTCACACATGTATCATGTTACCGGTTAATACAATTCTAGCATGAATAATAAACATTTATCATGATATGAGGAAATAAATAATAACTTTATTATTGCCTCTAGGGCATATTTCCTTCAGTCTCCCACTTGCACTAGAGTCAATAATCTAGATTACATAGTAATGATTTTAACACCCATGGAGTCTTGGTGTTGATCATGTTTTGCTTGTGAGAGAGGCTTAGTCAACGGGTCTGCAACATTCAGATCCGTATGTATTTTGCAAATCTCTATGTCTCCCACTTGGACTTGGTCCCGAATGGAATTGAAGCGTCTCTTGATGTGCTTGGTCCTCTTGTGAAATCTGGATTCCTTTCCCAAGGCAATTGCACCAGTATTGTCACAGAAGATCTTCATTGGTCCCGGTGCACTAGGTATGACACCTAGATCGGAAATGAACTCCTTCATCCAGACTCCTTCATTTGCTGCTTCCGAAGCAGCTATGTACTCTGCTTCACATGTAGATCCCGCTACGATGCTTTGTTTAGAACCGCACCAACTTACAGCTCCACCATTTAATAAAAATACGTATCCGGTTTGCGATTTAGAATCGTCCGGATCAGTGTCAAAGCTTGCATCGACGTAACCGTTTACGACTAGCTCTTTGTCACCTCCATATACGAGAAACATATCCTTAGTCCTTTTCAGGTATTTCAGGATGTTCTTGACCGCTGTCCAGTGATCCACTCCTGGATTACTTTGGTACCTTCCTGCCAAGCTTATTGCTAAACATACGTCAGGTCTGGTACATAGCATTGCATACATGATAGAGCCTATGGCTGAAGCATAGGGAACATTTTTCATTTTCTCTCTATCTTCTGCTGTGGTCGGGCATTGAGTTTGACTCAACTTCACACCTTGTAGCACAGGCAAGAATCCTTTCTTTGCCTGATCCATTTTGAACTTTTTCAAAATTTTGTCAAGGTATGTGCTTTGTGAAAGTCCTATTAAGCGTCTTGATCTATCTCTATAGATCTTGATGCCCAATATGTAAGCAGCTTCACCGAGGTCTTTCATTGAAAAACTTTTATTCAAGTATCCTTTTATGCTATCCAGAAATTCTACATCATTTCCAATTAATAATATGTCATCTACATATAAAATTAGAAATGCTACAGAGCTCCCACTCACTTTCTTGTAAATACAGGCTTCTCCAAAAGTCTGTACAAAACCATATGCTTTGATCACACTATCAAAGCGTTTATTCCAACTCCGAGATGCTTGCACCAGTCCATAAATGGAACGCTGGAGCTTGCACACTTTGTCAGCACCTTTTGGATCAACAAAACCTTCCGGCTGCATCATATACAACTCTTCTTCTAGAAATCCATTCAAGAATGCAGTCTTGACATCCATTTGCCAAATTTCATAATCATGAAATGCAGCAATAGCTAACATGATTCGGACGGACTTAACCATCGCTACGGGTGAGAAAGTCTCATCGTAGTCAACCCCTTGAACTTGTCGAAAACCTTTTGCAACAAGTCGAGCTTTATAGACAGTTATATTACCATCAACGTCAGTCTTCTTCTTAAAGATCCATTTATTCTCAATGGCTTGCCGATCATCGGGCAAGTCAACCAAAGTCCATACTTTGTTTTCATACATGGATCCCATCTCAGATTTCATGGCTTCTAGCCATCTTGCGGAATCCTGGCTCATCATCGCTTCCTAATAGTTCGTAGGTTCATCATGGTCAAGTAACATGACTTCCAGAATAGGATTACCGTACCACTCTGGCGCGGATCTTACTCTAGTAGACCTACGAAGTTCAGTAGAAACTTGATCTGAAGTTTCATGATCATTATCATTAGCTTCCTCACTAATTGGTGTAGTTGTCACAGGAACCGGTTCTCGTGATGAACTACTTTCCAATAATGGAGTAGATACAGTTATCTCATCAAGTTCTACTTTCCTCCCACTCACTTCTTTCGAAAGAAATTCCTTCTCTAGAAAGGATCCATTCTTAGCAACGAATGTCTTGCCTTCGGATCTGTGATAGAAGGTGTACCCAATAGTCTCTTTTGGGTATCCTATGAAGACACATTTCTCCGATTTAGGTTCGAGCTTATCTGGTTGAAGTTTCTTCACATAAGCTTCGCAGCCCCAAACTTTAAGAAACGACAACTTTGGTTTCTTGCCAAACCACAGTTCATAAGGCGTCGTCTCAACGGATTTTGATGGTGCCCTATTTAACGTGAATGCGGCCGTCTCTAAAGCATAACCCCAAAACGATAGCGGTAAATCAGTAAGAGACATCATAGATCGCACCATATCAAGTAAAGTACAATTACGACATTCGGACACACCATTTCGTTGTGGTGTTCCAGGTGGCGTGAGTTGCGAAACTATTCCACATTGTTTCAAGTGTAGGCCAAACTCATAACTCAAATACTCTCCTCCACGATCAGATCGTAGAAACTTTATTTTCTTGTTACGATGATTTTCTACTTCACTCTGAAATTCTTTGAACCTTTCAAATGTTTCAGACTTGTGTTTCATCAAGTAGATATACCCATATCTGCTCAAATTAGCTGTGAAGGTGAGAAAATAACGATACCCGCCGCGAGCCTCAACATTCATTGGGCCACAAACATCAGTATGTATGATTTCAAACAAATCAGTTGCTCGCTCCATAGTTCCGGAGAATGGCGTTTTAGTCATCTTGCCCATAAGGCACGGTTCGCAAGCACCAAGTGATTCATAATCAAGTGATTCCAAAAGTCCATCAGTATGGAGTTTCTTCATGCGCTTTACACCGATATGACCCAAACGGCAGTGCCACAAATAAGTTGCACTATCATTATTAACTCTGCATCTTTTGGTTTCAACACTATGAATATGTGTATCACTACTATCGAGATTTAATAAAAATAGACCACTCTTCAAGGGTGCACGACCATAAAAGATATTACTCATATAAATAGAACAACCATTATTCTCTGATTTAAATGAATAACCGTCTCGCATCAAACAAGATCCAGATATAATGTTCATGCTCAACGCTGGCACCAAATAACAATTATTCAGGTCTAAAACTAATCCCGAAGGTAGATGTAGAGGTAGCGTGCCGACCGCGATCACATCGACTTTGGAACCGTTTCCCACGCACATCGTCACCTCGTCCTTGGCCAGTGCTCGCTTATTCCGTAGTCCCTGTTTCGAGTTGCAAATATTAGCAACAGAACCAGTATCAAATACCCAGGTGCTACTATGAGCTCTAGTTAGGTACACATCAATAACATGTATATCACATATACCTTTGTTCACTTTGCCATCCTTTTTATCCGCCAAATACTTGGGGCAGTTCCACTTCCAGTGACCAGTCTGCTTGCAGTAGAAACACTCAGTTTCAGGCTTAGGTCCAGACTTGGGTTTCTTCTCTTCAGCAGCAACTTGCTTGCTGTTCTTCTTGAAGTTCCCCTTCTTCTTCCCTTTGCCCTTTTTCTTGAAATTAGTGGTCTTGTTGACCATCAACACTTGATGCTCCTTCTTGATTTCTACCTCCGCAACTTTTAGCATTGCGAAGAGCTCGGGAATAGTCTTGTTCATCCCTTGCATATTATAGTTCATCACAAAGCTCTTGTAGCTTGGTGGTAGTGATTGGAGAATTCTGTCAATGACGCTATCATCCAGAAGATTAACTCCCAGTTGAATCAAGTGATTATTATACCCAGACATTTTGAGTATATGTTCACTGACAGAACTATTCTCCTCCATCTTGCAGCTGTAGAACTTATTGGAGACTTCATATGTCTCAATCCGGGCATTTGCTTGAAATATTAGCTTCAACTCTTGGAACATCTCATATGCTCCATGACGTTCAAAACGTCGTTGAAGACCCGGTTCTAAGCCGTAAAGCATGGCACACTGAACTATAGAGTAGTCATCAGCTTTGCTCTGCCAGACGTTCTTAACGTAGTCAGTTGCATCAGCAGCAGGCCTGGCACCTTGCGGTGCTTCCAGGACGTAACTTTTCTGTGCAGCAATGAGGATAATCCTCAGGTTACGGACCCAGTCCGTGTAATTGCTACCATCATTTTTCAACTTTGCTTTCTCAAGGAACACATTAAAATTCAACGGAACAACAGCACGAGCGATCTATCTACAAACAAACATAAACAAGCAAAATACTATCAGGTACTAAGTTCATGATAAATTTAAGTTCAATTAATCATATTACTTAAGAACTCCCACTTGGACAGACATCTCTCTAGTCATCTAAGTGATCACGTGATCCAAATCAACTAAACCATAACCGATCATCACGTGAGATGGAGTAGTTTTCAATGGTGAACATCTTTATGTTGATCATATCTACTATATGATTCACGCTCGACCTTTCGGTCTCCGTGTTCCGAGGCCATATCTGCATATGCTAGTCTCGTCAAGTTTAACCTGAGTATTCTGCGTGTGCAAAACTGGCTTGCACCCGTTGTAGATGGACGTAGAGCTTATCACACCCGATCATCACGTGGTGTCTGGGCACGACGAACTTTGGCAACGGTGCATACTCAGGGAGAACACTTCTTGATAATTTTAGTGAGAGATCATCTTAAAATGCTACCGTCAATCAAAGCAAGATAAGATGCATAAAGGATAAACATCACATGCAATCAATATAAGTGATATGATATGGCCATCATCATCTTGTGCTTGTGATCTCCATCTTCGAAGCACCGTCATGATCACCATCGTCACCGGCGCGACACCTTGATCTCCATCGTAGCATCGTTGTCGTCTCGCCAACTATTGCTTCTACGACTATCGCTACCGCTTAGTGATAAAGTAAAGCAATTACAGGGCGTTTGCATTTCATACAATAAAGCGACAACCATATGGCTCCTGCCATTTGCAGATAACTTCGGTTACAAAACATGATCATCTCATACAATAAAATATAGCATCACGTCTTGACCATATCACATCACAACATGCCCTGCAAAAACAAGTTAGACATCCTCTACTTTGTTGTTGCAAAATTTTACGTGGCTGCTACGGGCTTAGCAAGAACCGTTCTTACCTACGCATCAAAACCACAGCGATAGTTTGTCAAGTTGGTGCTGTTTTAACCTTCGCAAGGACCGGGCGTAGCCACACTCGATTCAGCTAAAGTGAGAGAGACAGACACCCGCCAGCCACCTTTAAGCACGAGTGCTCGCAACGGTGAAACCAGTCTCGCGTAAGCGTATGCGTAATGTCGGTCCGGGCCGCTTCATCTCACAATACCGCCGAACCAAAGTATGACATGCTGGTAAGCAGTATAACTTGTATCGCCCACAACTCACTTGTGTTCTACTCGTGCATATAGCATCAATTCATAAAACCTAGGCTTGGATGCCACTGTTGGGGAACGTAGTAATTTCAAAAAATTTCCTACGCACACGCAAGATCATGGTGATGACATAGCAACGAGTGGGGAGAGTGTTGTCCACGTACCCTCGTAGACCGTAAGCGGAAGCGTTAGCACAACGCGGTTGATGTAGTCGTACGTATTCACGATCCGACCGATCCAAGCACCGAACGTACGGCACCTCCGAGTTCAGCACACGTTCAGCTCGATGACGATCCCCGGGCTCCGATCCAGCAAAGCTTCGGGGATGAGTTCCGTCAGCACGACGGCGTGGTGATGATGATGATGTTCTACTGGCGCAGGGCTTCGCCTAAGCTTCGCGACGATATGACCGAGGTGGAATATGGTGGAGAGGGGCACCGCACACGGCTAAGGAACGATCCGTAGATCAAGTTGTGTGTTATGGGGTGCCCCCTTGTCCCCGTATATAAAGGAGGGAGGGGGAGGTGCGGCCGGCCCCTTTGGGGTGCGCCTGGAGGAGTCCTACTCCCATCGGGAGTAGGACTCCCCCCTCTTGCCTTGGTGGAGAAGGAAAAGGGGGGAGGGGAAAGAGGAAAGGGGGGCGCCCCCCCCCTTCCTTGTCCTATTCGGACTAGGGGGAGGGGGCGTGCGGCCTGCCCTGGCCGGCCCTCCTCTTCTCCCTCATGGCCCACTAAGGCCCATTAACCCCCGGGAGGGTTCCGGTAACCCCCCGGTGTTCCGGTAAAATCCCGATTTCACCTGGAACCTTTCCGATGTCCAAATATAGGCTTCCAATATATCAATCTTTATGTCTCGACCATTTCGAGACTCCTCGTCATGTCCGTGATCACATCCAGAACTCCAAACAAACTTCGGTACATCAAAACTTATAAACTCATAATAAAACTGTCATCGTAACGTTAAGCATGCGGACCCTACGGGTTCGAGAACTATGTAGACATGACCTAGAACTATTCTCGGTCAATAACCAATAGCG
Organism: Triticum dicoccoides; assembly: GCF_002162155.2. NCBI lineage: Eukaryota > Viridiplantae > Streptophyta > Magnoliopsida > Poales > Poaceae > Triticum > Triticum dicoccoides. The sequence goes on from NC_041385.1 coordinate 833,526,977, forward strand.
GAACCTGGATGCTCATAATGGTTCCTACATATTCTACGAAGATCTTTATCGGTCAAACCGCATAACAACATACGTTGTTCCCTTTGTCATCGGTATGTTACTTGCCCGAGATTTGATCGTCGGTATCCAATACCTAGTTCAATCTCGTTACTGGCAAGTCTCTTTACTCTTTCTGTAACACATCATCTTATTACTAACCCATTAGTTATAATGCTTGCAAGGCTTTAGTGATGAGTATTACCGAGAGGGCCCAGAGATACCTCTCCGACAATTGGAGTGACAAAACCTAATATCGAATTATGCCAACTCAACATGTACCTTCGGGAACACCTGTAGAGCACCTTTATAATCACCCAGTTACGTTGTGACGTTTGGTAGCACACAAAGTGTTCTTCTGGTAAACGGGAGTTGCACAATCTCATAGTTGCAGGAACTTTGTATAAGTCATGAAGAAAGCAATAGCAACATACTAAACGATCAAGTGCTAGGCTAACGGAATGGGTCATGTCAATCACATCATTCTTCTAATGATGTGATCCCATTAAACAAATGACAACACATGTCTATGGTTACACATGTATCATGTTTCCGGTTAATACAATTCTAGCATGAATAATAAACATTTATCATGATATGAGGAAATAAATAATAACTTTATTATTGCCTCTAGGGCATATTTCCTTCAGTGGAGTGGGAGGGGGCGGCCAGAGGAGAAAGAGGGAGGGACGGTGGTAGGAGGGCGGCCGGAGGAGGAGGAGGAGGAAGGGGCGATGGGAGGAGGGCGGCCGGAGGAGGAGGGCGGCCGGAGGAGGAGGGGGGAGGAGGGAGTACCTCAGTGAGGACCAGCGCGGCATCGGCGGACGACGGGTTCGGCGCAGGCGAGAGCGAGTGAGAGGGAGAGTGAGTGATAGGGGGCAGCGAACCGCTCCAGGATAATGTAAGGAAGTAGTAGCGCGTTTAATAGATACATGCTACTGCTAAGGGATGTAGCAGTAGCGCCGATCATGCATACGCGCTATTGCTAAGTGGGGCTAGCCATCTGCGCCCAGTACAAGTATAGCAGTAGCGCGGTTTAGCAAAAACGCGCTACTGCTAAAGTAGTAGCAGTAAAACGGTCTAATTAAACTCGCTACTACTAAGTAGTAGTAGCGCCCTGTTTTTCCCAGCGCTACCGCTAAGATGTTATGTATAAGATTTTCCCTAGTAGTGACTTGTGGCACTGTTCTTGCATGGAATCCTGATGCTTTCGGTACATTTGTCTTCCACCATAATTATAATTGTTTCATCCACATGCATGCGGGTTAGCTAGTTGCCTTATACTAATTAAACTTCTTGTGTTTCCAAGGTCCTGTGAACATTCCACCACCTATACTTGAAAATTTTTATAACCAAGGGGGAGATGACGATGCTGATGATCACGAGTATGAGGACGAGCAGGACCCATATACTCAGTGGCGTCTGGCAACTTATTCCGATGGATCACCTCTTCTTGTCTATATATAGGGCACTGCTGATGTTAGTAAGGAAGCAGGTGTTGTCTCGCATGGTCGCACTCTCCGGACCTATTCCAACATCCGTTGCAGGGTATTCGTGATGGATACTGGTGTACTAGCCCCAACACCTTCTCTCTGGTTCAGTATTGAAAGTCTTGGAGGAAACTCGCTCTTCCTTGGACAAAACTATCCAATGATGGTGGAAGGCGATCCAGCTGTTGTTGACACAACATTAATACCATTTATGAGAAGCAACTGTATCTATACCTCGGACATTTCTATGCTTCCCTACCGTCCCAATATGGGTCCTGATATAGGCTGCTTCAGCCTGGATGATCAGTCCTGCGTTGGTCTCGAGATTGACAGTGGCTGGCCCTTCCCAGAGAATCACTTATGGTTCAAAGCAAGTGTTTCCAATGCCGACAAGTGGTTGAGATGAACTTCATTTCATAGCGTTGTTATTTGTTGTGTGAGAAAAACTTTACTAGAATGTTTTGTTGGAAATGATCTATAATCCAACGTGTATCCTCGTTGTCGTTGTGGGTTGATGACTTGGTGTATGTAATCAATGGTACATTTGCATATGCGTCCATCAACTCACGCCTTCTACTGGTTTCCATATGAACAGTGCTAGTGATTTTAGTTACAAAAATTAGATAGTGCTAGTGACTTTTAGCTGCATATTTTGACAAATCGCGGTGTTACAAGGTAGACAAAATGACAATGTTATTAGATAAACAAATGTCAATCTTTCCAGTTTGACAAATGGCAACATACCCAAAATGACAGATATGCAAATCTTACCCATTTGTTTGTACGTGATTGCTCATGGGTCATGCAAAACAACTGTTTGCGTTGAAGGGATGCAGAAATCCTGCTCGACACAATTTCCCATGGCTTCCTGGGGAAGCTGTCGGTTTGCATACGCGTGTTCTAACTAAAACGTTTGCGATGAGTGCTTTATATTTAAAAACCACTAACATTTTTTTCAAAAGAAAATCGTTTGATAAGTCTGTACATTAAGAGAGAAAAACGCAAGTTCGTTCAAACCATATATTTCATTCAGTCATACTGCGAATTTATATTCATATGATCGAGAATTCGAGATACAGTATTAAACACCAAAAAACTATTTTTGGCGGTGATAGTAATCATGTTTTATATCTTTTGTTTCAATAAAGTGCCAAGTAAGACCTTTAGGATAGCTTACGGTGATAGTTGTGTTGATCCTGCTGAAAATCAGAAACTTTTGTGCCCAGTAAATTAGTTTTGATAATTCACAGAAACGTCTTTTTGATCTGATTCTTTTTACTCGGGATTGGTACACAAATTTCTCAGGTTTTCCTAATTTGGTAGGATTTGTGGAGTTACATAAGTATTCTAGAGTTACACATTACTACAGACTGTTCTGTTTCCGGCAAATTTTCTTTTCTATGTGTTGTTTGCTTATTTTGATGAATCTATGAGTAGTATCGGAGGGTATGAACCATAGATAAGTTGGAATACAGTAGATATTACACCAATATGAATTTAGAATGAGTTCACAAGAGTACCTAAGTGGTGATTTATTTTCTTATACTAACGGAGCTTACGAGTTTTTTGTTGAGTTTTGTGTTGTGAAGTTTTGAAGTTTTGGGTGAAGTTTCGATGGACTACGGAATAAGGAGTGGCAAGAGCCTAAGCTTGGGGATTCCCAAGGCACCACAAGGTAATATTCAAGCACAACCAAGAGCCTAAGCTTGGGGATGCCCAGGAAGGCATCCCCTCTTTCGTCTTCGTTCATCGGTAACTTTACTTGGAGCTATATTTTTATTCACCACATGATATGTGTTTTGCTTGGAGCGTCATTTTATTTTCTTTTGTTTTTCTTGTTGTTTGAACAAAATACCAAGATCTGAAATTCTTAAATGTTAGAGAGTCTTCACATAGTTGCACAGTTAGTTGACTACTCATTGATCTTCACTTATATCTTTCGTAGTAGTTTTTCATTTGCTCTAGTGCTTCACTTATATCTTTTTAGAGAATGGTGGTGGTTTTATTTTATAGAAATTATTGATCTCTCATGCTTCACTTATATTATTTTGAGAGTCTTTTAGAACAACATGGTAATTTGCTTTGGTTATAAAATTGGTCCTAATATGATGAGCATCCAAGATAGGTATAATAAAAACTATCATATAGAGTGCATTAAACACTATGATAAATTTGATACTTGATAATTGTTTTGAGATATAAAGGTGGTACTGTTAGAGTCATGCTAGTTGGATAATTATGAAATTGAGAAATACTTGTGTTAAAGTTGGCAAGTCCCGTAGCATGCATGTATGGTTAATGTTGTGTGACAAATTTGAAGCATGGGGTGTTTCTTTGATTGTCTTCCTTATGAGTGGCGGTCGGGACGAGCGATGGTCTTTTCCTACCAATCTATCGCCCTAGGGGCATGCATAGAAGTACTTTGCTTCAAGGGCTAATAAACTTTTGCAATAAGTATATGAGTTCTTTATGACTAATCTGAGTCCATGGATTATACACACTCTTACCCTTCCGCAATCTGCTAGCCTCTACGGTACCGTGCATTGCCCTTTCTCACCTTGAGAGTTGGTGCAAACTTCGTCGGTGCATCCAAACCCCGTGATACGATATGCTCTATCACACATAAACCTCCTTATATCTTCCTCAAAACAGCCACCATACCTACCTATTATGTCATTTCCATAGCTATTCTGAGATATATTGCCATGCAACTTTCCACCTTTCCATTTATTTTGACACGCTCCATCATTGTCATATTGCTTTTGCATCATCATGTAGTTGACATCGTATTTGTGGCAAAGCCACCTTTAGAATTCATCGCATATCCCGGTATACCGCCGGAGGCATTCACATAGAGTCATATTTTGTCCTAAGTATTGAGTTGTAATTCTTGAGTTGTAAATAAAAAGAAGTGTGATGATTTCCATTATTAGAGCATTGTCCCATGTGAGGAAAGGATGATGGATATTATGATTCCCCCACAAGTCGGGATGAGACTCCGGACTTTATGAAAAATAAAAGAGGCCAAAGAAGCCCAAATAAAAAAAGAGGCCGAAGAAGCTCACCAAATAAGAAAAGGAAAAAAATGAGAGAAAAAGAGAGAAGGGACAACACTTGTGCTTCAAAGTAGCACCATGATCTTCATGATAGAGAGTCTCCTATGTTGTCACTTTCATATACTAGTGGGAATTTCTCATTATAGAACTTGGCTTGTATATTCCAATGATGGGCTTCCTCAAAATGCCCTAGGTCTTCGTGAGCAAGCAAGTTGGATACACACCCACTTAGTTTCTTTTTGATGAGCTGTCATACATTTATAGCTCTAGTGCATCCGTTGCATGGAAATGCCTACTCCTCGTATTGACATCAATTGATGGGAATCTAGATAGCCCGTTGATTAGCCGGGCCAATGTGAGAATTTCTCCTTTTTTCTCACATAATCCCTATCATCATACTCCACTCCATGCATAGTGCTATGCCCATGGCTTACGCTCATGTATTGCGTGAGGGTTGAAAAGGCTGAAGCGCGTTAAAAAGTATGAACCTATTGCTCGGCTTGTCATCGGGGTTGTGCATGATGGGAGCATTTGGTGTGACGAAAATGAAGCATGGCCAAACTATATGATTTTGTAGGGATAAGATTGCTTTGGCTATGTTATTTTGATAAGACATGATTACTTTGTTAGTATGCTTGACGTATTACTATTTTTATGTCAATATTAAACTTTTATCTTGAATCTTTTGGATCTGAACATTCATGCCACAATAAAGAAAATTACATTGAGAATTATGCTAGGTAGCATTCCACATTAAAAATTCTGTTTTTATCATTTACCTACTCGAGGACGAGCAGGAATTAAGCTTGGGGATGCTTGATACGTTTCCAACGTACCTACAATTTTTTATTGTTCCATGCTATTATATTACATGTTTTGGATGTTTAATGGGCTTTACTATGCATTTTTATATTATTTTTGGGACTAACCTATTAACCGGAGGCCCAGTCCGAATTGCTGTTTTTTTGCCTATTTCAGTGTTTCGCGGAAAAGGAATATCAAACGGAGTCCAAACGGAATGAAACCTTTGGGAGAATCGTTTTTGGAACAAACGCAATCCAGGAGACTTGGAGTGGACGTCATGCAAGCAACAAGGTGGCCATGAGGATCCAGGGCGCGCCCTACCCTTTGGGCGCGCCACGCACCCTCGTGGGCCCCTCGTGTCTCCCCTGACCGACTTCTTTCTCCTATATATATACCCATATACCCCAAGAACAGCCAGGAGCACCATAGATCGGGAGTTCCGCCGTCGCAAGCCTCTGTAGCCACCACAAACCAATCGGGACCGTGTTCCGGCACCCTGTCGGAGGGGGGGATCAATCACCGGTGGCCATCCTCATCATCCTGGCGCTCTCCATGATGAGGGGGGAGTAGTTCACCCTCGAGGCTGAGGGTATCTACCAGTAGCTTTGTGTTTGATCTCTCTCTCTCTCTCTCTCTCTTGTTCTTGATTTGGCATGATCTTGATGTATCGCGAGCTTTGCTATTATAGTTGGATCTTATGATGTTTCTCCCCCTCTACTCTCTTGTAATGGATTGAGTTTTCCCCTTGAAGTTATCTTATCGGGTTGAGTCTTTAAGGATTTGAGAACACTTGATGTATGTCTTGCATGTGCTTATCTGTGGTGATAATGGATATTCATGTGATCTACTTGATGTACATTTTGGTGATCAACTTGCGGGTTTAGTGACCTTGTGAACTTATGCATAGGGGTTGGCACACATTTTCTTCTTGACTCTTCGGTAGAAACTTTGGGGCACTCTTTGAAGTACTTTGTGTTGGTTGAATAGATGAATCTGAGATTGTGTGATGCATATCGTATAATCATGCCCACGGATACTTGAGGTGACATTGGAGTATCTAGGTGACATTAGGGTGTTGGTTGACTTGTGTCTTAAGGTGTTATTCTAGTACAAACTCTATGATAGATCGAACGGAAAGAATAGCTTCATGTTTTTTTTACTACGGACTCTTGAATAGATCAATTAGAAAGGATAACTTTTAGGTGGTTTCATACCCTACAATAATTTCTTTGTTTGTTCTCCGTTATTAGTAACTTCGGAGTGACTCTTTGTTGCATGTTGAGGGATAGTTATATGATCCAGTTATGTTATTGTTGTTGAGAGAACTTGCACTAGTGAAAGTATGAACCTTACGCCTTGTTTCCTAGCATTGCAATACTGTTTACGCTCACTTTTACCACTTGCTACCTTTCTGTTTTTATATTTCTCAGATTACAAAAACCTATATCTACCATCCATATTGCACTTGTATCACCATCTCTTCGCCGAACTAGTGCATCTATAAAATTTACCATTGTATTGGGTGTGTTGGGGACACAAGAGACTCTTTGTTATTTGGTTGCAGGGTTTTTTGAGAGAGATCATCTTCATCCTACGCCTCCAATGGATTGATAAACCTTAGGTCATCCACTTGAGGGAAATTTGCTACTGTCCTACAAACCTCTGCACTTGGAGGCCCAACAACGTCTACAAGAAGAAGGTTCTGTAGTAGACATCACACGCCTCCCGTTCAGTCAAGGTCAAGCAGCTGTCCGCACGACATCTCCTACAGCCATTAAAACCAAAATACGTGGCGTCACGTGAATGGTTACCAAAACGCACACGGTTTGAATTATACAAATGTTTGAGATATTAAAGTGGTAGCTATTTTTACAAAATGCCTTTGTTGGTTGTCATTATTTGAGTGCACCTTCTCTCAAAATGGAGACAACAAATGCCACAGTATGTCGGGTGCCATTCCATGATAGCATGCCAAGTTTCATGAATTTCAGACGAGTTTTGGATTTACTAGAATTTAAATAAACCATGCATCTCAATGTTTTGCCAGCGATCAATGGTGCCCTGGTGTTTGAAATTCATTCCCATTTCTTGCATGGGACCTAAGCATGCACCCAAGGACAAAATTTTGTTTTTTCAACCAATTTATATGCACTCGAGCATGTGCATGTGGTTCAAATTTGAATTATGCACATAAATGCATTGACAACTGAGGTAATGCAACAAAAATGTCCAAAAGAACCCCGAAAATCCCAAAAATTGACAAAACACTCCTGTTGTTCTATGTTCACACGAGAAATTTTTCGAAAGCAATAAGAGATAATGGATATCGTTTCGTCCCCAAAGGTGGGACGTTCCCTACCGAAATCATCATGCTTGTTTTGAGAAGCTCTGGTTTGTGAGAAGCATATACCCAAACTTGCCCCAAAAGGGACAAAAATTTACGACGTCATGTTGATGCCGCTCCATGATAGCATGCCAAGTTTCATGAATTTCAGACAAGTTTTGTATCTACTAGAATTTAAAAACCATGTATCTCAATGTTTTGCCGGAAATCAATGGTGCCCTGGTGTTTGAAATTCATTCTCATTTCTTGCATGGGACCTAAGCATGCACCAAAGGACACATATTTGATTTTTCAACCAATTTATATGCACTGGAGCATGTGCATGTGGTTCAAATTTGAATTATGCACATAAATGCATTGAAAACTCAGTCAATGCATAAAAATGTCCAAACTAACCCTGAAAATCCCAAACATTGACACAACACTCCTATTGTTCTATGTTAACACTAGAATTTTTTTGAAAGCAATAAGAGGCAACGGATATCTTTTCGTCCCCAAAGGTGGGACGCTCCCTATCGAAAACCATCATGCTTGTTGTGAGAAGCTTATACCCGAACCTTCCCCAAATGGGACAAATTATTTACCACGACATGTTGATGACGCTCCATGATAGCAAGCCAAGTTTCATGAATTTCAGACGAGTTTTGGATTTACTAGAATTTGAAAACCAGGTATCTCAATGTTTTGCCGGCAATCAACAGTGGCCTAGTGTTTGAAATTCATTCCAGTCCCTTGCATGGGACCTAAGTATGCACCCAAGGACACACATGTGAATTTTCAACCAACTTTGGTGCATTGGAGCATGTGCTTGTAGTTCAAATTTGAATTATGCGCATAAAATGCCTAGAAAACCCAGTTAATGCATACAAATGTCCAAACAAACTCCAGAAAATCACAAAATTTAACACAACACTCATGTTGTTCTATGTTGTCACTAGAAAAAGAATTGACATCAAGAAGAGGCAACAGATATCGTTTCGTCCAGAAAGGTGAAACATTCCCTACCGTAACCATGAGGCTTGTTGTCAAAAGCTCTGGTTTTTGAGAAGCTTATATACCCCAACCTTCCCCAAATGGGACAATATTTTTACCACTGCATGTTGATGTCGTTCCATGATAGTGTGCCAAGGTTTATAAATTTCAGACGCGTTTTTGATTTACTAGAATTAAAAAACCAAGTATCTCAATGCTAGCGGTCGAGCGATGGTGGCAAGGTGTTTGACATTCATTCTCATTTCTTGCATGGGACTTAAGCATGTAACCAAGGGCACACATTCCAATTCTGAACCACTTTATATGCACTAGAGCATGCGCATGTAGTTCAAATTTGAATTATGCACATGAATGCATAGAAAACTCAGTTAATGTATAAAAATGTCCAAGCTAACCCCGAAAACTCCCAAAAAATGACACAACACTCGTGTTGTTCTACGTTCACACGAGAAAAATTTAGAAAGTAAGAAGAGGCAACATATATCATTTGTCCGCAAAGCTGGCACGTTCCCTTCTGAAACTATCTGGCTTGTTGTGAGAGAAGCTTCGGTTTGCGATAAGCTTATACCCAAACCTGGCCCAAATGGGAAAATATTTTTACCACGACATGTTGATGTCGTTCCATGATATCATGTCAAGTTTCATGAATTTCAGCCGAGTTTTCGATTTACTATAATTTTAAAACCATGGATCTCAATGTTAGTGGCTGAGCGACAATGTCAAGGTGTTTGACATTCATTCTCATTTCTTGTGTGTGACCTAAGCTTGCAACCATGGACAAACATTTGATTTTGCAACCCGTTTTTAGGGACTGGAGCATGTGCTTTGATTTTGAATTGTGCACCTGAAATTGCTAGAAAACAAATTTAATGAATAAAATTTCCAAAAGAACCCTGAATAATTCCAATTTTTTTACGACACATATATAGTTGCATGTTCACTGCAGATAAAAGGTCATGCAATTCAAAAACTGTCCATTGCCGTTGTGATCCCATTATGTAATTCAAATCAAAATGAAAGATCAAGTAGATCCCACATAGTTTATTGTCGCCAACCGTGTGAGATGCAGTACAAAATATGCTGGAGCATCGTTGGTGTATAGTACGCCTATGGCTTACGCAGAAGGTACGTCGGCTACACTCCACAGCCGGCGTATCAAGCATACTAGCTCGCTCCCAAAATACTCCCGCCTCTGCATCCCTCACAATCTGAAAAATATCTGCTCGGCCTTATCCAAATTTTCAGTAACCCCGCCTTGTTACTCCCGCCTAGTAAAATTTTCAGTTGCCGTGGTATTTCCTCAAACACCACCTTAACCCACCCCCCTCACACACACAACACACACTCCACAAAATCTACGCTCACCGACACATGGCCGCCGAGGTGTCCCCGTCGTCCTCCGTGGGCTCTTTATCGATCCGCCGTCGCCGGTCCCCCGATCCGCCAGCCGTCGCGCCCCCATGCCGGTTCGAAGACTTCCCCGTCCTCCATTGGACCCGGTAGCTGAGGAGATCCTACCTCGGGGTCCGGCAGCGACGGTGGGTGATGTGGGTCGCCGAGATTACAGATCGGGAGACCCACACCCACCGGTGGCTCGGTAGCTTCAAGATGGCCGAGCTCGCGGCCATGGAGTACGACCGCTGGTAGGTCCTCTACCACGGCACGGCAGCTAGGCTCAATTTCCCCGTCGGCACACGTCCGGTCCACCTTGTTCTGCCGGATCCAGGGTGCTGAGATCGGCTATGGGGCGGGAGGATTGCAAGGCATGGGAGCGCCACGAGGCCGAGGCCGGCGACGAGGCCTACATGCAAGAGCTTCGCCGGCAGCACCCGGAGCTCGTGGAGGCGGAGCGGGCGATCTTTGCCAGCGTGGAGGGCGGCGAGGTTATCGCGCTCTCCTCCGATGACGAGGTCGAAGGCGGCGACGACGGCGACACGGACGGCGGCAATATTATCGCGCTCTCCTCCAATGACGAGGTCGAAGGCGGCAAGGACGGAGACGCGGAGGGTGGCGAGGTTATCATGCTCTCCTCCGATGATGAGGTCGAAGGCGGTGAGGATGGCGGCACGGAGGGCGTCCAGGTGGGCAGCGAGGACGAGGAGATCGATCTCGGCGGGTGGAGGAGTGCCTTCCCCAATGACCCTGATGACGGCACCAGCCCGGACCCGACTCGTGGCACACCGTACCTGTCGAGGAAGGATTGGCTCGACCTCTACTTCGACCGAAAGTAGTTTAGCTTAGTTTAAATTTATGTTTTATGTTTGGTTATGCAAAAATATCTATGTTTATGTTTGAATGCATGCTACTTTCGGTTGAACCTGCTTTGAACTTGATCAAATTGAAGTTTACAACATTAAGTTTAGGCGATCGACTA
>NC_041385.1:833538558-833544660 GCF_002162155.2 Triticum dicoccoides
ATGCAGTACTTGTTTTAGTCGTTTAACTTTTAAAGGATCGGCTAGAGATAGCCTTATGCCTTGTTTATTTCAGTTCTTCACAATGTGATGCTCTATATATGCAGCTATTTGCCGTGCAATTCAATTTCATCAATAACAGTTTCAACAATACCACTATGAATTACGATATTTGGTTGTTTTTAAAGATATTGTAGTTAACATGCCTTTTCGTTCTTTTAACAATAACTAGTGTACTTTAGACCTGCACAATACCAGTTTGAATGACTATTTGCTTGTTAATAAATGTTATGCCTGATGAAGTTAACACACCTTTCCACTTCTTGTTTTGCTTAACTAGCATGCTTAAGCCTGCACACTGAAGCTATCATTTGTAGATTATATTGTCTACCATGGATATATTTGGTTGATGTTTAGCCTGTTGTGCTTAACATGCCTTTATATGTACTCATACAGGACAATATTGAGAACAGTGCTGTTTTTCCATCGAGGTTAGTTTCATCTTGTTGCTTATATGTACTCACTGTTCAGGATCTCGGTAGCTGGTACCATATAGCCTGGGGGATGATAAGGGATTAATCGTCGAATCGGACATTTCACTGAATATATATGTAACCCATTTATCAGTAGGTAACTAGGCCATTTTTAATATATCTGAGGCATATCATTGGGATCAATAGAAGCACTCTTATTAGATTCATTATTATTCTCAATCAAGGTAGATAAAGGAATATCATTGGGATCAATAGAAGCACTCTTATTAGCAAACAATCTCATAAGTTCATCCACCTTTCCACTCAAAACATTAATTTCTTCTATAGCATGCACCTCTTTACTAGTAGATCTTTCGGTGTGCCATTGAGATTAATTAGCCATAAGGTTATCAAGGAGTTTTGTAGCTTCTCCTAAGGTGATTTCCATAAACATGCCTCCCGCGGCCGAATCTAAAAGATTTCTAGAAGCAAAATTCAATCCGGCATAAAAAAATTGTATGATCATCCATAAATTCAAACCATGAGTAGGGCAATTGCGAATCATCAATTTCATTCTTTCCCAAGATTGGGCAACATGCTCGTGATCAAGTTGTTTAAAATTCATAATACCGTTCCTAAGAGAGATGATCTTAGCGGGAGGAAAATACTTAGAGATAAAAGCATCTTTGCACTTATTCCATGAATCAATACTATTCTTATGCAAAAACGAAAACCAAACTTTAGCACGTTCTCTAAGTGAAAACGGAAATAACTTCAATTTAACAATATCATTATCCGTATCTTTCTTCTTTTGCATCTCACACAAATCAACAAAGTTGTTTAGATGGGTAGCGACATCTTCACTAGGAAGGTCGGAGAATTGATCTTTCATAACAAGATTCAGCAAAGCCGCATTGATTTCACAACACTCAACATCATTAAGAGGAGCAATCTGAGTACAAAGGAAATCATTATTATTGGTATTCGAGAAATCACACAATTTGGTATTATCTTGCGCCATCGCGACAAGTAATCCAACACACAAGCAAACAGAAAGGCAAGCGAAAGAGAGAGGAGATTGGGAAAGAGAGGGCGAATAAAATGGCAAGGGTGAAGTGGGGGGAGGAAAACGAGAGGCAAATGGAAAATAATGTAAATGCGAGGGAGATGAGTTTGTGATGGGTACTTGGTATGTCTTGACTTGAGCAAAGACCTCCCCGGCAACGGCGCCAGAAATCCTTCTTGCTATGTCTTGAGCTTGCGTTGGTTTTCCTTGAAGAGGAAAGGGTGATGCAACAATAGTAGCGTAAGTATTTCCCTCAATTTTTGAGAACCAAGGTATCAATCCAGTAGGAGACTCCTCACAAGTCCCACGCACCTATACAAACAAACAAGAACTCGCAACCAACGCAATAAAGAGGTTGTCAATCCCTTCACTGCCACTTGCGAAAGTGAGATCTGATAGAGATAATATGATAAGATAAATATATTTTTTGGTATTTTTATAATATAGATTGGAAAAGTAAAGATGCAAATAAAAGTAAATAGCAAACTTATATGATAAGAGAAAGACCCAGGGGCCATGGGTTTCACTAGTGGCTTCTATCAAGATAGCATTATTATTACGGTGGGTGAACAAATTACTGTCGAGCAATTGATAGAAAAGCGAATAATTATGAGATTATCTAGGCATGATCATGTATATAGGCATCACGTCCGTGACAAGTAGACCGACTCCTGCCTGCATCTACTACTATTACTCCACACATCGACCACTATACAACATGCATATAGAGTATTAAGTTCATAAAGAACAGAGTAACGCATTAAGAAAGATGACATGATGTAGAGGGATAAACTCATGCAATATGATATAAACCCCATCTTTTTATCCTTGATGGCAACAATACAATACGTTCCTTGCTGCCCCTGTTGTCACTGGGAAAGGACACCACAAGATTGAACCCAAAGCTAAGCACTTCTCCCATTGCTAGAAAGATCAATCTAGTAGGCCAAACCAAACTGATAATTCGAAGAGACTTGCAAAGATAACTTAATAACACATAAAAGAATTCAGAGGAGATTCAAATATTTCTCATAGATAAACTTGACCATAAACCCACAATTCATCGGATCTCGAAAAACACACCGCAAAAAGATTTACATCGAATAGATCTCCAAGAAGATCAAGGAGAACATGGTATTGATCCCTATCTTTATCTCTATCCACAGAGATACCTATCTATATAGAGAGAGATTTTTCTCAAAATTGATCTAGACTATCCTCTATCCGGATAGATATGTCCCTATGAGCGACTAGGCCGATCTTTTTTTATATGTTTTGGCCACGTCCGTTTCCGCTCCGAAGAGGAAGGTTTGGATCTTTCAATCTTATGTCGTGAGGGATGTGACCTATGTTAGGTCCATAAGATACCAGCACTTTCTTAAGATTTCCACCGTTCTTGCTTATTCCCCTTACTTACCCAATGAAAGATATAGATTGGAAATTGGAAGATGGTCGTCCATAGTTATCTTGTTGAAAATACCCTCCCTTAGTCATCAAAACGTTGGAAGCGACTTGAGATATCTTTTGGGAAGAGAGAATAACTATAGATGCTCGATATGCATATTGATCAATCGATCTCCGCGTCCTGCCAGTTCGCTAAGTAGACTCACTCTACCGAGGGGTAGAAGAAGATCAAGACGATAAGGGGAAGCGCTGAGAAAAATCTCTCTCTTATCTAAATATAAGAGCACACTTTATCTCTATGCACACAGAAAAAGGGGATCTTGTGATGATGGAAATGGTACGTATGTGGACCACTTTGGCTCCGCCCAAAAGCCCCTGAGCCGACTATCTCCTGGCACAGCCAAAGCATTTCCTTGCCTGAGGCCTGCTCAAAGCTAACTTGAATCCGAACAGCTTGCTGCTTCTCCGAAACCTTCACCAGCTTGTGTATCCTTGTAAGGTCGCGGACCCGGCGTAAGAACGAGAAACGTGAGTCTAGCATGACATAAACCCAAACCCCGGTACTTTTGATACTTCTCATCTCAGTCACAGAAGAGGTAAGGCGCTATAGCCAGTGAAGGAACGGGAAAGAAGAATCAGTGGAATTGACCAATAATTTATACCATTACGACTTTGAATAATCGCTAATAGCTGACACCAATGGAATATTTTTGGACCCTAAAGCTCACGTTGACTCCGTCCTTTATTGAATAGCCAAGTCATCGTGAGTAAGCGTACGATCCATCACACAAACGTCCCTAAACCTCAGTAAGCCTTTCTAGATGACCAAAGAGAAAGAAGAAGCCATCTAGCTAATAACTATGGACCCGAAGGTCTGCGATAAACTACTCACAACTCATCGGAGAGGCTATGATGTTGATGTAAAAGCCATCCGTGGTTGATTCCCCGTCTGGCGGAGCGCCGGCGAAGGCTCCAAGATGGGATCTCGCGGATACAGAAGGTTACGGTAGTGGAAATAGTTTTTCATGGTCGCCTCTGATGTTTTCTGGGTACGTAGGTATATATAGGTGGAAGAAGTACATCGGTGGACGCCTGAGGGGCCCACAAGACAGGGGGCGCGCCCAGCAGGGGGGGGGGGCGCCCTCCACCCTCGTGGCCTCCTCGATTGCTTCTTGACTTGCACTCCAAGTCCTCTGGATTGCATTTGTTCCAAAAATATCGCTCCCGAAGGTTTCATTCCGTTTGGAGTTCGTTTGATATTCCTTTTCTTCGAAATACTGAAATCGGCAAAAAAACAGCAATACGGGTTGGGCCTCTGGTTAGCAGGTTAGTCCCAAAAATGATATAAAAGTGTAAAGTAAAGCCCATAAACATCCAAAATAGGTAATATAATAGCATGGAACAATCAAAAATTATAGATACATTGGAGACGTATCAGATATATTAATGGTGGCAAACATAGGCCCCTTGGCGATCCTCGACACCTCAGCGACCCGACACCCTCTACCCTAGTTATCGGGGAGGGGGTATATCGACAATAACGACATATACATGGAAACAAATGTTATCGAAGAGGGGGTATATCGACCCCCCCTCATGTCGAAGTTATCGGGGAGGGGGTATATATATCGACAAAATTACATCGTCATATATCATCGAACAAAATTACATCATCATCATCATATATATACATCTAAAAAAGTTTTCATATATCATCATCATCATCTAGTACAAAAAATTAACCAAGCTAGTTTTCATATATCATTATATATATCATCATCATTATCATCATCATCTAATACAGAAAAAATTGACTAAGTTTTCATATATATTGACGGCGTCGGTGGTGATGGCAATGTAGCAAGGTGGAGCAAGGGCGGCCTGGCGGCGACGGTGACAAGGAGGAGCAGGGGGCGTCGGGATGAAGAAGATGGATTTGGTCGAAACTGCTAAGTGTTATCTCGACTCTCGACTCTCGACGACCCTCGAGCCTCGACAATCGACACTCGACCCCTCGACGACCATCGACACTCGACCCCTCGACGACCCTCGACCCCTCGACGACCCTCGACCCTCGACTCTCGACGACCCTCGACCCTCGATGACCCTCGACCCTCGATGACCCTCGACCCCTCGATGACCCTAGTTCCCGACACCCTCGTTCCCGATAAAAGATAAGAAGAGGAGGAGGAAGAAAAAATAGAGGAGAAGTAGAAGAAGAAAAAATTGAAGAAAAAAAAGAGGAGAAGAAGAAGGTATAGATGAGAGGAAGAAAAAATAGAAATTTCTATTTTTTTTCTTCTTCTCCTCCATTCCTTCTTCTTCTCCTCTTTTCCCCCCTCTTTTTTCCTCTCCTTATTCATTTCTCCTCTTCTTCTCCTTCTTCTTATCCTTCTTCCTCTTCTTATTTTCCTTTTTCCTCTCCTTCTTCCTCTTCTTATTTTCCTTTTTCCTCTCCTTCTTTTTCCTCTCCTTCTTTTTTCCTTTTTTTCCTTCTTTTCTCCTCTCCTTATTTATTTCTCCTCTTCTCCTCTTCTTCTTCTCCTCTTCTTCCCCTTCTTCCTCTTCTTATTTTCCTTTTTCCTCTCCTTATTTTTTCTTCCATCTTCCTCTTTTCCATACATATAAAAAGTACATACATGCATACAAGAAATACATCTAAAAACTACATATATCTAAAATTACATACATTCGTACATACATATATGAACATCTAAAAACATCTAAAAATACATACATACATATGAAATTACATACATACATGAAAAATCATATATAACAAAAAAAGCCGCAATGCGGTGGCGGTGCGGTGCTCATAGAGAGAGGCATATGCACAGGGGGCGCACGGCGGGGCAAAGGGCGTTGGCAACGGGCAGGGGCACGTCGGGGCGGGAAGGGCCGCGTCGGGGCAGAGGGCGTCGGTGACGAGGATGACAGGCAGCGTCGGGGCGGGCAGGGGCGCATCAGGGCCGAGGGCGACGGCGGCGGCGAGGACAAGGCCGAGGGCGCCTCGGCGACGTGGACGGCGGGCTTGAGGTCGGCGACGAGGACGACGCGCGGCAAGGGAGAGGGCGCATCAGCGACGAGGACGGCACGCGGCGAGGTCGAGGGCGCGGGCGAGGGCGTCGGCAACGGTGACGGCACGGTCCAGTAGCCTGGCGG
>NC_041385.1:833544827-833562558 GCF_002162155.2 Triticum dicoccoides
CTGAAGATTTTCACAAGACATGTTTATATACCAAGGGCATTGGTACCGGTTCATGGCACCAACCGTTACCAATACCCCCCTTTGGTACTGGTTGGTGCCACCAACCGGTACCAAAGGTCTCTTTTCAGCAGCCCAAAGGGCGGGAAACAGAGGCCTTTGGTACCGATTGGTGCCACCAACCGGTACCAAAGGGGGGAATTGGTACTGGTTCGTGGCACCAACCGGTACCAATGCCCACCTTTGGTATTGGTTGGTGCCAACTACCAGGACCAAAGGCCTCGTGCTGCCCGTGGCCAAAACATTAGTCCCACCTCGCTAGTTGAGAGGGGCGCGCAGTGGTTTATATGCCCGACTGCCACGCACCCCTCTCGAGCTCCTCTCCATTGCAGGCTTATGGGCCTATTGTCACTACTATGCCTGATGGGCCTACTGGGCCTTCTGTGGGCCTGAATGCTGGCCCATGGTAGGGTTTCTAGTCGTATTCACGTCGTGGTGGCCGAGTAGGTGGCTTTTTTTATTTTACCCAGTTTTTTTCTTTTTTTGCATAATTTATTTTGTTTTGTTTTTGGCTTTATTTTTTAGTTCTTTTTTCTTTTAGGTAATAAAAATTATAAACTTTCTGTTAGTGCCATTTTTTCCAATTTGAATAGTTTAAATTTGAATTTTTTGAAATTTATTTGAATCACTAGTTTTTGAATAACTTTAGTGTGAAAATAAAATTTTCAGTGATTCTTTTTCTTGTTATTTAATATTACTGTGTTTTATCATTATATTCAAAAACAGGTTTTGTTATTTTAGTTTGTAACACAAAAATTCTTTATGATAATTCTTATTGCTATTAAAGTTTCTAACAAAAAAAATTCTTTATGAAAATTCTTTTTTCCTTTTAATGTTTTCAACAGAAAATACTTTGATAATTTTGGTTGCATAAATTTTATATAATTTTAGTTTCAATAATACTAGAGGTTTATAAAAGTTTTTTGAGTTGATTCCTTTTGCTATTGGAGTTTAATAAAACCTTTTTAGTTGATTCTTTTTGCTATTGAAGGATATTATAGTTTTGTTTTAGTTGATCGTAACAGAATATTTTAATTTATTATTTTTAGTTCATTCTTTTTGCTATTAGTTCATTCTTTTTGCTATTAGTTCATTATTTGAGCTAAATGACCCTGAAATTGAAAAGCACTACAAATGAACTTTCAAAAAGTTGAAAGTTGGCATGGTATCATCATTTCACCCACATAGCATGTGCTAAAAAGTTGAGAGGGTTATGACAAAAACTGGATGCACTTCGTGTACAAAACAGGCAATCTCTTTGGAAGTATCAGGGTTTCGAATGAAAACTCATCTGCTACAAACGGATGTCATTTGTTCAAATGTAACTGCAGTGATATTCTAGATCAAAGGCATCATCATAATTGTTGTTGATAGAAATTCTTCACTTTTTCTTTGCTTGTGTCCTTTTCTTATTGCGTCGTAACCATGGATAATCTTCATCGTTTAACAGGGTGCTTGGGTCAGCCATGACTTTGAAGGGAGGAATTTCATGAAACTTTTCATAATCTTCAGACACGTATGTCTTGCCCTCCAATCCCATGATGTCTCTTTTTCCTGAAAGAACTATGTGGCGCTTTGGCTCATCGTATGATGTATCTGCTTCCTTATCTTTTCTTTTTCTCGGTTTGGTAGACATGTCCTTCACATAGAAAATCTACGCCACATCATTGGCTAGGAAAAATGGCTCGTCTGTGTACCCCAGATTGTTCAGATCCACTGTTGTCATTCCGTACTGTGGGTCTACCTGTACCCCGCCTCCTGACAGATTGACCCATGTGCACTTAAACAAAGGGATCTTAATATCATATCCATAGTCAAGTTGCTGCATCAAAGCCTCTTGGTTACTGCATCAAAGCGGACACCACTGTTTTGGTTGGTGCTCTTTTGATCTTGGGTGATCGTGTAAAATGTATTCCCATTTATCTCGTACCCTTTGTAAGTCATTACAGTCGAAGATGGTTCCCTCGCCAATGAGTACAGGTCATCAGAAATAGTGTTGTCACACCTGAGATGTGTTTGGAACCAACTACAGAAACTCCTGATGTGTTCACGTGTAATCTAGTCGTCACACTGGTCCGGGTGTTTGGAGTGCAGAATGTTCTTGTGTTCATCGACATACAGGGTCACCAAGGTAGAATTCTGTAGAACCGTGTAGTGTTCTTGAGACCAAGAATGCCCGTTCCTACATATTATTGAGTCCCTCCTAGCGTGCCTTTTCCACCCAGTCTCCCGTCATACCGCGATTGAGGGATACCTATCTTATTAAGGTCAGGAATGAAGTCAACACAAAACCCAATGACATCCTCTGTTTGATGGACCATGGAGATGCTTCCTTCTGGCCTAGTGCGGTTACGGACATATTTCTTTAGGACTCCCATGAACCTCTCAAAGGGGAACATATTGTGTAGAAATACAGGGCCCAGAATGACAATCTCGTCGACTAGATGAACTAGGATGTGCATCATGATATTGAAGAAGGATGGTGGGAACACCAGCTTGAAACTGACAAGACATTGCACCACATCACTCCTTAACCTTGGTAGGATTTCTGGATCGATCACCTTCTGAGAGATTGCATTGAGGAATGAACATAGCTTCACAATGGCTAATCGGATGTTTTCCAGTAGAAGCCCCCTCAATGCAATAGGAAGCAGTTGCGTCATAATCATGTGGCAGTCATGAGACTTTAGGTTCTGGAACTTTTTCTCTGCCATATTTATTATTTCCTTTATATTCGACGAGTAGCCAGACGGGACCTTCATACTGAGCAGACATTCAAAGAAGATTTCCTTCTCTTCTTTGGTAAGAGCGTAGCTGGCAGGACCTTCATACTGCTTTGGAGGCATACCATCTTTTTCGTGCAAACGTTGCAGGTCCTCCCATGCCTCTGGTGTATCTTTTGTCTTCCCATACACGCCCAAGAATCCTAGCAGGTTCCCTCAAAGGTTCTTCGTCACGTGTATCACGTAGATTGAAGAGCGGACCTCTAGATCTTTCCAGTAGGGTAGGTCCCAAAATATAGATTTCTTCTTCCACATGGGTGCGTGACCCTCGGCGTCATCCGTAACAGATAGTCCGTCAGGACCCTTTCCAAAGATTACTTTTAAATCATTGACCATAGCAAGTATGTGATCACCGGTATGCATGGCGGGCTTATTCCGGTGATCTGCCTCGCCTTTCTTTCGACATTGATGGTTGGTCGGAAGGAATCGATGATGCCCCAGGTACACATTCTTCCTGCATTTGTCCAGGTATATACTTTCAGTGTCATGTAAACAGTGCGTGCATGTGTGTTATGCCTTGTTTGTCTGTCCTGAAAGGTTACTGAGAGAAGGCCAATCATTGATGGTGACAAACAGCAACACATGCATGTCAAATTCCTCCTGTTTGTGCTCATCCCACGCACGTACACCATTTCCAATCCACAGTTGTAAAATCTCTTCAACTAATGGCCTTAGGTACACATAAATGTCGTTGCCTAGTTGCTTAGGGCCTTGGATCAGAACTGGCATCATAATGAACTTTCGCTTCATGCACATCCAAGGAGGAAGGTTATAGATACATAGAGTCACGGGCCAGGTGTTGTGATTGCTGCTCTGCTCCCCAAAAGGATTAATGCCATCTGCGCTTAAACCAAACCATATGTTCCTTGCGTCACCTGCAAACTCCTCCGAGTACTTTCTCTCGATTTTTCTCCACTGCGACCCTTCAGCGGGTGGTCCCAACTTCCCGTCTTTCTTACGGTCCTCTCTGTGCCATCACATCAACTTGGCATGCTCTTTGTTTCTGAATAGGCGGTTCAACCGTGGTATTATAGGAGCATACCACATCACCTTGGCAGGAACCCTCTTGCGGGGGCGCTCGCCGTCAACATCACCAGGGTCATCTCGTCTGATCTTATACCGCAATGCACCGCATAACGGGCATGCATTCAAATCGTCGTACGCACCACGGTACAGGATGCAGTTATTAGGGCATGCATGTATCTTCTGCACCTCCAATCCTAGAGGGCATAAAACCTTCTTTGCTGCATACGTACTATCGGGCAGTTCGTTATCCTTTGGAAGCTTCTTCTTCAATATATTCAGTAGCTTCTCGACTCCTTTGTCAGGCACACCATTCTCTGCCTTCCACTGCAGCAATTCCAGTACGGTACCGAGCTTTATGTTTCCATCTTCGCAATTGGGGTACAAACCTTTTTTGTGATCCTCTAACATGCGATCGAACTTGAGCTTCTCCTTTTGACTTTCACAATGTCTCCTTGCATCAGTAATGATTCAGTGGCGATTATCATCTGGTTCATCTTGATCTTCAACAGCTTCCCCCGTTGCAGCATCACCGTATTCAGGGGGCACATAGTTGTCATCGTCCTCTTCTTCTTCGTTGTCTTCCATCATAACCCCTATTTCTCCGTGCTTGGTCCAAACATTATAGTGTGGCATGAAACCCTTATAAAGCAGGTGGGTGTGAAAGGTTTTCGAGTCAGAGTAAGACTTCGTATTCCCACATATAGGGCATGGACAACACATAAAACCATTCTGCTTGTTTGCCTCAGCCACTTCGAGAAAATTATGCACACCCTTAATGTACTCGGAGGTGTGTCTGTCACCGTACATCCATTGCCGGTTCATCTGCGTGCATTATATATAATTAAGTGTGTCAAAAACCAATTCCAGAACATCATGAATAGATAATTAAGTGACCAAATTAATTGAAGTTCATCACCACATTAAAACCAAAGTACATACATCGTTCTCATTGAACAACATATAGCTCTCTAGAGCATCTATTTAATTAAACCATACATTGAAACTATGTAAAACATTTCAATACGAAAACACATGCGATCATAATCGCAACCAAGGTAACAATTGATCCAACGGAATAATGATACCAAGCCTCGGTATGAATGGCATATATTCTAATCTTTCTAATCTTCAAGTGCATTGCATCCATCTTGATCGACGACATCCGCAACATGCAACTCCAATATCATCTTCTCCTCCTCATTTTTTTCATTTTTCCTTCAAGAAATTGTTTTCTTCTTCAACTAAATTTAACCTCTCGACAATAGGGTCGGTTGGAATTTCCGGTTCACATACCTCCTAGATAAATAAAATCTATGTCACATTGGTTGGCATAATTGTCATAAACAATAAATGAACCAAATAGTTATAAAGATAATATATACCACATCCGAATCATAGACAGGACGAGGGCCGACGGGGGCGGATACCAAAACCATCGCACTATATAATAAGAAGCAATAATAAAAGTAAGAAAATTATACAAGTATCTATCTAAACATACAAGTAAGAATTTGTTCCTTTCAGAAAAAGAAGATAAGAACAAGAGGCTCACCATGGTGGTGCCGCCGACGAGATCGGAGAGGGTGATCGACGGCGGTGAAGACGGGGACGGGACGTGACGAACCGCTAAACCTAGACAAATATTGAGGAAAATTGAGCTTGGAGGTTGAGCTTGGAGTGGAGAAAGCTTAAGTAGTGTGGCTCGGGAATTCCATCAAACACCTCATGTGCATAGGAGGTGAGCTAGAGCACCACAAAGACCTCTCCCCTCGTCGGCCAGAAAAAATACAGCAGTGTGCTCTGTTCTTACGAGAGGGGGTATAGGCATCTCATTGGTCCTGGTTCATGGCTTGAACCGGTACTAAAGACCACCCTTTGGTCCCAGTACAAGCCACCAACCGTGACCAATGGTGGTGGGCCAGGAGCGAGGCCCATTGGTCCCGGTTCGTCCCACCAACTGGGACCAGGGGCCAGACGAACCAGGACCAATGCCCCACGAGGCCCGGCAGGCCCCCTAGCCTCACGAACCGGGACCAATGCCCCCATGGGTCCGGTTCGTGACTGAACCGAGACTAATGGGCTTATCTGGCCCGAATGAAAGCCCTATTTTCTGCTAGTGTTTCTTGGACCAAAAGCACACCAGAAGTCTTGGAGACAAAGTCGGAGACGTAACAAGGAGGGCACAAGGCAGGAGGGCGCGCCCAGAGGGGTAGGCGCGCTCCCACCCTCGCGGGCCCCTCGTAGCTCCACCGACCTAGTTCTTTCGCCTATATATACTCTTATACCCTAAAAACATGAAGGGGAGCCACGAAAACACTTTTCCACCGCCGCAACCTTCTGTACCCGTCAGATCCACTTGGGGCCTTTTCCGGTGATTTGCCGGAGGGGGAATCGATCCTGGAGGGCTTCTACATCAACACCATTACCTCTCCGATGAAGCATGAGTAGTTTACCACGGACCTTCAGGTCCATAGTTATTAGCTAGATGGCTTCTTCTCTCTCTGTGATTCTCAATATGCAGTTCTCCTCGATGTTCTTGGAGATCTATTCGATGTAATATTCTTTTGCGGTGTGTTTGCCGAGATTCGATGAATTGTGGATTTATGAACAAGATTATCTACGAATATTATTTGGTTCTTCTCTGAATTCTTATATGCATGATTATATATCTTTGCAAGTCTCTTCGAATCATTGGTTCGGTTTGGCCTACTAGATTGATCTTTCTTGCCATGGGAGAAGTGCTTAGCTTTGGGTTCAATCTTGTGGTGTCCTCTCCCAGCGATAGTAGGGGCAGCAAGGCACGTATTGTATTGTTGCCATCGAGGATAAATAGATGGGGTTTATATCATATTGCTCGAGTTTATCCCTCTACATCATATCATCTTGCTTAATGCGTTACTCCGTTCTTAAGAACTTAATACTCTAGATGCATGCCGGATAGCGATCAATGTGTGGAGTAATATAAGTAATGCAGGCAGGAGTCGATCTACTTGACACGGACGTGATGCCTATGTTCATGATCATTGCCTTAGATGTCATCATAATTATACGCTTTTCTATCAATTGCTCGGCAGTAATTTGTTCACCCACCGTAATACATGCTATCTCGAGAGAAGCCACTAGTGAAATCTATGGCCCCCCGGGTCTCTTTTCCATCATATTAAGTCTCTTTTCCATATTATTGAATCTTGTCTACTATTTCGCAATCTTTAATTTCCAATCTATACATCAAAAATACCAAAAATATTACTTTACTATCTCTATCAGATCTCACTTTTGCGAGTGACCGTGAAGGGATTGACAACCCCATTATCGCGTTGGTTGCACGTTCTTGATTGTTTGTGCACGTATTCCGTGACTTATGCGTCATCTCCTACTGGATTGATACCTTGGTTCTCAAAACTGAGGGAAATACTTACGCTACTTTGCTGCATCACCCTTTCCTCTTCAAGGGAAAACCAACACAAGCTCAAGAGGTAGCACGTGCCTCTAGAAGCAAGGATGACCAACCCCGACTCAAACTTAGTGGTGTCGTGCTCTCCTAACCCACATTATTCATACCAGTGCCCCGTCATACCGCACTCATAACAAAAGGTTGAGAGCTTCTCAACCTTCACTCTATAAGGTTCAATTACACCCGCCTTGGTAAATCTGACGACTCTTGTTAGTTCTTCCCTAACATCGAACCTCACTCTAACTCTTATAAACTCGCCAGAAAAACCATTGGGTAGTGTCTCCTGAACCTCTTGTACTTTGCCAATGCATCTCGCTAGATTTTCCAGAACACTTTTGTTTCTCAGAACTCCATTGGGCAGTTTACGAATCCGCGCCCAAGTTTCCAAACGATCAAGCTTTGCCTATTTTTGGCTTGGTGAAACCATCATACTCAGCAAGAATTAATGCATAACCTTTGAAATCCCAGGGACCCTGGTGCATGGCCTTGTTCCAATCACCCAAGCCGTTCAATTGGATGTAAAAGAGGTTAGGGTTTATCCTCCTCCAAACTACCTTTGTGCCAGATTCCATGCCGCACACATATCACCAATGAGGGCACTCTGACTAAACATTTTGGTGGTCAGTAGACGCCGAAGCGCTAGCAACTTTGGCTTGACCTCCTTTGTATCAATCTCATCTTCCCAAACCAAGTCATCAAGTTCGTCCTCCTGCAAGGTTAGGCGATCAAGAAGATTGGTGGCACCGTCAATTCCCAACCCTTTGGGCTGTTCTTCATCCCCCTGACTAGCCATGCCTCACAGTGAATCGCCAGAAAAAACAACGAAGACTCCTCCAAAACCCTAGCAACACCCTGCTCCCCACCAAGGTCGGGTAGGCGATCAGTCGCCCCCTGGTTCAGCCCATCCCTGGTCGTCAGGTTAAATGCGAAATGCACTAGCCAGTTCGCCCAACCTCTTTTCGAGGCAAGAACAAGGGGTGCCGTCTACTTGAGGCTACTACAGCCGTTTTCTTCGAGATTTTTTCCTTTATTTTATTTATTTCATTTCTTTTCTTTTTTCTTCTCAGTTTTTCTTTGGTTTTCTACATTCACTTTTTTCTTACTTTTATTTTGATTCTTTTTTTCTTTTTACTTCTCTGTTTTTCACTCCTTTTGCATTTTGTTTCTTAGTTTTTTTATTTTCTATTTACTTTTGTTTATTTTGTTTCTATTTTTGGTTTTCTTTGCTCTTTTGGTTATTATTACATTTTTTATATATGACCATAATATTTTAAAAATACACGTCTAACATTTCTTCGCCATTTTTCGTTTTCTCTTAGGTTTATTTTGCTATTCTCTCTACATTTTTGTATATGTCAACAATTTTTGATAAGTGATCAACATTTTCCGAATGCTTATTCAACATTTTTAAATATTTGTTCAACACTATACATACTTTTTCAAAGAAATAAATATATACATATTCAATATTTTTCAAGTACTCGATCAACATTTTTTAATATTTATTCAACATTTTTTAAATACTTGTTCAACATTTCAAAAACTTGTTCATCATTTTTAAAAATACATGTTCAACATTTTTTTCAAATACCGTTGAGCATATTTTCATATTTGTTCAATATTTTCATATACTGTTCAACATTTCAAATAATTATACAACATTTTTAAATACTTGTTCACCATTTTTCAAATACTCGTTCAACAATTTTTAATACTTATTCAACATTTGTCAAATACTTGTTCAACATTTTTAACACTTATTTAAAATTTTCAAAATTTGTTCACCAATTTTCAAATTCTTTTTCAACACTTTTTATATTTTCAAATACTTGTTCAACATTTCAAATGAGCGGTTTTGCTGGCCCATCTGGGCTCCCCCGACCGGCCCGTGTCGTCAAGGTCTCTGCAGTTTGGCTTCTTTCCTTCCCTCTCCTCTCCTCTCCTTTTTTTTTCTTATCTAAATCTAAATAGAAAAGAAAGAAAACCCTCTCGTCTGATCTCTCTCTCCCTCTCCCCGACGGTCCGACATCTCTTCGTCCTCCGCCGCCGCCCGCACACGCCATCCCTATTCCTGCCAGACTCAAGCGGAGCGGAACGAGTTCTTCCTCCTCTCGGTGAGCTCCAATACGCTCTCTCCCCTTCTCCTTCTTCGAGCAAGCCGACGCCAAAACCCTATCCGGCAGACCTAGCTCCGACTCCGATGACGAGAAAGATGGTGTTGTTGAGAGCCCTGCTGCTCTTGTGTTTGTGTAGGCTAGCCAGATGCACCCGACCCTCCCCCGCTCTAGTGTTTGCGACTGCTAGTGATGTTCCTTGTTATCACGCCTATCGTCTGCGAGCACCCTGCCCGTGTTTCCTAAAACAAAAGAAAAGAAAAACAGCCTGATTTGGCCGTGATGATATTGTGCTTGCCGCACCGCTGTATGATCGATGACGTGTGGCGATTGTTTCATGCATGATTTCACCATATGGATTATGGTAGATTTTAGTCCTTTCCTTTGTTTGCGGCACTAGGCTCCGTAGACTGTTACTGCTGTATAATGAATATAGGAACTGATTTCCCCCCTCATATCCACCGTCGTGCAACTGTTCGCATTTCCTCTAGAGATTGATGGAGCGTATATCGTATCACATAAGTACATATGATGATAGAAGTTCTTGTTATCTATATGCCCTCAATACAGAGTCTAATAAGTTAGATACTTTATATTTCAAAAAAAAGTTTCATTTATATACATAAATGAAACAATAATAACAGGATAAACAGAAAAGATTGTCCAAAATCGTTATATGTATTGCTCAACCTTGTTGACTATATTTCTCTTGTTTTGCCTGTACGACCTGTTGCAAGTGTTAACTTTTTGTCTAGATAAAAACTGGACGAAAGCATCTTGCAATTCTGCATGCTATTAATTTTAGTTATTGACCCTGCATATTCTTTTGCCGATTAAGACTAATGCATTGTAGTGTAGCCCCTCTCAAGAGTGGGCTAGCTAGCATCTATACGCCGTTGGTTCCAATTCTACCCGCTTCCCTCAAACCATCATGCCACGCCCGCATCGCGTCTTAACTAACGTGAAAATCAAATCTTCCGGCACATCAATTACTGAATATAATGGAGATGTCTGCGAATAATCCTCGACTAACATGAAAAATCAAATCCTTCACAGTCAGGTGGCCAGAATGCCTGCGAAGAAGCGCCCGCACTCATCGTCCGCTCGCTCCGACCTGGATGACCAGGTCAAGGAAGCCACTCCCAGCACAACTGGCTCTGGCACGGAAGGCAGCGGGGATGGAAGGCACTCCCCAAGGATCGCCAAGGATCGACATGATAGTTGTAAGCTTTGAGCAACGCGTACCACCGACTCCTCCTCATGATGGCATTCTCTGTTTCTGTGTGGGGGTCGCTAAGTAGCATCCGTGTTTGATGGCCTTGGCAGATTCCAATGAGGAGGAGGAGCAGGAAAGCAGTGGCATTGTTAGCAGTCGGGGTGATGACGAAGGCGGCAACAACAGCCAGCCGGCCCAGCCGTCCAAAAGCGACAGCAGTGAGATGGATGCGTAAGTGAACGGTGAACACCTCTCTTTCTCCTTCCCATGGACAAGAGGTCCCTGTTTTCCTGGCTCCTGAATGGTGTGCGACCACGGCCAACTCTTTCGTCCTAGCTCTTTGCGGCTAGCCTGACCTTCTTGATTTAAATGGTCTTACCTTGCTTACACCCCGGTGTGACCTCCCTGGTCAGCCTTCCAGCAGTGCATCTGTGTTCATGTTGTCAAATGGTTCTGTGGAGATGCCATGCTCTCATGGCAAAAAGCATTCAAGATCACCTAGCCCATGTAAGCTCTACACATTGAGTTATCAGTTTCATAGCAAGTACGGCCTTCGTCTGTATTTGGAACCTCGATCTTCGTGTTTCCTACTGTGCATTTGAAGTGTTCGCAAATTACTTGGTCATGAATTGTCGTATCGTGTTCAGTATCATCTTGGTTCGGTTGTTGCTATCCTAACTGCCACGAGTCCAATAGCTCTTAAGCTGATTAGGTGTCTCGAGTCTCAACTCACTTTCGTGCATAGGTATTTCTTAAACGCATGGTAGCAAAACATTTTTCTTCCCCAGTTGTCCTTGTCAATCTTTTCCTGGCAATGATTTCCTCTCTACCGAAATTCAGTAGCTCACACATAATAGAGACCAGATTTATTTCTTTAGACGATTTTTCTATCTTTGTATGTGTTTCTCCTGCAGTTAATATAATACTTAATACGAGCTGCTAGGGGAGATTCAGCCCCTCAGTTGCTGAAGGATCCGTGCAGTTTCTTGTTAGGAAAGCATTTTGTCCACTAGATAAACTTTGTTATCAGATTCTGGCACACATACCTTATCACATGATATCACTCAGCTGGCCAACTGAATCAAATCAATTCCACCTGCTACATATTTCTTTGGAAAAAGAACAAAAATATCACATAACACTTGTAAGTGTTCTCTGTGTGGGATTAGTGAGTTTGTGGCTTTGTTTATAGTTCTACCTTTTGTTTTTATACATGGAGGACAATCAACATTTTTTTTCTCATTTCACTTGTTTACTCGCATGTAAACATATATTTTGCCTCATGAAAGGCGGACAATATGTATCATCATAATACAATTGCGACGAGGACACGATGATTGTCAAGGAGAAAAGAGGGAGAAAGTATGATGTTTCGGTGGTAAAGCTTGATGAAGGTGAGGCATCATAGTTGAAGAATCATGTTTGCCACTACTGCAAGATTCAATTGGCGCACCTTCGTTACCACACAGTAGGCCATGCATTGTAGTTACCACATGTCCTATATGATTGTCCATACTAAGATGCGACCATCCATCGCTGGTGGTGATTAGGGAGGCAGAGATTGGCTAGGCATGCGCATGACATCAGAGTGGCGAAATAGTGGAGGGGTGGACCATATTGGTGTAACAACGGTGGAACTGAGAGGCTGATGAGGAACGATCGAGGAATGAAGCGTGATGAAACTGATGATGCAGCTTTAGTTGAATGAGAGTTTTGGGCTGAGAGTAGTGAGGTGAGAGATTGTCTTCTCCCGTGAGGAAGGTGAAGATGGAGATGCCCTATGGGGAGCAAGAGAGCACAATGCATGGTGGTGACTGCAGAGGGGCATAGTGCAGAAATATGGCGATGAAAAAACCACACATGTGCCTCACTTGACAACTATGTTAACCGAACAGAAGTATCACTTGAGGAATAATTCTATATGTTCTGTTTTTATTTTGTAGCCACGCATGGGCACCTAACTAGTATCTTGAATGTACAGCTGAGTGAACCATGCATGTATATTTTTATTATTGCTAAAGTCTTAACTTTGGATGCTATTGTTAGGCTTAGTGGGACACACCTCGTTTTCTATAAACAAGGTTTTTGCAGTGTAGATTTCTATTCTTGCTACTGTTTTTTATTTAAATAACAGGCTCGTATGAAGTATTATTGCATTTATATCAACATCAAGGCAAGCAACCTATGAAATATGATTGCATATATCAATACCAAGGGTTGAGATTGCTAACCAGACCTAGCACCCGGTATTTAAATAATGGGCTCATGCTTCTACAACGTGCTGGAATTGTTGATGTTTTTGTGTATTGTTGCATAGCCTAAATATAGATTAACAATTGGTGATGTTTGATTTGCTAGGTCATCGGGAATGCACATCTTTGTCAAAAACCTCATCGGCAGGACAATCTGCCTCAAGGTCCATTCATCAGACACTGTATACACCGTCAAGGCAAACAGTACCACCTCGTTTTCAACGGGGTGCATCTAGAAGACAGCCGTGCATTGTCTCATTATGGCATCCAGCATGAATCTATGGTTGACCTCCAGGAAAAGATGCAAATCTACATAAAGGAGGCGCTAGCAGGCAGGACCATCACTCTCGAGGTCGGTAGCTTGGACACCATTGACACCGTGAGGGCCAAGATCCAAGAAAAAGAGGGTTTTCCCAAGGATCAGCAGTGTCTCATCTTTGCTGAAAATCAGCTGGAGGACAGGGAGCGCACCTTGGCCGACCACAACATTTGGAAGGAGTCCACCCTTCTCCTTGTCCTCCTCCCATGTCCAGGAGGTATGAATATGATGCGCATCTTTGTGAAGTCGTTGACAGGGAAGATCGTCAACCTTGAGGTTGGGTACTCGGATACTATCGACAGCGTCCGGGTGAAGATCTACCAGAAGGAGGGCGTTTCCCCAAACCGTCAGCGCCTCAGCTTCAAAGGAAAACGGCTGGAGGGCGACCGCACCCTGGCGTACTACAACATTCAGAGAGAGTCTACCATTGATTTCGGGCTCTTTCTTTCTGCTGGTTGAGGTGTATGGCCATTCAACAACCAGTTTTATTTTGACACAGTCTTCCAGTAATGGTGTGCTATCAGTAGAACTATCATTCTAGTTCGTTCGTATATCTACATCATTACACCTTTCCAGTGGTGGTGTGGTGTGTTATTCAGTAAAATAAAACCACGTTCTGGGGGCGACCCGGCGCAAAAAAAAGGCTTGGGGGCGAGTTGCCCCCTAGTCGCCGGTCCCAGGGCCGCCCCCAGGCGCATCTATTTTTTTTTTTAAAGTTCGGCGAAATTCGGTTAAACACGGGTAAATTTCGGCAAACTTCGGCATATATTACATGTTTGCGACGCGTTTACATAGCAAATAAAACTAAAAAAGAAATCGCTAAACGCGGAGTAGTCGCCATCGTCGCCGCCGTCCTCGCCGCCGGCCTTCTCCTTGACGCGGCCGTCCCTGCTGCACCCCTGCCCGGCGTCGCCATGGCGGACAGGTGCCGCCAGCAGCGGCGCATCGTCGTTGCTGTCGTCGAGGACGATGACTCCTCCTTCGCGGCCCCGGCAGCGCTGCTCAAAGCGCAGCGCCGCAGTGCGGTGACCTGGCGCTCACTCTCCATCCTGAGGAAGTCCTTGCGCGCCCATTTCAGGGCGGCATCGTCGTCGAGCGCCACCTCGCCGGGCTCCGTCTTCGCGACGGGGAGACCAGGATCCGTTTTCACCGGCGTGAGCCCGGGCTCCGTCTTCGGCTTGACGAAGCGCGGAGGAGCCGATGAGGGGGCGCGCCGGCCGCCTTCGTTGATGACGATGCCGGCGCTGCGAGTGCGCCGGCCGAGCGGCGTCTCTGCCACAGGCTCGGTCTTGACGCCGAGCAGCGCCGGAGAGCCGGAGGAGTGGGAAGAAGATCACGATGAGGAGGAGGAAGACGATGAAGAGACGAACCTCCTGGGCAGCCATTACCCGGCGCGTCGGCGGCGGGCCAGGGCCGGGGCCGCCGGGGAAAGGTATGTCAGTGGCGTCTCGTTGCCGCCCTCAAGGTGCGCTAGCACGCCGTCGAGCGTGCGGCCGGGAACGCCCCACCACACGAGGCGGCCCTCACTGTTCTTCATGCCGCCCACCACCGGCGCCCCATTGGTGGACGGCATCCTCGGCTCCTGACAACGCTTGAAGTACGCCGCCCATGCCGAGTGGTTGTCGGCCGCGTACTAGGGGAGGGCGCGCTGCTCGTCGGTGAGGGAGGCGCGCGCGAGCTCGACCTCGTCGACGAAGTAGGCGGTCCGCGCCGCAGCGTCCGGCAACGGCGGAACGAGCACTCCCCGTTGCTGAGCCGCCACCCCAACGGCCCGGCGCGCATGACCGGCGGTGCTGGGATGTTGGCCTCGAACAAGAGCCACGACTCCTGTTCGCGGAGCGAGCGGCAAACGAAGCCGTTGGCCGCCGCCTCATCGCCGGGGAAGCGTTCGGCCATTGGGGGTTGTTGGAGGGAGGGCTCGGAGGCGGCGCACGGGAGAGGGAGAGGGAGGGCTCGGCGGCGGCGCTGCACGGCAGAGGGAGAGGGAGAGGGCTTGGCGGCGAGGGCTGGTGTGGCATGAGGCGAGGGAGGGCGCCGACTTATATAGCCGCGCCCGTATGTACGCGTGGCAGGAGGGGAGGCGACGCCGCGCCGCCCGTGACGCGCTGCCCGTTAGGAATCAATGGCAAGGCTGACCAGCGGCGGCAGCGCGACAGCCTTGGCATTGATTACCGCGGGAACCGAGGCGATGAGGGCGATGAAGCGCCCGTCAGGCTGACTCGGCGGGCCTGCGGTTGCTTCACGCCAAAACTACTCGCCCCGGCGCCTCCGGGCGCCCCCAGCGCGCCGGGTTCGGCCTGGGTCCGCCGGCGCTGATTTCGGCCCAGGCCGGCGAAAATCGGGCTCCTGAGGGCTCGACTGGGCCGTTTTTTCGGCGCCGACGTGAAAAAAACGCCTGGGGAGGTTGTTCTCGGAGCGCGGCTGGAGATACTCTTAAGGTGTTCATTTTATCTACTCCTTAACATACTATTGTGCCTTCTGAGTAGATATGAGTATCAAGAAGAGCGAAAATTGCTTTTGGAGGCCGAGCTCCATGGAGGCCTCCTTTTGTAAAATTCAAACATCAAAATTCATATTTTTACATTTTAAAAATTCTGAAAATATACAGATATACATGGAGGCATAATGTATATGTCTGCAAATTTTCAGCACAAAATACGTCGAAATAAGGGTTGTGCAAACAATAAAAATCTGGGTCTTTTTAACACATGATACTATTCATCCTCGTCCAAAAAATTGACTTTTTTTGTAGAGGTCGCATTTCAAGGTATTTCATCCTGAATTTTTACACACATACATTTCATCCTTATATAGTTGCATAATTTTTTTCATAATTTTTTTAAATTAAGAAGTTTAAATTTTGAATTAAAAAAATTAAGGGCTCCATGGAGCTCGGTCATCAAAACAACGTACTCCAAGAAGAACTACTATTAAGAATCTTTGGGTATGTTGTTATATATCAGTTAATTGTTGTTCACCAAAAGAGCCTCCTTTAGTCACCTCTTTTCTTTCCGCCTACCCAATAAGGATAATTTATGTGTTGTCACAGTCAAAAGTTGAAGTGATGGCAACCTTCTATCCCTAGTCGCCGCCACGCCGTGCAAATCACCGCCCCCGCGGCACCCACGTCCACCTTGCCACCCACATGCCATTGATAGTGGTGGGATCCGGCTCCGCCGCCCTTCTGCAGCGCTCGGCGGGTGGATCAACGCTGGCCACCCATCTGTAGCGCTCCTCCCACTACTGCAGGATGGTTCAAACCCCGCAATCCAATTAGAGACCCTTCGGTGAAACTGTGTGCCATGCATTAATGACAAACGGTGATGTAATAAAACGGTCAAAAAGATAAAAAAATATTTGCGATGGCGGAGACATCAAACACGATTTACATTCGAGTTGCATGTGCGATGCTTGGCATACGGTTCACTCCAATGAACAGTTTGCAATGAGGCAGAACAACAGAAACGGGTAGCCAGATGAAGGTGTGTGGGATATACGGCATACCGTTCACTCGGATGAACTGTTTGTGATTAGGCAACACAACAGAAATGGTCAGCCAAATCAAAGGTGTGGATATACGGCATACAGTTCATTCGGATGAACTGTTTGCGTTGAGCCAAGAGAACAGAAACGGTTGAACTTAGCAAGATGTTTGTGGTACATGGCAAAGAGGTATGTGATCAAAAATGTGTGTGAAGACCAATAATAACACATGCGATTGCTGCTAATAAGCCATGTGTGTTGTGGGCAAACACATCCTGGTATACAATTGTCAGCGATTGATGAATTCATCACCGACGGTTTCCTTACTATGTTTTATGTGTGATATTATTGCATACAGAAGAACAACATGTATACTAATAAGGACATGATTGCATAACCAAATTAAACATCCAATTACATAGGTGGCTAGTACACACATGACATTTCCACTCACTAAAGTAAACTATTACATGCATAATTAATTAGGATAAATGATCATCTGATCATCATCTATTTCTTGTGACGCTTGTTGCCACTGCTCTACTAGGATAAATAGAATAGTATTCTTTATTGTGAATAGTGTGCTCTGTTGGGCACACAAGTATATGGCTCATAGCCTTGGGCGAGCAATGTGCCCGCACGCGTCGTGCTAGGTGGATGTTCCTTCTATGCTTAGTTTCCATTAATTGATGGCGTTTTATGAACACACACTTGTAGAAAATAGGTCTTTGGTTCTGGTCAGATCAAAGCAACATTCCCGGTTGTGTTTTCGAACCGGGACTAATGTAGGCATCAATCCCGGTTCGAGCGGCTAGGACGCCGGCCGCGGCCTCAGCAGGCATCCGTCCCGGTTTTACTGGGACCTTTAGTCCCGGTTCGAGACGCCAACTGGGACTAAAGGGGTTGCTGCCATTTAGTCCTAGCTGGTGTCTCGGACAGGGACTAAAGGGCGGGCCTTTAGTCCCGGTTGTACACACCAACCGGGACTAAAGTTTCTGCCTATATATATCCAAGCCCCCTCCCCCCC
>NC_041385.1:833562973-833574825 GCF_002162155.2 Triticum dicoccoides
TATTTTTTGGCATGTGGTGTGTGGAGTACTCTGTTTTTTTGCCTATATGCACATGAGGTGTTCGATGAAATGCCATAGCCACACTTAAGCTTTCTCCTCTGTTCTTCCTTCAAGCTCGACCTTCAAGCTCCATTTACCCCACGATTTGGCAGTGCACCTACTATCCAAGTGTTGTAAAAGGTTAGCAACTTCATCCTTTCATCTGTCACTCCTAGTTTAATTAGCTCATTTCAAATGTTCTAGAAGTTGAGTGGTATGTGGATTTTAGTGGAGGAGTGTATGTGTAGGGTTTTGTGGGTTCTAGCTCAACTTCATCCTTTGTGAGTTTATTTGATTTGGATGCACAATTTGAGCTCAAATTAACTTCTTAGTTTGCACATGTGTAGGGTGCCATCCCGTCCCCGTCCCGGACCTCAATGCCATCGATCCACGCGCCGATCTCGTCGCCGGCACCACCGTGGTGAGCCTCTGGTTCTTATTTTTTTAAGAAAACAAAATCTAACTTGTATGATTTAGATAGCTCCTTGTATAATTTTCTTACTTGTATTATTGTTTGTTATTATATAGTGCCATGGTTCTGGTATCCGCCCCCTTCATCTCTCATTTGGTCTATGATTCAGATGTGGTATATTATCTTTTATAACTATTTGTTTCAATTAGTGTTGATGACAATTATGTCAACCAACTTGACATAAATGTTTTTTATCTAGGAAGTATGTGAACTAGAAATTCCAACTGACCCTATTGTCGAGAGGTTAAATTTGGTTGAGAAATAAAAAAATTACTTGAAAGAAAAATTGAAAAGAATTGAAGAGGAGAAGATGAAATTGTAGTTGCATGTTGTTGATGTCGTCGATGATGACATGATCGAGATGGATGCAATGCGCTTGAAGATTAGAAAGATTAGAAAATATGGCATTGATAAAGAGGCTTGGTATCATTATGCTATTGGACCAATTATTACCTTAGTTGCTATTTTGATCGCATTTGTTGTTACATTTAAATGTTTTACATAGTTCTATGTTTTATTTGAGAACTATGTATGAACTTTATGTATTTATTTTTGCAGTAATAACATTTGATCAGTACTATACTTCGGTTTTAATGTGATGATGAACTTGTATTAATTTGGTCATTGATCTATTCATGATATTTTTTAATGGTTTTTGATATACTTCATTATATAATGCAGATGAACTGGCAATCGATGTACGGTGACCGACACACTTCCGAGTACATTATGGTCCTGCGTAATTTTCTCAATGTGGGTGAGGCAAACAGTCAGAATGGTTTTATGTAGTGTCCATGTGTTATCTATGAGAATACGAAGTCACACTCTTCCTTAAAAACCCTTCACTTCCACCTGCTTAAGTCCGGTTTCATGCCCCACTATAATTGTTGGACCAAGCATGGAGAAATAGGGGTTATGATGGAAGACAATGAAGAAAACGAGGATGATGACATCTATCCTATGTACCCTGAATACGGTGATACTGCAACGAGGGAAGCTGAAGATCAAGAGGCACCAGATGGGCCCGATGATGATCTTCGTCGGGTCATTGATGATGCACAGAGGCAAACAGTCAATCGCATGTTACAGGATCACAAAAAAAAGGGTTGTACCCAAATTGCGAAGATGGCAACACAAAGGTCGGTACCACACTTGAATTGCTGCAACGGAAGGCAGAGAATGGTTTATCTGACAAGGGATTTCAGAAGCTACTGAAAATAATGAAGAAGAAGCTTCCAAAGGATAACGAATTGCCTGACAGTACGTACATACCAGAGAAGGTTCTCTACCCTCTAGTATTAGAGGTGCAGAAGATACATGCATGCCGACTGCATTCTCTACCGCGGTGAGGAGTACGAGAATTTGAATGCATGCCCGGTATGCAGTGCTTTGCGATATAAGATCAGACGAGATGACCCTAGTGATATTTAGGGCAAGCGCCCTAGGAAGAGGTTCCTGCCAAGGTGATACGTCTCAAACATATCTATAATTTTTTATCATTCCATGTTGTTTTATTATCAATCTTGGATGTTTTATAATCATTATATAGTCATTTTATATCATTTTTTTGCATAGTGTCAAGTGCGAGTTGTTGTTTTCTGCATGTTTTTTACATCGCAGGAAATCCATATCATAAGGAGTCATAATTCCACGGCAATTTACGATGATATTTTATGGGCAGAAGGAACACAACGAGCCCTGGTTGCACCTGGGGGGAGTCCCGAGGAGGGGACAACCCACCAAGGCACGCTAGGAGGCCCAGGCGCGCCCTAGTGGGTTGTGCCCACCTCGGGTGCCCCCTGGACTGACTCTTTGCTCTATAAATACAATGGTCTCTTGGAGATCCATATGATGTAAGTCCTTTTTGCGGTGTGTTTGTTGGGATCTGATGAACTTTGAGTTTATGATCAGTTATATCTTTTTATATACCTGAAAGTTATTTGAGTTCTTTGATCACTTATATGCGTGATCTCTTATAGCCTCGTTTTTCTTCTCCGATATTTAGGTTTTGTTTGGCCAACTTGATCTATTTATCTTGCAATGGGAAGAGGTGCCCGGTAGTGGGTTCGATCTTACGGTGCTTGATCCCAGTGACAGAAAGGGAACCGACACGTATGTATCGTTGCTACTAAGGATAAAAAGACGGGATCCATATCTGCCGCAATAGATAAACAGATCTTGTCTACATCATGTCATCGTTCCTATTGCATTACTCCGTTTTTCCATAACCTTAATATACTAGATGCATGTTGGATAGCGGTCGATGTGTGGAGTAATAGTAGTAAATGCAGGTAGGAGTCGGTCTACTAATCTTGGACGTGATGCCTATCTAATGATCATTGCGTGGATATCGTCATGATTATTTGAAGTTCTATCAATTTCCCAACAGTAACTTGTTGACCCACCGTTTGATATTTTTCTTGAGAGAAGCCACTAGTGAAACCTACGCCCCCCGGGTCTTCTTTCTCATATATTTGCCTTGCGATCTACTTTTTCCTTGCGTTTATTTTCAGATCTATTAAACTAAAAAAATACAAAAATACCTTGCTGCAATTTATTTGTTCCGCGGTCTATTTATCCCATCTACAAATTTACCTCACGTCCTTTGCCTATCTTGAGGCGTCATACTCCGAAAGGGATTGAGAACCCCTTTAACACGTCGGGTTGAGAGGTGTTGTTGTTTGTGTGCAGGGGCTGTTTACATTGTGTTGCTTTGCTTGGTTCTCCTACTGGTTCGATAACCTTGGTTTCATACCTAAGGGAAATACCTACTACCGCTGTGCTGCATCATCCATTCCTCTTTGGGGAAATACCGACGTAGCTTCAAGCGAGATCAAAACGAAATTCTGGCGCCGTTGTCGGGGAGGATCTTCAACATAACCAGGTTCCTAATCACAAATCTCATCTCCTTGCAATTTACATTATTTGCCTCTCATTTTCCTCTCCCCCACTTCATAAAAAATTTGCCGTTTTATTCGCCTCTCTTTTTCTGTTCACCGTTTCTTGTCGGATCTGTTTTTTGTGTGTGTTCTTGTTTGCGTAGTCATGATGCATCAAAGAAAATATTATGATGTTCCTTACCCAAATATTTTGCTTGAAATTAAGAAATGTACTAAGGAATACATGACTACACAATCTGGGCATAATAAATATTTTACTGAAGAACTTAAGGAACACTCCGTTGTGTTAGAAGCTATAACGAAACAACTTGATGATGTAAGTAGAGAAGTTTGTAATCTGCAATCTAAGTATGCTTTTGCTGAAAGTTTGTTGGAAAAAATATCCGATGCACAAGCCACTTTAGTGAATCAAATGGCCGCTAAACCAATCTCGTTAGAAGATAAAAGTGATGAAGATCTTAAAATGATTAGTGTTTCTTCTATTGATTCCTTGTTTATTAAAATTAAGATTTATGAAAAAGGGACTGGAGAAGAGTCAACTTTAGGCAGAAGGCGTCCCAATATTTCGGAGGGTGAAAATCTTGTTGAAAAAAATGATGAAAGTGAGTTTGAAGAGGTCAAAACTTTAACTACTGATGTGCCCACTCTTTTGGATTACAAAGACTTTAATTATGATAGTTGCTCTTTGATTGATTGTATTTCTTTGTTGCAATCCATGATAAATTCACCCCATGCTTATGAACAAAATAAAGCTTTTACTAAACATGTTGTTGATGC
Source organism: Triticum dicoccoides (assembly GCF_002162155.2). Taxonomy (NCBI): domain Eukaryota; kingdom Viridiplantae; phylum Streptophyta; class Magnoliopsida; order Poales; family Poaceae; genus Triticum; species Triticum dicoccoides. Next base: position 833,567,162 of record NC_041385.1, read on the forward strand.
CATGATGAAAGCTTTTGAAGAAAAAGTGGAATTAGAAGTTTCAATTCCTAGAGAATTGCATGATGAATGGGAACCCGCTATCAAAGTCAAGATTAAAAATTATGAGTGTTTTGTTTTGTGTGACTTGGGTGCTAGTGTTTCTACAATTCCGAAATCTTTATGTGATGTGCTTGGTCTTACCGATATTGAAGAATGCTCTTTAAATTTGCACTTAGCAGATTCTACTATTAAAAAGCCTATGGGAAGAATTAATGATGTTCTTATTCTTGCAAATAGAAATTATGTGCCCATAGATTTTATTGTTCTTGATATTGATGGCAATCTGTCTTGTCCAATTATTCTTGGTAGACCATTTTTACGCACTATCGTTGTAGTGATTGATATGAAAGAAGGCAATATTAAGTTCCAATTTCCTTTGAGGAAGGTTATGGAACACTTCCCTAAAACAAGAATTAAGCCACCATATGAATCAATCATGAGGGAATCTTATTGATCTAGCACAAAAAATGACAAAACTTAGGTCCTTGCTTTATGCCTAGCTAAGGGCGTAAAACGATAGCGCTTCTTGGGAGGCAACCCAATGAATAAAATTTATTTTTGCTTTTTTATTTCTGTTCTTGAGTGTTAGAAAAATTATGCTACTGTGATGATTGTGTTTTTTGTGTTTTAATTAGAGTTTGTGCCAAATAAAGCCTTTAGGATCTTCCGGCGTGATAGTTGTTTGATCTTGCTGAAAAAGACAGAAACTTTGTGCTCACGAAAATAATTATCATAAATCACAGGAAAGATCTTTTTACGGGATTATTTTTGCATAAGATTAATATACAAATTATGCTGGTCTTCCTAATTTTGTATAATTGTTGGATTTACATAAGTATTCGAAAGTTCCAGATTACTACAGACTATTCTGTTTTGACAGATTCTGTTTTCTTTGTGTTGTGTGTTTATTTTGATGGCTCTATGGATTTCTTTGATGAGTTTTTTCCATAGAAAAGTTGGAATACAGTAGATATAATACAAAAACAAAATGAGAATTGGTTTTACACATCACTTATAGTAGTGGTTTGCTTTCTTTACTAACGGATCTCACAAGGGTTTTGTTGAGTTTTGTGTGATTGAAGTTTTCAAGGTTTGGGTTATCTTACGATGGATGAAAGAAGGATAGAAGAGCCTAAGCTTGGAGATTCCCTGGCATACCAAGCTATTATCCAAGAATTAGCAACAAACTAAGCTTGGGGATGCCCCCGAGTGGCATCCCCTCTTTCTTCTAACGACCATCAGTATTTCACTCGAGGCTAAATTTTTATTCGTCACATGATATGTGTTTTGCTTGGAGCGTCTTGTATGATAAGTGTCTTTGCTTGTTTTATTTTGTGTTTTAAGTCATCAATCCTTGCTGGACACACCAATTTGAGAGAGACAAAATTATGCCATGACTTGTTAGAAATTGCTCTCTATGCTTCACTTAAATTTTTATGAGCAATGGACTTGCTCTAGTGCTTCACTTATATCTTTTTGAGCACGATGTGCTTAGTATTTTTGAAGAAGTGCTCTCTTGCTTCACTTAGACTCATTTGAGAGCTAGTAATTTTTTTAATAAATTCTCTCTTTCTTCACTTAAATTATTTTGACAGAATAAAATATGTTATGCTCATCATCTTCACTTATATTTGTTTGAGCTTATGAAAAGCAACACATGAAAATTAGTCCCAAAGTGATAGATATCCAAGAACGATAAAGAGAGAAAAAATATGTCATGAAGATCATTGGACAAAATAAACTTGATTCTTAGTAATAGTTTTGAGATATGATGATGTGATATGTGAGTCATGTTGGTGAGTAATTGTGCTCTAGTAAGAATATTGGTGTTAAGATTTGTGATTCCCTATGCATGCATGAAAGTCAATAATCATGCAATGAAAATTATATCCTACTTGTGGTGCATTATTTGGTGTTATTTATGCTTAATGCTTGCTTATGAGATTATTCGTTTCTTGGTTGGTCGCTTCTCAATCTTTTTGCTAGCCTTCATTTTGCACCAAATATGACCTCTACTTGTGCATCCAAAATCCTTTAAACCAGTTTTTCCACATGAGTCCACTATATCTACCTATATGTGCTATTCTTTTGCCGTTCTAAGCAAATTTGCATGTGCCATCTCTAATTTTCAAAATGAACTTCTCTTTTGTGTGTTTGTTTCGCTCGTGGAACGGTAACGGGTAGCTAATATTTTCCATGCTAGATGTGTTATTCCCACGATGAGTGTTTATTCACTTGTCATTGCATGAGAGTAAGGCAAAGGTTTTAGGGATGCCCAGTCCCAAAATGCAAAAATGAATTTACTTTATGTTGTCAAATAATAAATTCCTTGGAAAGTGTTGGTATGGAGGGCACCCATGGATACGGTTAGCCATGGAAAGTGAAGGTTATGGTGGAAAAAGGAATAAACTTTATTTTTTGTTTGGGAACCGCCTATGATATATCTAGCATGGAAAGTGTTGGGATGCTCCAAGTCGTTTTCGTTGGTGGGATGGATACACCTCCCAAAATGTTTTTATCTCTATTTTTTGCGCATTGAGCTCTGGCACCTCTACAAATCCCTTCTTCCCTATGCCAAGGGCCTTTCTTTTACTTTATGCAATTTATATTTTTGAAATTGAGTCTCCATCATCTCTTATAAAAGCACCAACTAGGACGATATGATCATACTTAAGTATCGGGTGTAGCTAATATTCGAGTGTGTTTCATGAATGGATCAATGTTTGAGCATGATGGGCTAGGGATAACTTGTTTTAGCATCGATATTTTGAAAGACATGGTTATTTGTTGATATGCTTGAGTATCTAAATTATTATGTCAAAACTAGACTATTGCTTTGAATCACATAAAAGTCCAAATGTCCATGCTATGAAGAAACGAATATGATATGACATGATAAACAACACTCCACATCAAAAATTCTGTTTTATCACTTACCTACTCGAGGGCGAGCAAGAGTTAAGCTTCGGGATGCTGATACGTCTCCAACGTATCTATAATTTTTGATTATTCCATGTTGTTTTATTATCAATCTTGGATGTTTTATAATCATTATATAGTCATTTTGTATCATTTTTGGTACTAACCTATTGACATAGCGCCAAGTGCCAGTTCCTCTTTTCTACATGTTTTTTACATCGCAGGAAATCAATATCAGAAGGAGTCCAAATGCCATGCCAATTTATGATGACTTTTTATGGGACGGAAGGAACACAACGGGCCCTGGTTGTAACTGGGGGGAGTCCCGAGGAGGGGACAACCCACCAGGGCGCGCCAGGAGGCCCAGGTGCGCCCTGGTGGGTTGTGCCCACCTCGGGTGCCCCCTGGACTGACTCTTTGCTCTATAAATACCCTCCAGAAACCCTAGGGGAGTTGATGGAATTTTCATCCAGTCGCCGCAGAGTCCAGAACCACGAGATCCAATCTAGACACCATCACGGAGGGGTTCACCACTATCGTTGGTGTCTCTCCGATGATGCGTGAGTAGTTCTTTGTAGACCTTTGGGTCCGTAGTTAGTATCTAGATGGCTTCCTCTCTCTCTCTCTCTCTCTCTCTCTCCCTCTCTTGATTATCAATGCAATGGTCTCTTGGAGATCCATATGATGTAAGTCCTTTTTGCGATGTGTTTGTTGGGATCTGATGAACTTCGAGTTTATGATCAGTTATATCTTTTTATATCCATGAAAGTTATTTGAGTTCTTTGATCTCTTATATGTGTGATCTCTTATAGCCTCATATTTCTTCTCCGATATTTGGGTTTTGTTCGGCCAACTTGATTTATTTATCTTGCAATGGGAAGAGGTGCCCGGTAGTGGGTTCGATCTTACGGTGCTTGATCCCAGTGGCACAAAGGGAACCGACACGTATGTATCGTTGCTACTAAGGTTAAAAAGACGGGATCCATATCTGCCGCAATAGATAAACGGATCTTGTCTACATCATGTCATCGTTCCTATTGCATTACTCCGTTTTTCCATGAACTTCATACACTAGATGCATGTTGGATAGCGGTCGATGTGTGGAGTAATAGTAGTAGATGCAGGCATGAGTCGGTCTACTAATCTTGGATGTGATGCCTATGTAATGATCATTTCCTAGATATCGTCATGATTATTTGAAGTTCTATCAGTTGCCCAACAGTAATTTGTTCGCCCACCGTTTGCTATTTTTCACGAGAGAAGCCACTAGTGAAACCCGGCCCCGGGTCTTCTTTCTCATATATTTGCCTTGCGATCTACTTTTTCCTTGTGCTTATTTTCAGATCTATCAAACTATAAAAATACAAAAATACCTTGCTGCAATTTATTTGTTCCACGATCTATTTATCCCATCTACAAATTTACCTCACGCCCTTTGCCTATCTTTAGGCGCCGTACCCCGAAGGGGATTGACAACCCCTTTAACACGTCGGGTTGCGAGGTGTTGTTCTTTGTGTACATGGGTTGTTTACGTTGTGTTGCTTGGTTCTCCTTCTAGTTTGATAACCTTGGTTTCATATCTAAGGGAAATACCTACCACCACTGTGCTGCATCATCCCTTCCTCTTTGGGGAAATACCGACGTAGCTTCAAGCGACATCACAAGGTGATGTGGTATGCTCCTATAATACCACGGTTGAAACGTCTATTCAGAAACAAAGAGCATGCCAAGTTGTTGCGATGGCACAAAGAAGACCATAAGAAATACAGGATGGTGAGAGTACGCGCTAATGGGTTGCAGTGGAAAAAAATCGAGATAAAGGGGTAGGAGTTTGCAGATGACACAAGGAACTTATGGTTTGGTTTAAGTGCAGATGGCATTAATCCTTTAGGGGAGCAGAGCGGCAATCAGAGCACCTTTCCTGTGACTCTATATATCTATAACCTTCCTCTTTGGTTGTGCATGAAGCAGAAGTTCATTATGATGCCAGTGCTCATCCAAGGCCCTAAGCAACCCGGCAACGACATTGATGTGTACCTAAGGCCATTTGTTGAAGATCTTTTACAGCTGGGATATCAAAGGTGTACATGTGTGGGATGAGCACAAACAACAGCAATGTGACCTACGAGTGTTGCTGTTTGTAACCATCAATGATTGGCCTGCTCTTAGTAACCTTTCAAGACAGACAAACAAGGGATACAATGCATGCACGCACTGTTTAGATGAGACTGAAAGTATATATTTGGACCAATGTAAGAATAATGTGTACCTGGGACATCACCGATTTATTTTGAGCAGGCATCCCTTAAGAAAGAAAGGCAAGCATTTCAAAGGCAAGGCAGATCACTGGAAGAAGCCTATCCTCCGTACTGGTGATGATATATTTGATATGGTCAAGGATTTAAAAGAAATCTTCGGAAAGGGTCCTGGCGGACAATCTGTTCCGAATGACTGCCACAGACACACACCCATGTGGAAGAAGAAATCTATATTTTGCACTACAAGAAATATGTCAACTTATGACCTTCTGTCAGTTACCCTGGAAGAAATGGTCGTAAATCTATGACCATTTGAGACCAATTGGTCGTAAGATGTTCGGAGGGCTCCAAATGTTAAACTATAACGACCATTTTGGTGAGAAAGGTCATAATTTCCTTACACAAAATGGTCGTAAAGCAGACAACACTGGTCCGCTGCCTTATTTCTAGCTGATCACGACCAATATAGATGGTCATAACCTTGTAAATTGTGGTGGATTACTATGACCAGGCGCCACCTCATCAGTTTTGCCTATGTGTCATGTCCATGTGTCAATTTTTGCCCTAGGTTGTGAAACAACCTATATTTCTGTTATTCCCAAAATTCTCATAATTTTTTGGGTCATATCTTTGTCAAATATGTCAAAAACCTTCCTTGCCTAGTTCAAAATTCAACAATATTCATTTTCCTATTCTGTTCAGAACAACACTTTGTGAAGGAAGTGCTATTTATATATTCTTGATTGCCCTCAAAATTTTTGGGCAGTCTTTCCTATCCAAATCATTGCCTCATGACAAAATTCAGCTCCATTTGCCCAATAAGTCTTCCTCGGCAAATTTCCAAAGTTTTTTGTCGACCTAACAACTTTGTGAAGGAAGTACTGGATATTCATATCCTAATGAGTTGAATTTTTTCCACATCTTTTATATGCCCATATCATAGCTCTCCACAAAATTTTAGCCCCATCTAACAAACCATGAGAGATCACCATATCCAATCTTTGTTTCTGGTAATATTTTCAGTTTGTGAAGAAACTATATTTTATATTGCTTTATAATTGCTGAAAAATTACGAGGACATGGCCCTTCCCATAGAATCTCCCTCCAACAAATTTTAGCTCATTTAATTTAACCATTTCCCCTCAAAAAAATTCCCAATTTTCCGTTCAGTGGAGAGCATTGTGAAGGAAGTACCATTTTTATATATCCAAATGACATGAAATTTATACAGTTCCTTCATATGCACAAATTATCACCCTCCTCCAAATTGCAGCTAAATCAAATCAACTATGTGAGCCCAGGTTGAGTTTCTATTTTATGGCCAGATTGGCACATTGCAAAGCAACTGTTGTCTAGACCCCTCCTATTACCCTGAAACTTATTGGCAACTGTTTCATACCCAAATCATTGCCACATGATAATATTCAGCTCCATTTTCCTAGTAAATCTTCCTCAGAAAATTTTCAAAGGTTCTATCCAGAGAGAAGCTTTGTGAAGTAAGTACTAGCTAGGCCTATCGAAATGATCTTATATTTTACTAAATCTTCCATATGCTCAAATAATCACTCTTCACAAAATTTGAGCTCTATTAAACAAACGATGTGAGCTCATCATCCAATCTTTTATTCTTGTCATATTTTTAGATTGTGAAGCAACTATATTATATATTGCTTCATTATCTGAAAATTTACCAGGGCATGACCATACCTATGTAACTTACCTATACCGAATTTGAGTTCATTTCATTTATCCAATTTCTCTCACTAATTTTCCCAAGTTTATGTCTAGAGAAGAGCATTGTGAAGGAAGTACCACTTTGGCATGTCCAAATGGTATCAATTTTCTACAGTGCTTTCCTACGCCCAAATAACCATCCTCCACCAAATTTCAGCTCAATCCATACATTATTTTGAGCCCAGCTTCAACATTCATATTTCTGTCCAGTGTGGTACTTTGCAAAGCAAGTACCACCTAGGCTCCTCCATTTGAGCTGAAAATTTATGAAGATAGTCTTCTTAATAGATGATTATCCTCAGCCAAAACATGGCTACTAATTCATGTTTGAGCATATAGTTCGGTCTCCTCATGAGAACCTTCTGTTGTCCTTTTCTTCCTAGCACCTACACGGGGAGAGCCCAACCCACTAGACATGTCTAGGCTGCCCAGAACGCAAGGCAACGCTATAGTCACGCGCTGACCACGCGGCGGGCATGCGAGTTTACGCGCTCTGGAGTTGGGGCCCTCGGCCACCGTCCAAACCTCGACATATCGCCACCAAACCATGTATTTCTGATTTAATAGATATTTATGTAACTAGAAATGATGTTTGGAAGAAATAAAGAGCAAACTATCACCACTAGGGAAAATGATATACACAGAACTTTAGTTGTAGCGCTTGTTAAAAAAGCACACTACTGCTAGAAAGTAGTAGCGCGTGCAAAATAAGCG
>NC_041385.1:833575078-833575752 GCF_002162155.2 Triticum dicoccoides
CGCTTCACGCTAAAAACACGCTACTACTAAAATTCCAACCACTAAGCCGATGAGCTACACATAGTAGTAACGATCTTTCAAAAACCGCACTACCGCTAATACTCTTATAGCAGCGTGTTTATCTGTAAAGCGCTACTGCTAACAAAAATAAAATAAAATGAAAAACAAATAGAAAAGTAAATGAAAATGAAAGAAATAGAAAAAGGAGAAAGGAAAAATATAAAATGCAAAGAAAAATAAACGAAAAAGGAAAAAAAAGATGAAGGCATAGCAGTAGCACGTTTGCTAAAACGCGCTATAGCTAACTTAGCTATAGCGCGTTTTCTGTAACGTGCTACCGTTATTTTTGACTTAACCCAAAACCGGTTTCCCCCCGGCCACCACTTCTCCCCCAAATCCCTTGCCCCACTTCGCTGCCATGTCCCGAATTGTCCGTCGCCCCCACTTCGCTGCCGTCTCCTGCCATCGTCGATGCCGCGCTCATCCTCACCGCCGCTGCTCGAGGCCGCGCAGCCTCACTGCCGCCGCCTCTCGGGTCGCCCTCGACCTCACCGTCGCCACCCTCAACCTCACCGCCGCCGCCCTCGACCTCACCGCCGCCGCCCTCGACCTCACCGCCCCCAAGCCCGCCCAGGACGGCCGCCTGCCGATGCCGAGCCCCCCTCGCCGCCCCT
>NC_041385.1:833575794-833642017 GCF_002162155.2 Triticum dicoccoides
TCGAGCACCTCCCCACCATCGTCTCTCCCCTCTCTGTAAGCCCCCACCCCTCCCCCATCCCCTCTCTCTTCTTTTTTCCTCTACCATGTTAATTAGAAGTAGTTGTAGATGTTAATTAGTACTAGGGTTCATACATAATGATTTTTAGTAGTAGTAGTAGATGTTAATTAGTAGTAGTGATGGTACTAGTTAACTACGGTAGTATGGTTAATAGTAGATGTTTTTTAGTTAGGGTAATAATAGATGTTAAGTAGTAGATAATGTAGATGTTAATTAGTTCAGTAGGGTTTACTTTTTGAATTGAGTTTGTTTAACTAGATATTAATTAGGGCAGTAGGGTTTAGTTTAGAGTAAAGTTTAGTTCTGTAGTTAACTAAATATAATCTATATTTGGTTTTTGAATTGAGTTTGAGAGAGAATGAGATTTGTGTAGATTTTCTTGAAGTGTCAAACGCTAGGACATGCAAATTTGAATTGGTCCGGATATATGCAAATTCCTCAATTGTTTTGCACATGTTTCGATTGTGCACAAGTGACATTGTTGTTTCCAGGGAATGAAGCCGAGTGGCCTATGTTTTGCCGGAATGTTGATTCATTTCCATTCCGGCAAATTTCAGGTTCTCGATTTGTCCACTTTTTAGCAAAAGTCATGCCGAAATTTTCCGTGAATTTCGGCAAGACTTGTGCTACAAACTAGGACATATCAAGTGCCCGGGATTTTCCACACCGGGAAGGAGTCAACGTTCCTGCAAAGCATAGGCCTTTTTATGTCATTATTCATTTTATTAGGTCTAGAATTAGTTGACTATATTTAATCGTAGGAAACATGGCTAGCAACGATGAAGGACAGGGTTCTGGTGACTGCGACAACGTGTACCTAGCGGCAGAGGAATTTTTGAGGGAAGCCGATGATCAACAGTTGGAGACTGAGACCGACATCGGCATGGAGACCGGCGCTGAGACTGAGACCGGCATGGAGACTGAGACTTTGACCGGCGCTGAGACTGAGACTGGCATGCAGACCGGCGCTGAGACTGAGACCGCCGCCAAGACTAGTGGAGCTGGTATAGAACTGAAAGCAAAGCCAACGAGTTCCTAACAAGCTCAGTACAACTAGACTGGTGGTCACGGAGGTGGATGACGGCAATTTTCAGCCAAACGTGCCCGCGGAAGCGTGCACGTGCTATGGCAATCAAATAGGCTGCATCGTACGGATAACCGCCACCATCAACAATGATAAATTAAAGAAGACAGATAATATGAGGCCCTCCCTCCTAAAGACGCTGCACCAGATATTCTTGTTATCGGGTCGGACTGAAAAGGATTATAAAGATCCAGATAAGGACCCGACAGTGAAGAAGATAAACAAACACGCCATGAGCAAATTTAGCGACGCGTTGGCTGCCTGGAAAGCGAGGGAGAAACATCGGATCGTCAACAAAAAGGAACCCTACTCCGAGATTGTAAAGGATAATGCGACAATCATGGAAGAGCACTTTGAAATTTTCAAGGCGGCTTGCGAGGCCGAATCTGCCAAAAAAAGTCGAAGTACATGAAGGGGCTTAAACAGAGGAACATTGGGTGCCACCACCTCGGAAGCCGTGGTTACGGAGGGAAGAGGTCCATATGGGCCAAGGAGGATGCGGAAGTCGAGAGTCTGGGCATCCCAGACCCCTTGGCGGAGTTCACCGCCCCGCAGGAGCGTGACGTCCTCACGGCCCAGCACCGTTGTGACCCAGTGAAGAAGGATTTCGAGACGAACGCGGTCACGACGGAGTTCATGAGACTGCTGGTAATTTTAGTGTCTGATCAATTCGACTGCACGTTAGTCATATTTGTAAATGATCCTTGTGTCTTTTGCAGAGTGAGCGGCACAAGATTGCAGCAGAAAGCGACTCGCCGTCTAAGGCGTTGGCGAGGCCCAAGTGGGACACTCCATTCAACCGGGCGTTGAACATATTGAAAGGACTCCCGGTGGAGACTCGACCATCGTATGGACGCGTGCACGGTGTCGGAGATGGCACCACGTGGAAGAAGTACTACCGTGAGACCATGGAGGAGAGAAAGGTAAGATGAAGGTTAACTGAAGAAAACATCGACAAGAAGGTTGAGATTGCGGTTGAGAAGAAATCATCTGAGACAGTCGCAACAGCGGTAGCTGCCGCAAAACAGGTGCTTGTAGATATGTCTACTACCTTGGTTCCGGCCATTTTCATATGTCACTCTAGCTAGGGCATTTTGGGTACGATGAACTTTGTTATTTATGCTTATGATATGTTGCTTCTATTTTTGCCAAGTTTGTCTCTTTCTGTTGCTCAACTATATATGTTGCATATCATCGACTCATGTGACGATGCAGGTGCATAGATCATTGATGGCAAAGAAGTGTTACGCCAGGAGTATACGACGAGTGGCCCGAGTGTCAGGCCCAGGTGTACCGGTTTCTGGTTTCCGAGTGACAGCCAGTAGTTAGTTTAGGTTCACGCTAATGCGAGAGAGGGATACGAACTCATGTACTGCATAGTTCCGCTCTCACTCATAGTATTAGCTCTTCTCACGTAAATCATTGTTCAAATGGATGACGATGTAGTTGCAAGTAATCGAGACTTGTATCTCTATTTTCGAGATGATGACGAGAGACCACTTTGTGTTGGATGATGATTATGACAATGACATGATTTGATGAGACTATTTGTATGTATATGCTATGATTACATTTGTGTGTGTACGATATGCTAAAGATTATTGTATAAAGCCTATTCAAACACAAAACAAATATGCAGAAAAAAACAGAAACTAATAAGACTAGAAGTAGCGAGGGGAATAAAGTTAGCAGTAGCGCTCCCTTACCAGTAGCGCTTCTTGCTAAAAAGCGTTGTAGATATTAGCAGCCGCACTCTGCACTAAACCACGCTACTGCTAGCCATGTATAGCAGTAGCATGGGATGACAGGCGCTACTGCTACATGTTAGCTGTAGCGCCTTATCAGTAGCGTGTCGTCCCGCGCTACTGATAGGCAAAATACCCCCGCTACTGCTAGGGTTTTCCCTAGTAGTGTATAAGGCAGTTGCAGTCCAAATTTGACCCATTTCCTACTGAATCGGTGGAAATTTGTCTTTTTCATGACAGATGGATCAAAAATTTTGACACCCAACCAGTTTTTCAATTGTGCAATAAATATTGCCTAATATTTTAGAAATTTGATTTGGTCCAATTTTGCAACAAATATATGGTAGGTCCTTCACAAAAAAAAACTCATTTTGGGCACTCGTAAAATGGAAAATGTATTTTTCGTCCAAAGAAAATGAAAACTTCCTTAGGCAACATTGTTTGCAATTCCAATATGCACCCTTGTGCATGATATGAGATCATTTGGACAAACTATGCCATGAATGCTACCATCAGATTGATCATTTGGCTTGAAAGCCATGAATCTCCACACATGATAGCTCATTTCTGAGAACACTTTTTAAAAATAATTACCATATTACAAGTTTATTATTTTTCCTAGTAAGTTGGCCACATATAATGAAACAATGCGAAAATTTTCCAATTTTTTGTTTTTTTTTGAATTTTTCATGGCCATAAAAAATGCAGTCCAAACAGCGGGCATGACTGTTCCTAGCTAGTGGTTGAATCTTGGAAACTTTTGGTGTTTCTCTAATGAAATGGATACTTTTGTACCTAGAAGTGAATTTTGGAAAAAAATCATGAGCAAACTATGAGGCAGTTGCAGTTCAAATTTGACCCACTTCCCATTGAATCGGTGAAAATTTGTCTTTTTCACGAGAGGTGGATCAAAGCTTTTGATACCCAACCATTTGGTCAATTGTATATTAAATATGGCCTAATAGTTTCTAAAAATTATGTGTTATAATTTCGCAACAAATATATGGTAGGTCTTTCACAAAAAAAACCATTATGAGCACTCGAAAAATGGAAAATGAATTTTTCGTCCAAAGAAAATGAAAACTTCCTTAGGCAACATTGTTTTCCATTACAATATGCACCCTTGTGCACGATATGAGATCATTTGAGCAAACTATGTTATGAATGCTACCATAACATTGATCATTTGGCTTGAAAGCCATTGATCTTCACACATGTAGCTCGTTTCTGCAAATACTTTTATAAACTAATTGCCGTATTACAAGTTTATTATTTTTCCTGGTAACCGTGTCACATGCAATGACACAATGCGTAGGTTTTCCAATTTTTTGATCTTTTCTGAATTTTTCATGCCCATTTCAAAATGTGGTCAAAACGGCGGGCATGATCATTCCTAGCTAGTAGTTGAATCTTGAAAAACTTTTGGTGTTTATCTTATTAAATAGATACTTATATACCTGGAAATGATTTTTCAAAAAAACATAAACAGCAAGCTATGAGGTAGCTGTAATTCAAATTTAACCCGCTTCTTCGTGAATTGGTGGAAATTTTTCTTTTTCACGAGAGGTGGTTCAAATAATTTTACACCCAACCATCTATACGTATACTAATTCTTGACTCCCCAAAAATTCTCACATTAATCAGTAATTAGGAGCCGTTAATCTGATGGGTCCGGATTATTACGGTGTAGATCTATCTTTATAGTCCTTTGTACTGTTGCTACCATCAGATTGATCATTTGGCTTGAAAGCCATGAATCTCCACACATGATAGCTCATTTCTGAGAACACTTTTTAAAAATAATTACCATATTACAAGTTTATTATTTTTCCTAGTAAGTTGGCCACATATAATGAAACAATGCGAAAATTTTCCAATTTTTTGTTTTTTTTTGAATTTTTCATGGCCATAAAAAATGCAGTCCAAACAGCGGGCATGACTGTTCCTAGCTAGTGGTTGAATCTTGGAAACTTTTGGTGTTTCTCTAATGAAATGGATACTTTTGTACCTAGAAGTGAATTTTGGAAAAAAATCATGAGCAAACTATGAGGCAGTTGCAGTTCAAATTTGACCCACTTCCCATTGAATCGGTGAAAATTTGTCTTTTTCACGAGAGGTGGATCAAAGCTTTTGATACCCAACCATTTGGTCAATTGTATATTAAATATGGCCTAATAGTTTCTAAAAATTATGTGTTATAATTTCGCAACAAATATATGGTAGGTCTTTCACAAAAAAAACCATTATGAGCACTCGAAAAATGGAAAATGAATTTTTCGTCCAAAGAAAATGAAAACTTCCTTAGGCAACATTGTTTTCCATTACAATATGCACCCTTGTGCACGATATGAGATCATTTGAGCAAACTATGTTATGAATGCTACCATAACATTGATCATTTGGCTTGAAAGCCATTGATCTTCACACATGTAGCTCGTTTCTGCAAATACTTTTATAAACTAATTGCCGTATTACAAGTTTATTATTTTTCCTGGTAACCGTGTCACATGCAATGACACAATGCGTAGGTTTTCCAATTTTTTGATCTTTTCTGAATTTTTCATGCCCATTTCAAAATGTGGTCAAAACGGCGGGCATGATCATTCCTAGCTAGTAGTTGAATCTTGAAAAACTTTTGGTGTTTATCTTATTAAATAGATACTTATATACCTGGAAATGATTTTTCAAAAAAACATAAACAGCAAGCTATGAGGTAGCTGTAATTCAAATTTAACCCGCTTCTTCGTGAATTGGTGGAAATTTTTCTTTTTCACGAGAGGTGGTTCAAATAATTTTACACCCAACCATCTATACGTATACTAATTCTTGACTCCCCAAAAATTCTCACATTAATCAGTAATTAGGAGCCGTTAATCTGATGGGTCCGGATTATTACGGTGTAGATCTATCTTTATAGTCCTTTGTACTGTTTTCCTCACCTTAAAAAAACCCAGCTAAAAGGCCCACAATTCCTTATCCCTGTTGTAAAAATAAAAACTAACATTGCTACGATCTAATCTGCCAGGCTGCGATCTCATCTTTTCTAGAGCGCGTGTTCTCAACTTAAAAAAAAACACAGCCAAAAGGCCCACAATTCTTTCTCCCGGTTGTAGTGTTTTCCTCAACTTAAAAAAAACAGCTAAAAGGCCCACAATTCCTTCTCCCGGTTGTAAAAATAAAACCAAACATTGCTACGATCTCATCTGCCCTAGGCGAGGCTGCGATCTCATCTTCTCTAGAGCACGTGCCACCATGGCTATTCAAGGCTTCAAGCCGATCCACCCATGTAGATCAACAAGTTAATGCGAGGTTCTAGCCGAACGCCCTCCTAATGTAGTGCGTCGGACCCGAAGCGCAAGATCTCATGATGCAGGTTGTCTGCCCTGAAGCGCACGATATTCAATTCAATCCGCCTCAGATGTATATCTTATGATGTTCAGAGTCCCCTATGTGTTTTCTTCCTCACACCATGCGTAGATGTACAAGATCAATCAAGTTAGACAAGCATGGGAAGGAAAAAGAAGTTTGGAGCTACTGCCAGCAACTCCTGCCATCAGCCGCAGGGTTTCCTGGGTAGCCACCCCACCGTCCAGCTATTAACAACGTAAGAAACATGGTTGCTTCTTCTCAATCGGATCTGATATGTGTATCACATAGGATAGGCTTTTGTGATTTTAATGTTGCATCATTGATCTGGAAACAGCGTCCCAGGCTAGCTCCGATGATCTCTTTCCTTTCCAATCTTTAATTCCCCTTAGTTTCACCCAGCATGCTGCTTTTCAGAATGATCAGTGAATCAATTGGTCAAATGGAAGATGGTTTATGCAACGCAGCAGATTGCGTATGGACCACTATTTGAAGCAGAATGAGAGTAGCGAAGCATCATGATCTGCAAGGCTGCAAAGTGGAGAAACTACACTCTAACCCCACTACGTTGGCAAGTGTAACACCTTATTCATAAATTTCTTTCATATTTTACAGTTCATTGAACTCACTAAATAGCCCAGTAAATTCGCTTATCACTGGCATAGAAGAAAAGTAACAATCAACTATTTAGGTCTATCAACAATAATGGAATTGACCGGGTTATGATCCAAAGAATGATAATGAGATCTGATCTGCTTCTCCACAAGCGGAACCACACAGTGCTTGCTGTAGGGCTGCGTTCCTTGAATTATAAAGTAAAAGCCGCACAGCAAGTTGACTTTGATGCTCACATGAGGCTTTATAGAGATTCCCAACTGACATTGATGTTTAGAACTTTACATGAGGCATTTTAGATTTTTCTTTCCAGTTTACCTGACCTAATATTTCTTAACTGGAGTGGTAGACAATGAAATTAGTTGATGTTTCTCATGGAGAGGATTTGCAGATGTTATATTGTTTCATCTTTGTACAACAACAGGACTCCAGATTACTGATGTTTATATACGTATGACATTTTGCTCTAGCAGAAACTATATAGTTAGTTTACATTTCCTAGGATGTTTCTAACAATATGTAGCTTTGAAAGTCCTGTACTTGGTACTTAGAGATTCTGCATATAGGAAGCATATTGACGAGTTTTCAGCTATGAGCCTATGACCTATATATTTTACATGTTTTCATAATGTACAACAGTTCCAGCTTTCTTATGGCAAAAGAATATTAGTCAGAAAAGTTTTCATCACATTAGTATGGTGGCGCTTTGACTTTCCATCATGCACAGATGAGTATTCCGAGTTTTATGCACAAGCTGAATTGTTTATTCTGATCTCAAATAGGATTTAAAATCTTCATCTTGAATGTCATAACTATCACACTGAAATTGCTTATGCTCTTGCAGCCTTGCAGGTACAACCCAAGTCTCTACTTCTGTATTTGTCGATACACCATTTTCCCCCTTCCTAATCCATGTGAAAATATGATGTGTGTGTGGACAAAGAAGTAATCATGTGTTATTAGAGAAGTATAGATGAGGTCGAGTTGGCACATGGTTTCTGTCGAAAAAGATATGCATGCTACGTGCTTGTAGATTGATTCTCCCATTATAATCTTGGTTGATTTAATATCAAGAATGTTTCAGTTTGTTATTTGTTCTCCTAAGTAGGATGATGTTGTTTATATTTGTAGTCTTGACTAGCGTCCACTAATAATGTACCTATTATGAGAAATATACTGCCTTCACATATTTGAGGTCAGCTCAACACTTGGACAAATCATACTATGACTTAATTTTATATTAATCTACACATGCTTTCGTTTCACTATAGAACTTTTATTTATATAAGTTATACGGTTAAGCGATCTTGCCCATGTGACATAACTGGACATTACTCTTAAGAAGCAATTATCGTGTTCTGCAGTTACTATGAGGCAAATAGTTAGTATGCAATGAAAATATATTAATGACTGGTCTAACATATTGCCCCTTAAATGGTCTGCTAGGCCGTACTTTTATATCACAACTTCCATTATCTCAAAAAAATTCCATTCTTGGCGGTTGATCCTTCGGTGTGAGAAATAGCTGCATATGCATTTTGGGAGAATAAGTGGAATAACTAAATTAGCTGCTTCTTTCTGGACCTTCTTTCAAATTCAATTACTCACTCATAAATGGAGATGATTTCATAACATTCTCTAATTGAATTATTGCAACCAACGTGAAGCTAGCTATCTAACTCCATACTGACCTATGGACACTTGCATATGTGTGCCTTGCAACTTCACACATGTACGATGGAACTGAAGGAAGCTACATCTGTTTCTCCAATAGAAATGCGCATCAACCTCCGACTAAGATTTTCACACATGAGTCCACTGCATTATTATTTGTTATAGCAAAATTGGGCTTCCAGGTCAAAATCATCCCAACTGAACACATTCTTTTCTTTTCGCTTCTCACAAGCTAGGCCGAGAATGGTCAAGTTTTTCGTTTATGTGGTGCTAGGCTGCTGTCGAGGATGGAGTAAAACAACCTCACTTTTGTTGCATGCCAAAAGAACAAAATGAATTCTATCATTTTAAAATGACAAATGGAGTTTGGTGAAGACTTCTTCTTTTGCATTCAACCTTCAAACGATACGAGCACCACTACCTACTTTGTGTAGTTTCAGTTAAATATACTCTGCCATTAGTTGTGCATATAGCACGGAGCGTATTTTCTTCAGTTGCACATCTTGCACCAGTTATGGCTTATAATTATATTCAGATGTTTTTCATAACATAAAAACGTGTTTTCTATTTATCATTGAGAAAATTGGCTTATATATTGTGAATTTTTACAACAACAAGTATTGCTCTAAATTTCCAAATATGTATGCGACTATGCATTTAGAAATCTAGACCGTGCAAATGCACGGGTTGACGACTAGTTTTCTCAATTGTACATAAAATATAGCCTAATATTTTAGAAAAATAATTTGGTACCATTCTGCAACAAATATATTGTATGTTCTTCACAAAAAACCAGTTATTGGCACTCCAAAAATTGAAAAATGATTTTTTGTGCAAAGAAAATGAAAACCCCTCAAAGCAATATTGTTTGTCATCCCAAGATACACAAATGCACAAAATATTGGGCCATTTGAAAAAATTATTAGCGGGTAATATATTGAATGTTTAGCCAGTATAAGAGGGTACAAAATATAAGAAAATGAAGGAAAAAACAAAATTACACAAGCTGAATTATGATTGGTGGAATCTGTTGTGCCATGGATTAGTGACATGACAAACATCCATCCATCGATCCATTCATGTAGCCCACTGATACGTCTCCAACGTATCTATAATTTATGAAGCATTCATGCTATTTTATTATCTGTTTTGAATGATTACAGTCTTTATTATACACTTTTATATTACTTTTGGGACTAACCTACTAACCGGAGGCCCAGCCCATATTGCTATTTTATTGCATGTTTCAGTATTTCGAAGAAAAGGAATATCAAACGGAGTCCAAATGGAATGAAACCTTCGGGAGCATGATTTTTAGAAAGGATATGATCCGAGAGACTTGGAGTTCAAGCCAAGGAAGGCTCCAGGAAGTCAGGAGATAGGAGGGCGCGCCAGGGAAGGCTCGAGGACTTGGAGTTACATGAGAAGGCTCACCCTCCCACGACTATCATCTACTCGAAGAGACCCTTGGAGCTCCTTCACATGGATCTCTTTGGGCCTCCATCCTTTGATAGTCTTGGGCGTAGAAAGTATTGCTTGGTGATTGTCGATGATTACTCAAGGTACACTTGGGTGTATTTCTTCAAGAGGAAGAGTGAAACCCAATAAATTGTCATCGACTTTGCAAATGAAGCTCAACGTCAACACGATGCAAATATCTTGACAATAAGAAGTGACAATGGCACCGAGTTCAAGAACTACACCTTGGATGAGTTTCTTAGTGATGAGGGGATCAAGCATCAATATTCTGCATCATACACGCCTCAACAAAATGGTGTCGCGGAGAGGAAGAATTGAACGTTGATGGATGCGGCAAGGACCATGATGGCGGAGTTCAACTCTCTTTACAACTTTTGGGCCGAAGCCATCAACACCGCATGTCATGCATCCAATCAGCTCTATCTCCGGAAAGGCTTGAACAAGACTCCTTATGAAATACTCACCGGTAACAAGCCCAACCTCAAGTACTTCCATGTGTTCGGGTGTAGGTCTTTCATTCTCAAGAAAGGTGTTCGTTTGTCTAAATTTGAGTCTAGAGCTCATGAGGGCATATTTTTTTGGTTATGCTACAAACTCTCATGCTTACCGTGTCCTCAACAAGTCCACGGGGCTCATTGAGGAGACGTGTAACGTGGAGTTTGACGAGAATAACGGCTCCCAAGTGGAGCAAAGTGGTACTTGTGATGTAGGTGATGAAATTCCTCCCCAAGCCATAAGAAGAATGGGTGTTGGTCATATCCTACCCATTGAGGAACCCCTTGTGAACAAAGGAGAAGGACAATGCTACACTCGACTGGAGCCATCACCGACCCAAGACCCACACGCTTCCGAAGAACAAAGTGAAGGCCCTCAACCACGTGAACAAGATCAAGGGCAAGATCAACCTCAAGATGGTGGTCAGCCACCAAGTGATTCCCAAGGT
Organism: Triticum dicoccoides; assembly: GCF_002162155.2. NCBI lineage: Eukaryota > Viridiplantae > Streptophyta > Magnoliopsida > Poales > Poaceae > Triticum > Triticum dicoccoides. The sequence goes on from NC_041385.1 coordinate 833,586,761, forward strand.
CGAGTTCTCCCTTTCGATCAAGTTCAAGATCAAGAGCAAGCTCAAGATCAAGAACAAGCTCAAGAAGGCGCTCAAGGTGATCAAGTTTCCGCTCCTATTTTCACACCCGAGGAGGAATTAGAGCGTCGTGCCGCGGAGATCGCTTCCAAGCTCACAACCAAAGGTCATCTCATGGAGAATGTGGTTGTAAGGCTAAGAAAGGGGGTAAGCACTCGTAGACAATTAGCAAACTATTGTGAACAACATCACGCGTTTGTTTCTTGTGTCAAACCCCAAAATGTCTATGAGGCGCTCGAGGATCCGGATTGACTCAATGCCATGCCTATGTGTTATTGTGAGTATGGTTAGTTCATAATATTTGCTGAAACTTGAATGCTGGTCTTTCATGTTTACAACAACAAGAGCAAACAGAGTTTGTAAAAGTTTTTCTTTATCACTTTCAGTTTGTCAACTGAATTGCTTGAGGACAAGCAAAGGTTTAAGCTTGGGGGAGTTGATATGTCTCCAACGTATCTACTTTTCCAAACACTTTTGTCCTTGTTTTGGACTCTAACTTGCATGATTTGAATGAAACTAACCCGGACTGACGCTGTTTTCAGCAGAACTACCATGATGTTGTTTTATGTGTAGAAAAGAGAAGTTCTCGGAATGTCCTGGAAATCCACGGAGGCACTTTTCAGATTTAATAAGAATTTTTGGCAAAAGAATCAAGGCCAGGGGGCCTATGGGTTGTCCACGAGACAGGGGGGCGCCCCCCCTAGGGGCGCGCCCACCTATCTCGTGGGCCCCCCGGACCTCCTCCGACCTCAACTCCAACTCCATATATACCATCTCGGGGAGAAGAAAATCAAGGAGAAAGTTTCATCGTGTTTCACAACACGGAGCCGCCGCCAAGCCCTAATATCTCTCGGGAGGGCTGATCTGGAGTCCGTTCGGGGCTCCGGAGAGGGGGATTCGTCGCTGTCGTCATCATCAACCATCCTCCATCACCAATTTCATGATGCTCACCGCCGTGCGTGAGTAATTCCATCATAGGCTTGCTGGACGATGATGGGTTGGATGGGATTTACCATGTAATCAAGTTAGTTTTGTTACGGTTTGATCCCCAGTATCCACTATGTTCTGAGATTGATGTTGCTATGACTTTGCTATGCTTAATGCTTGTCACTAGGGCCCGAGTGCCATGATTTCAGATGTGGACCTATTATGTTTTCATGAATATATGTGTGTTCTTGATCCTATCTTGCAAGTCTATAGTCACCTATTATGTGTTATGATCCGACAACCCCGAAGTGACAATAATCGGGATACTTCTCGGTGATGACCGTAGTTTGAGGAGTTCATGTATTCACTATGTGCTAATGCTTTGGTCCGGTTCTCTATTAAAAGGAGGCCTTAATATCCCTTAGTTTCCACTAGGACCCCGCTGCCACGGGAGGGTAGGACAAAAGATGTCATGGAAGTCCTTTTCCATAAGCACGTATGACTATTTACGGAATACATGCCTACATTGCATTGATGAATTGGAGCTAGTTCTATATCACTGTATGTTATAACTATTGCACGAGGAATCACATCCGGCATAATTATCCATCACTGATCCATAGCCTACGAGCTTTTCACATATTGTTCTCCGCTTATTTACTTTTCCGTTGCTACTGTTAGAACTATTACAAAAACCCAAAAACATTTACCTTTTCTGGTTCTACTGTTACCATTACTATCATACCACTCTTGCTACTAAATACTTTGCTGCAGATACTAAGTTATCCAGGTGTGGTTGAATTGACAACTCAACTGCTAATACTCAAGAATATTCTTTGGCACCCCTTGTGTCGAATCAATAAATTTGGGTTGTACTACACCCTCGAAAGCTGTTGCGACCCCCTACACTTGTGGGTTATCACACAGCCGGCTGCGGGGAGGAGGGAGCAGGCAGTCCCTCCAGCGCTTGTTTGAGCGGCTGGAGCAGGAAGAGAAGAGATTGAAGAAGCATGACGGCCATTGGATGGAAATCCAATAGTCACTTCTTGTGCGTCAACCTTTTTTTAGGAAAGCCTCAAATCTGTGGAAAACAACATACAACCCATCTGCCATTATTTCTAATAATTTACAGCCCATTTGCTAATTCTTAAGGTTTTTTTTGGAGCCCATATTCTTTTTGTTAGCATTACAGCCCATATTGTGGCCACGGTTAAAAAAGTATACGAAATTTTGCATATTTCGGTGCGGTCCGAACTGTTTTTAATCCTGAAATTTCGAGTCACATTCAAACTGATTTTAAAAATAAATGTATATCAATATAAAGTCCAACAAATTGTTCATGCATAAAAATCAATGCAATTTAAAATCTCAAAATTAAAAAAAGAAATATGAAACTAATTGCTGGTTTGATGTGTTTTAAAAGTGTACAGCCCATTTCTCATTGCTGATAGGCCATTTTCTCGGCCAGCCGAATGAAGCTCTCCTTGTCTTGAAAGATTTGCAGCCCAACAGGACTGACAAAGCGACTTACTTGGCAAATCACAAAAATACTGGGCTGTGGTCGTGGACCCAGCTGTCAGCCTCTCCACGTACAGTACTCTTCCGATGGAAGTCGGTCGTTGACCACATTTACCACGCCGCGTCGAGAGCACCACGGCGGTGGACGACGGCGATGCCTAGGAAGGGGACAACGCGGAGCCGGGGAAGACGCGGCAGTGGATGCCCACGCGTAGAGGAGTATGAGGGTTCACTCATTCGGCTGTGGTGTGAGGCTGCCATCGCTGCAGAATACACTACTAGGAAAAGGGCTATAGATAGGACTGATTCTAATGGCGCATCAGGTAAGTAGTGCGCCACTACTATATACTAATGGCGCACCGGTTGCTCGTGCGCCATTAGTGTGGAAGACACTAATGGCGAACCGTGCTCACGGTGCGCCACTACTATTGATTTTTTCCCCATTTTTCCATACAAACTAATGGCGCATGGATGGCAAAGTGCACCATTACTAGTTAGAACTAGTAATGGCGCACGACCAAGACAGTGCGCCATTAGTATATAATTTTTTTTTACTTTTTTGCAAACCTACTAATGGCGCACTATGCCAAAGTGCGCCATTAGTAGTTTAAACTACTAATGGCGCATTGTGCCACGGTGCGCCATTATCATAATTTTTTTTTACTTTTTTGCAAAACTACTAATGGCGCATGTCACTGTGGTGCGCCATTGTATGTTGGGTTACTAATGGCGCATGGCTTAGTGGTGCGCCATTAGTAACCAGGGACCGGCTAGATATTTTTGGACAGCCACACCTACACACTCACTTTCCCCACTTCATTCCCCCCACCTCCTTCTCTAAGCTTGTCGGCTGCCTCCTCGTCCTCACCTCATTTGCACCATAGATTCATCAAAATTAAGTGGTCAAATTACCTTTTTTTGATAGGTAAGTAAGGGGAAATCTATCTTCATGTTGTAGATCTACTTTTTTTCTCCCTAGCTCGCTCCAACAACGTGCACATGCACTTTTTGTGGCCTAGCTAGATCTATGTATGTTTGTGATGTTGCTTGTGTTTGTGGTGTTGCATATATGTTTGTGTTTGCAGGTACCAGTATTTGAAATGCGATAGTTGCCAATATTTTGCCGGAATGTTGATTCATTTCCGTTTCGGCGAGAATTTTGGCACTATGCATTCTTTTTGGTCCTATTTTTAGGGAAGGTCATGCCAAAAAATTTCTTGGTTCTAAAATATCGTTTTGCTCTACCCCGTAGGCGACCATGGTCCGCACGATGACCGAAGGCATCGTGAATAGGTTTTTGAGCTCCGCGAAGGCCGAGATGCTTCAAAAGAATGAGACGGAGATAAGATGTCCATGTCGAAGATGCAAGCTGAAGAGCCTTATTGCGGACCCGGATTCCGGGCAGGTGCGGGACCACCTGCTCTTGCGTGGTTTCATGGATGGCTATCGGTGGCAAGGTGATGAAGATGACTATGAAGTCGTCCATGGGGGCCGGGCAAGAAATGAGGAAGGGAAACAAGACAACACCGCGGCGAGGGCGGGCGAGAAGATGAAGAATCTCCAGGATATGATCACGACGGTGATGATGTACACAATCATCATGTAGAAGATGTCGTACATGATGATGAGGAAGATCAAGACAAAGGGCATGATCATGAAGATGAAGATGCCGGAGCAGACGACGATGGAGGCTGGGTGCAGGACCCTCATATTCAAGAGCTGCTTCGCAAGCAGACGGATAACGCAAGAGCTGCCGCCCGAGAGAAAGCCAAGCTGGATCAACTGGAGATAGACGCGGTTACTCCATTGTATGAAGGATGCAAGCCCGAGGATACCCGCCTGAGAGTAACGCTCATGGCTCTGGAGATGAAGGTAAAACACAAAATGACCGACGCATGCTTCGACGAGAACATGTCATTCTGGCACGAACGTCTTCCCAAGGGGAACAAGTGCCCGACCAGTTTTGAGGAGGCGAAGAAAATTGTGTGTCCTTTGGATTTACCGCACGTGAAATACCATGTGTGCATGAACAATTGCATCATTTATCGGGACGAGCACGCGGAGTCTACCATATGTCCGGTGTGCAGCGTCACTCGATACAAGAAGAGGAAGAAAGCTCCTCGAAAATCGGTGTGGTACTTTCCGATCACTCCTCGTCTGCAGCGGTATTTCACGGACCCTAAGGTAGCAAAGCTCCTGCGTTGGCACGCGGATAGGGAGGATAAGAAGCGGGAAGATGACGGAAATGATCCGGAGATAAATAAAAAGACAAGATGCTGAGTCACCCTAAGGATGCGAGCCAGTGGCAAGCGTTGAACTTCAAATACCCAGAATTTGGGAAGGATCCAAGGAATATCGTGTTGGGCGCGAGCACCGATGGAGTCAATCCGTTTGGCAGCCAGAGAAGCACACATAGCACCTGGCCTCTGTTTGTGTGGATGTACAACCTTCCCCCTGGTTGTGCATGAAGAGGAAGTACATTCACATGAGTATGCTAATTGAAGGCCGAAACAACCAGGGACCGACATCAATCTGTATCTAGGGCTGCTGAAGGAGGAGCTAGACACGCTGTGGAAAACGCCAGCCAATACGTGGGATGCCGCAGAGAAAGAATATTTCCCTATGAGAGCCGCACTGCTCACGATGGTGCACGACTATCTCGGTTACGGATATCTCGCGGGGCAGGTAGTCCACGGATTTTCTGGATGCGTAAGGTGCATGGATAACACAATGTATCGCCAGCTAGATAGAGATCCCGGGTCTTCGAAAACCGTGTTCATGGGACATCGAAGGTGGCTTCGCGACGATGACCCGTTGAGGAAACGCAAGGATTTGTTCGATGGTGAAACCGAACCCCGAAAACGCCCGTGTACGAGGAGCGGCGAGGAAATAGACGAGCTGTTGAAAACTTGGAAAGACTGCCCACTGCCGGGAAAAAAGGCGCCAGAGCCGAGAAAAAAGCGAAAGGCGCCAGAGCCGCTGCTGAAGGTATGGAAAAAGGAGGTCTGTTTTCTGGGACTTGCCGTACTGTAAGATCCACCGTGTGCCTCACAGCCTTGATGTCATGCATATCACGAAGAACGTGTGCCAGAGAGGACCAAAGATGGGCCGAAAGCAAGGGCAGACTTGAAATCAATGGGCATCAGGCAGGAGCTTCACGCTAATGATGATGATGATGATGATGATGATGATGATGATGAGGCGAAGCAGGACACAGAAAGTCGTCGCAAAGGCAAAAAGGCCAAGAAGACCGGAAATGACTACCCTCCCACGTGCTTCACTCTAAGTCAGGAGGAGATCGAGCAGTTTTTCACCTGCCTCCTAGGAGTAAAACTTCCTTACGGTTACGCGGGGAAGACAAGCAGATACCTAGACCCAGCGAAGCAGAAGTTCAACGGGATGTAGTCTCACGACTGTCACGTGCTGATGACGCAGATACTTCCAGTTGCAATCTGTGGGATCATGGACGCGCACGTCCGTGAAATGCTATTTGGCCTATGCAACTTTTTCGATGTCATCTCTCGGAAGTCGATTGGCGTGAGGCAACTCAGAAGGCTACAGGAAGAGATCGTGGTGATACTATGCGAGCTTGAGATGTACTTCCCGCCCGCATTCTTTGACGTTATGGTGCATCTGCTGGTCCATATCATGGAGGATATCATCCAACTCGGGCCGACGTTCCTGCACAGCATGATGTCGTTCGAAAGGATGAATGGTGTCATCAAAGGATACGTTCGGAACATGTCACGTCCAGAGGGAAGTATAGCATGGGGCTTTCTGACCGAAGAGTGCATCTCCTACTACATGAATTATCTAGTCATCGAGAACCCCGTTGGTCTGCCCGTCAACAGGCACCTCGGCAGGCTCGCTGGATGGGGTCAACGTGAGGGTCGCCGCGAAATGCATGTCGACTTCGAGGGTCGACTCGCCGACTTTGAAAGAGCAAACCTAGTCGCGCTACAACACATAGACGTGGTCGATCATTGGGTGGTAGAGCACAAAGCCTTTATTGAGAAGACGTACAATGACTAAGGCCAACAGAGGACGGACGGAGATATACTCAAAGAGCACAACTCATGTTTCACGCGTTGGTTCAAGCAGAAGCTTCTGTCGTACCCTTTACATGAAGATTCTTCCGTGGAAGAACAACTCATATTCACCTTGTCACAGAGCGCCGAGCACAACCTGATGACCTATGAGGCGTACGATATTATCGGCTACACATTCTACACCGAGGACAAGGACATGAAGAGCGATGGTTATCAGAACTCCGGGGTAACGATGGAATCCTACACCGGTAAGGACAAGGACAGATACTACGGAAGGATCAAGGAGATCTGGGAGCTGAGCTACGCTGGAGAGAAGGTGCCGATGTTCCGTGTTAGATGGGCCAAGAGCGTCCTAAAAGAAGACCAATATTTCACCACCATGGTTATACCCGAAGCCAAATCCAAGACCGCGGGCGCAAACGTCACCGCGAAAAATGAGCCATGGGTACTGGCTTCCCAAGTGGACCAATGATTCTTCATTATCGACCCGCCAAAGCCAAGTCGTGTTGTCGTGAGGAGAGGCAAAAGGAAGAACATCGGAATGGGTGTAGTAGCCAATTAGCAAGACTTCGACAAGTACGGCGACCCGAAGATCGAACATGACAACAACAATGAAGTAGCAGCACACACCACAAGAAGAAGCACTCAAGGCACAAGTGGCGCGGATTCCGGAGCTTGTCCAAGAGCAAGTGGAACAACAACTGGGAACGAAGCTCAATGCCATGGTGCCTACGTTGATTCATGGGCTGACGACGTGGATTGTGGGCGGCCAACAGGGGCCTCCCCGGTTCCCAGCTTCACGGCCAGCAACTCGCAGAACGCGCAGGTGGTGCCATTGGTGTCTCCGGCGGCGGCGCCATTGGTGTCTCCGGCGGCGGCGCCATTTGTGTCTCCGGCGGATGCGGTATTCGTGTCTCCGGCGCCGGCACGGGCATTGGAGCTTAATGCACCCGGGTGTACGCCGGCTGGCACCTCGCCAGCAAGCTCCCCCTCCGTCAGTTGCATGCCCGCCATTGGCGGTGCCTCGACATTAGCCGAGCTCGACGGCATCACGGTAACTAAGCCTCTCGGCCGATGACTTCATCTCCTTGCCTTTGACTGGGCATCCATGACGCCCTGTACATGTTTTCGCAGGGCACCGCCGACGTTCCTTGCACTCTTCTGCACTTTGTGGGCGCTGAGTTGGTCGATGTCGCCAAGGGCAGAATTGTTCAACCGGGCAACCGCATGTTCCATGGTAATCCGATGCCACCCACAGTGTATAGGGTTGAAGTGGTTCGGGTGCTGCCAGGCTGCGACGAGCTGTTACCTCCGGTTCGACCCGCTGGGGCTGACGAAGAAGATGAGATGACCCTCAGCGCCTGCGTAAACTGGCCGCTGCTTTTGCCGAAGAGCCAGATTCGTTTGGGGGCGGGGGACACCACCCCACAGACAAGACCGCCAGTCGTGCCGGCGCCAAGCCATGGCAAGAATGCCGCAACGCTACCGGACCTGCCGGACATCCCTATGTCTGACATCCCTATGGCACAGGATCCGGACAGCCCTATGGCACAGGATCCGGACGACGACGACAATGACGATGGTACATTTACCAAAGTCGATAAGTACTTTGCCGAACATGGGTACGCTGACGAGTTCTGCGGGCCTCTTTCTCAAGAACCCAACCAAGACGACCGCAATCTAGCTGGTACGGCGGAGAAATCCAATTTCAATAGGCGTCGTCTGCCGTTAAGTTCTCAGGAGACGCCTCCACCTCCCGCCTTCACCGAGCCTCAGATAGCTGAGGTGCGAAATATTATCAGCCCCAACACGCTCAAGAAAGCGGCCTGTGAGCAAAACTCGGTCCCATTACAGGAGATCAAGAAGAAGGGACAGAAACGAAAGACTAACAAGGGCGCCGGTGCGAGCCAGCCGGCACCGAGTTCGATCCGTGCTCAGGACGGGCCACCTTCACCTAAGGATATCTCGAGGAGGGTGCATGTGGCGGGTAGGGCGATGCTACCGCCAAATCTACTGAATGCTGCAATCGTGCTATGCGGAGTCTGCACGACAGTGTTCTTTCTTTGGAGAAGCGGCGTCTGAGAGAGAATGATGTGGCATACCCGGTTTTCATGGCCAAGGTGCCAGAGGGCAAGGGCATTGCGGATGGCGACATCGGGGGTATGATCGTCCTGTGGTTTGATGACATCTTTGCTATGTCTAACCTTCATCCGCTGCACTACACCTTCGTTCGACTGTTTTCGCTGAGTATGGAGATGCGGATCATTAGAGACAAGACCCCGGACATCGTGATAGTCGACCCCTTCTACATGCGTGCCAAGCACTTGAACAGCGCCGGGGACCGCCAAGTTGCGAGTTCACACCTCGAAGGCGTCATTCTAGCAAACCCAGATAAGGATAACTTCCTTGTGCCTTACTTTCCCGAGTAAGTCATCCCTTAACCGCCGCGTAACATATGATTTCTTAGATTTTGATCGTTCTTTTTTTCTAACATTCCGTGTTCTGTGCAGTGACACACATTGCACACTCATCCTCTTAAGCCCGAAATATTCCATGGCCACGTATTTCGACCCGAACCGTAACTCCAAGATAGACTACACAAATGTCAAGAAAGTTCTTGATGATGTTCTCCCCGGCTACGCCAAATCTGGAGCCACCTTCACCAGGGCAGTTCGTAAGTACGGCAAGCACATGTTCTCTCACAATACGAAGTTCTGCTGTGTCAAGCAGCCGCCTGGCGGTCAGAAGGATGCCTACTACGCCCTCCATCACATGCGGGCGATCGTAAGGGACCATCATCAACTTCTGCTACCAGATAATCTCAAAGATTGGGCCGCGAGCTTGTCGGCAGTCCAGGACGCGGACCTCAGACAAGAATTCTTTCGCATCCAGTCGGAGTTTGCGGACATCATCCATCAAGATGTCCTTCATACCTCGAGGCAGTTCTTCGTCAGATATCAACCGTCCAACAGTGAGATAGATGAAACGCTACAAATGCAGGGTGACAACGACCGCGATTTCATGACCATCACGACAGACGGCGGCTTCATCCACGCTCCTGTCCGATGAGTCGAGTCGAAAGTAGTGATGTGTAGTTCTGAAACATTGATTAGCTCATGTTGTAATTAAACTTTAATGAATTCGTATGTCTCTTTGATTTGGACAGTCGTTCAACTTAGATGTAATCGATGATATTTATTAGTAGGACCATGAATCATGCTATTAATGTCTTGCTTTTCTCTTTCGATCCTTTTGTTGCATACTTACATATTGCTTATGTATTGTCTGTTGTTTGGCTTGTGCACAGAGATATGCCCGCTATCTAGCGGGAGAGAGGAAGGAGCGTTGGAGGAACCGGATGAGGACCAGTTTGATCGCGATAATGCTCATCGTGATGACCACAACTCTCTTTTATGTGATGGTAGTTTAGATGATCGATATCGACTTGTAATGTGAAGACAAACTCGATACTCGCGGTCTTGAGACTTGTAATGTTTTATCTTTGTTCGGTCTTTTGAATTCGGAGACTAATATGATGAATTGTATTCGGAGACTTATCTTCTATTGTATTCGATGAATCTGATGTTGCTGTGTGCTGCTGTCTATATTCTGTCCAATAATATATTTTGTAACCTGTGCAAAAATCAGAAAAGCAAAAAAAACCAAATATTCATACTAATGGCACATCAAGGCAGAGTGCGCCATTAGTATGCCAAAGGATACTAATGGCGCATCGAGGCAGAGTGCGCCATTAGTGTGACAAAGCACATGGTTACATATGGCCCCCCGGGAGGCATACTAATGGCGCATGGAGTTACATACTAATGGCGCACTGCCAGGTGCGCCATTAGTATACCAGATACTAATGGCGCACCGGTGGTGCGCCATTAGTAAAAAACTCTAATGGCGTGCTACTAATGGCGCACCGGTAGTGCGCCATTAGTAGGCAAAACCGGTGCGCCATTAGTAGGCCTTTTCCTAGTAGTGATAACAGGGGGTGTGGGTGAGTGGAGAGATGGCATGGCCAGCGGCGGGAGTAGTAGGGGGCGGTGAGGCCTCCGCGGCATCACAGTCGGCCACGGGAGGCAGGAGCAGGTGGCACGACCGGCGCTGCTTTGGGCGGCTGGAGCAAGAAGACCAGAGGTCGAAGAAGCAAGATGGTCGTTGGATGTACATCATACGGTCACTACAGCTAGAATCGTTCATATTGACTAAGTTGACAAAGCCCTCCGTCCCCTCAACTTAGTGGGCCCAGCTGTCAGCCTATCCACGTACAGTATACTTCCGATGGAAGTCGTTCCTTGACCACGTTGACCACACCAAGTTCCGTTGCATGCATGCCTCCATGGGCGTGGTGCGTCCCCACTGTCAGCCTCTCACATACAGTCATCTTCGCAGCGATAGCCTGGCCGAGGGTGTGGTAGCGCTTCGCAGCGATGCGTGCTAAGCAGAGCCGCTAGCCGCCGGAGGCCGGACCAGGCGGTCCCGGCGACACTGCAGGAAGAAGACGAGAGATTGAAGGTGCATGCCGGCTGTTGGATATAAATCCAATGGTTGTAGATGTCACAATCATTTGTTGACCATGTTGACAATGCCCTGCGTAGGCTTCGACCTATTGGCCCACATGTCAGCATGCAAAAATGTGGCATATATTTAACCCATGTTTTCTAGAATGTACAGTCCATTTGCCGGGCTGGGTGAACAAATAATTTCGCGTCAATCAGGCCCATTTATATTTTCTAAGAAATCCCAGCCCATTTCCACTTCCTTGAAATACACGAATTAGCTGGGCTCGTTATATTTTCTAAGAAATCCTAGCCCATTTATACACGAATCCCAGCCCATGTCGAGAAGCACTAGCATTGAGTGAGGACCTGGACCTGGAAAGAGTACATATTGCTACTGACTGTCTAAGAGTCGTCCCGAAAATCGAAGCACCAAAGAACCTTGGTGGACATTGTATGGTGTTTCATGAGATCAAAGAACGAAGCAATTTATTTAGGGCTTGTCTTTTTAGTGATGAACAACACGAATGTAATGAGGAGCCTCATAGACTAGCACGTATGGCTACGTCTCTTGATATAGGTAGGCATGTGTGGCTTGATGCACCTCTGCTCATTTAAGTATCCCCGTAAGCATTGAACTTAGGCAATAAAGTGCGTTGTGATTCTCAAAAAAAATGCTGGGCTCGTTATATATATATAATGTTATGTTAGAAAGAGCAATTAATATCAAAGAATAAACCGGAGAGGCACATTATATATATATAATTAATAAATTAACGAGTTATTGCTCAAAATAAAAATGAGCGCGTTATTATTATATTGGACCTTAAAATCTTCGCAAGCTTTTCTCCGCAATCACCAGGATTTTCCTTGCCTGTGAGTGAAAAACAACCAGGATTTTCCTTGCCAACTTCCGTTAAACATTTACTTTTATAAGTTAATAACATGTGGGATGTTTTTATAATGTATATATAAGTCTCTATAAAATATACGATAATAGTAATAATATAAATATATATAATGTAGTTTGAAGGGAAAACATAAATTGGACACAACATTATTATTCTTATATATAGATAAATAGAACAGAGACCTGTGTTTTATTAAAAAATACATTTGGCTGCCGATCTTTAAGAAAAACCACATAGGCCGGTATGGATCTCAAAAAATAAGTTGAAACCACTGTCTCCGTATGTCGTGGGCTACGCATGTTAAAATACAAAACCTAGGCCTAGCTGATTCTTGATTGCCCTCTAGAAAAAAATGATAGCAGATCCCCGAGCGAACTGGATTAAAGAGGGGGCCGGCGGCACGACTGAAGAAGCACATCAGGAGCAAATTTTTCATCAGTGGATGGCTCTCGATAGCGTTTTTTTACTTGCCTCTGCACCATATAACTTGTATTTTTAGCCTCCCAGTCTGTCGTGGTGGACTAGCAGCCCATTTGTTGGGCGGGCCAACCTACAGAAACCAGCACTCGATTTTTTATCAAGCCCCAAAAACAACGCAGTACTATGTTTGTTTTGAGGCCAAAAACATTACGGCAGGGGTTGAGCAGTGGAGAGGGGAAGACAGAGTAATAGAAATATTAAAAAGAGCTGATGTGTTGTTGCTACCCTAACAAAGCAGGTGCAATTCTTCTCAGGAAGAAGGTGTGTCGTTGACACCCACACGTAACATACCCCACTATAGGCATACTAACAAGTTCACACACAAATACAACAGAAAAGGTAAACATTCGTATCAAACTCAGGTTCACAGGACACGTTCATATTCATAGCCAACATTCACTATCAACAACTCAAAAGATTCATATATACACAAGCTCAGCATATCTATGCATCCAAATGATTGATAGATCACACGACAATATTCATGCATAATTCACAAAAAGATTCAGATATACACATGTTCAGTATGTTTATGCATCCAAATGATTAAGATCACAGCCAATATGATCCATGGACGAAATTTAATTACCTAGGGTACAGACTAGTAAATGGTGTTCAGTCGGAGGTACTTCTTGCTAAAATTAGTTCTTGTACGAGTAAACTTTCGAGTACATAAGAGGCAGCACAGAAAATCTGAACTTTTCTTGTAGGTTTATCCTCAAATAGCGGCCTCGTGCCGAGCGAGGTTTGAGCAACTTGGCCACTACTTTCATCCAACTAGTTTACTGGCTCGTCTTGGTCCTGTAGCTCGCCAAAATTCTACATTGCAGATGAGAAAGGAGGCACTTGAGAAAATGAACCACCCAAATTTTTTGTGCAGTTCAACTGAAATGGAGCATCCCTGGCATGCAGACTGTTTAAGTGCCAGATGAATATACGCGTCAACCAACTTGTCTGGAATCTTTAGACTCCATGCCATACAGTTCGCTACCATATCTGCCGATAACCAAAATGCACAAGTTGGGACCAAAGATTGGAATGTGTTCTTCTGGGCTATGCGCCAAGCAATATTTTTGGCGTTCACTCTCCTAATACTTGGAAGTTTGACAATTGGTTGACGCCGGTTGATACTCGAATGAATATAGGCACTTCTTATCCACATCGATGCTTGTCTGAGTGAACTTTGGAGTACATGGTAGCAGCATAAGTATCTGTCCATCTGATCATTTTGTGCAGTTCTACTGAAATCACCCAAGGCAATGATTTGCCTGCGAGTTCAGGCTCCAAGTTACTCCTTTATAAAATCGGCAAACAGTAGCACAATACCAAATTACCAATACATGACAAGCACAATAATCAGGATAAAGACCAGTACCAACCTGTGTGAGGTAGCATATCAATTACTATTTCCTTTCACTGGAAGTCGAGATAAGCGACTGACAGGAAACGAAGGAAGCAAGCAAGCCGAGACAAAGCGACTGACATGAAGGGAAGGAAGCGGTCGAGGCAATGAAGCACCCAAAGTTTTTGTGCAGTTCCACCAAAATCGAGCATCCCTGTTGGCACATATATTGAGAGAGTGAGATTATTGTAATAGTGGGACTAGTTGATGAAACATACACTAACAAATAGAAGCACCCTCATTATCTTAATGGGTAAAGTTAGCAACATAGTAGTCTTGCTTAAAGAGAGGTATTAGTTTATTTAATCAGTGCCAATTAGCTGAACACTCAAAACATTGCCATGTATCATAGGTTGCAAAACTTTAACGTGCAAAGATAAAGGAGTTTCTCATGACAGTAGCAACACAGTAGCATAATACATATATAGGTACAACAAACTAATATTGCTGAAGGCCTTAGGCTGGTACCAACCTGAGCAAAATATGCTTATTCAAGTAATTCCGGAAGAGATGATAAAGCACTCACTGGAATCACTCAATAGTATATATTTTTGTGCCCTTCAAATGTATGGTTGAAATAACTCTTGTTTACCAGTGGTGAGATTATATCGAAAGATTATCAAGAACTTCTAGCAGAGTTAAAGCACTGGCTGGGATACAGTTCATTGTATTCTCTAGTGCAGTTCCACTAAAATGTACGATTGGCACAACATGATCCCTGTTTGCACAAGTAGGAAAAAGGTGAAACCTTCATTAGCTTAGTGAGAAAGGATAGAAAGACAATAGCATTATTATGTCATGACACTACCAAGATTCCCTCCCTGCTCCACCACATGATTCACCTCCAGATACATATATACACATACATGATTCAGCATAGGGTGCTACTAAAGATTTGTTTAACTCTGACGGAAAATTAGGAAGCAATAAATTAGTGCTACTTAAGTACTCCTGGTTAATTAAGTGACCTTGCAGGAGAGACGACATAAGTGGAAGGGCTCCCTGGAGGATCGTCTCACATGTACGGGAGACATTGCTGGAGCCCTTGAATGGCCTCGACTAAGGCCTCGGCTTCAGCAAGATCAACTTGACACTATTGATCGTGTAGAGCTGGGTCACACATGCATCCAGAATCCGGTTAATTAGTATGATGTGTCGCTAAGCAAAGTACTACTATGCTGCATTTATCTATCTATCTCTACTCTATTATCTATTACTCTTATACTCTTACAAAAAACAGATTTGGTGATCTTGTTGTTAAGTGCATCTCGATGTTACGTGCAATGAACGAGCATCTTGCTAGTGTTCCAAGTAAATTAAGACTAGTAGCAACACAGCAATATAACACCACTAGCAAGATGTCGGGATAACATAGGACGGTACCATCGTGTGATCTTCTTCATTTCCTCCTCCTCCTCCTTCTTCTTCTTCTTCCTCTTCATGCTCTGTTTCTCTTTCTCCTCACCAGTTGGTGAAACCAAGTACATGATTGGCCTTCTAGTTCAGAATTGGTTTTTTCAGTGAGGGAGTACAAGTGTACTAGTAAAAAATAGCATTATTTTCTCATGGCAGCTGGAAAATAGAGATGAACACATGCATTAAATATCATTCTTACCTAAAGGAAGGTTATGGCGCCAATATGGATGATCAGGATTGGAACACAGATCTCCCTTTGTGCAGTTCCACCGAAATGAACCAACTGTTCCATTCTGACATTCCAGTTAAACAGCACAAAAGTCAATTCTTTTAAGAAGAGTTTTGTGCAGTGCACCAAAAGGTCACAACAGCAACCAGGTGAATTGGATATCCCTGTTTGCACAAAAAGGTACAGAGGAAACAGTCAGAGTCTCAAACAATTACACGCAAAAACATTTGGCTAAACTTGTCGTGGCTTATAACAGTGGCATAGCTTCATTTTTACCAGGGACATTAGATTAAGAACATCTAAATATTTGGTATAAGGGCATGGGACAGTGGGTGCACCAGCAGTCCAGCACCATGTACATAAACAGGGGCATAAAGTGGTGATTCATAGTTTGTTCCCCCGAGAAACAAACATCCAAGAAACATATCTGGGTTGGTCCCATTTTGTTGACTCTAGCCACCTACTCCTATGTGTGGATAGCAAATCTAGTCCTGGTCATACCACTGTGTACAACATTACCCCTATATTTCCCTTTTCGACCAAGATACTGGTTGGATGACCAGTCTGTACTACTTTCACCCCCTTTCCTTCTTGTTTGTACCAAGTCCGATGTACATACTAAATTCCCCCACCCCCACTTTATTTCTTGTTTGAACCAAGTACTCCCTCCGTATGGAATTACTTGTCATCAAAATGGATGTGTCTAGAACTAAAATACATCTAGATACATCCATTTCAATGGCAAGTATTTTCGGACGGAGGGAGTACAAGATTCGACTCCATGAAGTAGATTTACCTCTAACAATAGAAGAAGAAAAATACTAGGTGACGTTGGACCATCCTATCGAGAGGGGCTGAGAGGTAGAAAATGATGCACATGCAGCGAAGTAGCGAGCTGGGGAGGTAGAGCTAAGGCGGTTTTGAACGAAGATATACCTGAAGGACGTCGGGATGTGGATAGGTGGGCGGCGGGAGGCCGGATCCGCCCACACGCAACGACGAAGGGATCGGAGGATCTCCCACGCCGGCGCTCGACCAGAGATAACGGTGCAGCCGGCAGTGGGTCTCCTCCATCACTGTCGACGACGGCCTAAACGCTGCCCCTCCTCCCCTTCACCGGCGGAGGGGGATACGTCCGGATCTGTAACCAGCGGTGAGGATAGAAAGCCAGTGTTTTTTGAAGGGAGAAACACAGTGTTATTACCCCTATCTTGTTTAGATCTGGACAGGATGAGAGTGTGTGAATAGAGCAACCCTAGCAAGCAAGTGTTGAGGCTCCGGCCTATATATACGTAGTGGGGTAGTTTTCCTTTTTCACTCCATCAAAACAATCGTTTAAAATTGTGTACTACTACATGCCAGGTCGCGGTTTTTTTTAGTTGTTGATTGTTTTTTGAGATAGCTACCCGCTTGTTCCAAGTGGTGTTACGGTGTGCCAGGTTGCACTTTGTATCGTTCAAGACTGGTACTACAAGTCCCTCCATTAAATGAACAACCACCCCCTCGTAAAAATTGTGAACAAGCCCACGGCTAAAATTAGCGGAAACATGGGTTGCCCCAACATGCATTATTATTTATATTTTCTACTCCACATGTCATAGACACAAAAATAATGTGTCATAGACACAAAAATTGTGGCAAGATTCCCTTAGGCAAGCCAAAGTGTGTCTAACAATTTGAGCAACTCAGGTTAGGCAAGTGTGGCAAGTGTGTGAAAAATAATGTGGCAACATAAGACAAACATAGTCACAATCCAAACAGCCCCATAATTTTTGTGACATGCATGAAAATTTGGTTAGTTAAATTTATAGTCAAAATTTGGCAAGGTGCATCAAATCAACAAATGCAAGTATCAAAAGGAAAGTCACGGCATGCATGCATGCGTTGTACTCCCTCTGTTTCCAAATATAAGTCTTTTTAGAGATTGCAACAAGTGACTTCATACGAAGCAGAATATGTCTACATACGAAGTAGTCCATTGGAAATGTGTAAAAAGACTTATATCGAGTGCAGTGCTTTGATGTGTTGCGTCAACTCGTACAAGACCGAGAAATTTGATCACTACAACGCCCTCTCCCTCGCGGACTGAGCTCTGGTGCCTTAACTGCACCTGCCTTTGGCTGCATGACAGGAGGGCCCACCACCTGTTGGGCCCACCTGTCATAGACGCAAAGCCAGGAGCAGTAAGTAGAAGCTTTCGCTACATGCTATCCCTGCCGCACGAGGTGGACGGACATGCAGCAGTGGATTCGATACTGTAGAAGTAGGAGTAACATCATTGTTTGTCTTATTGAAGAGGCGAAGAGCCAAGCACAATCCGAACGTGGCAGTTGTGAACGCTCGCGTGGTGCGGCGCCTTGGAGCACGCATATAGTAGCCAGGCTCTTGCATGAGACAAAATTGCTATTGTTTAACAATTAAACTCCATCATCCATCGGTTGATACTCATTCTGCATAGGTCAACACGCTTAGCACCGTTTCCTCCTAGGGTCACCAATGTTTATTTGCTAGTAATTAATAGCATTGCTTGCAATGAACTAGCCATTGCAAGTCATTAAAAGCATGCACACCTCTCATCTCTTATTGGTTGATATGTCCAGAAACAAGAAACAAGGTTGAAGTTAATGCACCGCGCCTAAGTGTTTTGGGACTATTTCGTTTTCGTAAGATGACTTACACACCTAGACAGAGGGAGTAGTATAGCCCTGTAAACCAGAAAGGAGTATTTGCCTTTCTAGAGATTTCAACAAGTGACTAGACTACACCGCATGCAGCCATGCAGTACTCCCTCCCTTCCGGTTTATAGGGCTCAAATCTCAAATCTCATGAACCAATGCATTTTGCGATTGGAGGAATGTATCTCGTACTACTTTACAAAACTACCCTAATTAAACTCAAGCATTAATTACGTAGTTCTCTCATTTTCCTCTCCGCCTTGGTCGCGGTGCACAACATTGAGCACTCCTATATGACTAGCCGCTCTATCTACATGCGGGACATTTCAAAGCATCCGGGCCCGCGTGCCATCCACCAAATCACAGTGAGGTGCTACAGTCAAGACTCACCTGTCACCCCGGTGTGGCCGTCATGACCCGTCATATCACAAAACCCACACCTTCACAAGCAGTGGTAAGGTGGCCTCCAAGTTGGACTGGACGAAGCAACCATCATTTCACTGGAACGCTCGTTCAAGCCCTTTCTTCCCTTTCTTGAAGAAAACCTCACTCCAGGCTACTCACTTCTGCCATTTTTCTTGATTTCTTCTGTACCGACGAAGGAAAAGTGGGCAAATCAGTTATGCTGCTATATTTTCATTCCAATAATCTTCCTTTTGTGAAGCACCGACCGATTCTCACATCCTATTCTTTTCCCGTTTTCATTGCGATTGTGGTTTCCTTTCGATTGCTTTTTGTTTGTTAGTTCATTGATGGATCCTGGAGCACTAGGCAAAGAGTTGCCGGCGGACAACCCACTAGAGACAGCGATCTCCAGGAAGCGAGCACTGACCAACGAGTTGACCATGTTGGCGGGACAACCCATGGAGACGAAGAACTCCAAGAAACAAGCACTGGCCAAAGAGTTGAGTGTTGGGGAACGTAGTAATTTCAAAAAAAATCCTACGCACACGCAAGATCATGGTGATGCATTGCAACGAGAGGGGAGAGTGTTGTCCACGTACCCTCGTAGACCGAAAGCGGAAGCGTTATGACAACTTGTGTGTTCTAGGGGTGCCCCCTTCCCCCGTATATAAAGGGAGAGAGGAGGAGGGGGCGGCCAAGGGGAGAGGCGTGCCATAGGGGGGGCAATCCTACTCCAAGTAGGTTTGGCACCCCCTTTCCTATTAGGAGTAGGAGAGGGAAGGAAGAGAGGGGAGGGAAGAAGGAAAGGGGGGGCTCCCAATTCGGATTGGGCTTGGGGGGGGGGCTCCTTTGCTCCTTCTCCCTCCTTTCCACTAAGGCCCAATAAGGCCCATATACTTGCCGGGGGGTTCCGGTAACCTCCCGGAGCTCCGGTATATCCCCAATCTCATCCGGAACCTTTCCGGTATCCAAATATATCCGTCCAATATATCAATCTTTATGTCTCGACCATTTCGAGACTCCTCGTCATGTCCGTGATCACATCCGGGACTCCGAACAAACTTCGGTACATCAAAACTTATAAACTCATAATAAAACTATCATCGTAACGTTAAGCGTGTGGACCCTACGGGTTCGAGAACTATGTAGACATGACCTAGAACTATTCTCGGTCAATAACCAATAGCGTAACCTGGATGTCCATATTGGTTCCTACATATCCTATGAAGATCTTTATCGGTCAAACCGCATAACAACATACGTTGTTCCCTTTGTCATCGGTATGTTACTTGCCCGAGATTCGATCGTCGGTATCCAATACCTAGTTCAATCTCATTACCGGCAAGTCTACTCATTACGTAATGCATCATTCCGTAACTAACTCATTAGCTACATTGCTTGCAAGGCTTATAGTGATGTGCATTACCGAGAGGGCCCAGAGATACCTCTCCGACAATCGGAGTGACAAAACCTAATCTCAAAATACGCCAACCCAACATGTACCTTTGGAGACACCTGTAGTACTCCTTTATAATCACCCAGTTACGTTGTGATGTTTGGTAGCACCCAAAGTGTTCCTCCGGTAAACAGGAGTTGCACAATCTCATAGTTACAGGAACATGTATAAGTCATGAAGAAAGCAATAGCAACATACTAAACGATCAAGTGCTAAGCTAACGGAATGGGTCAAGTCAATCATATCATTCTCCTAATGATGTGATCCCTTTAATCAAATGACAACTCTTTTGTCCATGGCTAGGAAACATAACCATCTTTGATAAACGAGCTAGTCAAGTAGAGGCATACTAGTGACACTATGTTTGTCTATGTATTCACACATGTATTATGTTTCCGGTTAATACAATTCTAGCATGAATAATAAAAATTTATCATGATATAAGGAAATAAATAATAATTTTATTATTGCCTCTAGGGCATATTTCCTTCAGTCTCCCACTTGCACTAGAGTCAATAATCTAGTTCACATCATCATGTGATTTAACACCAATATTCATATTTGTATATGCTTAACACCCATAGTTCACATCATCATGTGATCAACACCCAAAGGGTTTACTATAGTCAATAACCTAGTTCACATCGCAATGTGATTAACACCCAGAGAGTACTAAGGTGTGATCATGTTTTGCTCGTGAGAGAAGCTTAGTCAACGGGTCTGTTACATTCAGAGCTGTATGTATTTTGCAAATATTCTATGTCTACAATGTTCTGCACGGAGCTACTCTAGCTAATTGCTCCCACTTTCAATATGTATCCAGATTGAGACTCAGAGTCATCTGAATCGGTGTAAAAGCTTGCACCGATGTAACTCTTTACGACGGGCTCTTTTATCACCTCCATAATCGAGAAATATTTCCTTAGTCCTCACTAAGGATATTCTTGACCAATATACAGTGATCTACTCCTAGATTACTATTGTACTCCCTTGCCAAATTCAGAGCAAGGTATACAATAGGTCTGGTACATAGCATAGCATACTTTATAGAACCTATGACAAAGGCATAGGGAATGACTTTCATTCTCTTTTCTAATTTCTGCTGTGGTCGGGATTTGAGTCTTACTCAATTTCACACCTTTGCAACACAGGCAAGAACTCTTTCTTTGACTGTTCCATTTTGAACTATTTCAAAATCTTGACAAGGTATGTACTTATTGAAAAACTTATCAAGCGTCTTGATCTATCTCAATAGATCTTGATGCTCAATATTTAAGTAGCTTTATTGAGGTATTTGTTTTAAAGAACTCCTTTCAAACACTCCTTTATGTTTTCCAAAAAATTCTACATCATTTCCAATTAATAATATGTCATTCACATATACTTATCAGAAAGGTTGTAGTGCTCCCACTCACTTTCTTGTAAATACAGGCCTTTCCAAAAGTCTGTATAAAACCATATGCTTTTGATCAACTCATCAAAGCGTATATTCCAACTCTGAGGTGCTTACACCAGTCCATTGATGGATCGCTGGAGTTTGCACATTTTGTTAGCACCTTTAGGATTAGCAAAACCTTCTGGTTGCATCATATACAACTCTTCTTTAAAAATTCCATTAAGGAATGCAGTTTTGACATCCTTTTGCCAGATTTCATAAAATGTGGCAATTGCTAACATGATTCGGACAGACTTAAGCATCGATACGACTGAGAAAATCTCATCGTATTCAACACCTTGAACTTGTCGAAAACCTTTCCCAACAAGTCGAGCTTAGTAGATAGTAACACTACTATCAGTGTCCGTCTTCCTCTTGAAGATCCATTTATTTAACATGGCTTGCTGATCATCGAGCAAGTCAATCAAAGTCCATACTTTGTTCTCATACATGGATCATATCTCAAATTTTATGGCCTCAAGCCATTTCATGGAATCTGGGCTCATCATCGCTTCCTCATAGTTCGTGGGTTCATCATGGTCTAGTAACATGACTTCCAGAACATGATTACTGCACCACTCTGGTGCGGACCTTACTCTGGAAGACCTACGAGGTTTAGTAGCAACTTGATCTGAAGTTTCATGATCATCATCATTAACTAGCTCACTAATTGGTGTAGGAATCACTGGAACTGATTTCTGTGATGAACTACTTGCCAACAAGGGAGTAGGTACAGTTACTTCATCAAGTTCTACTTTCCTCCCACTCACTTCTTTCGAGGGAAACTTCTTCTCTAGAAAGGATCTATCTTAGCAACGAATAACTTGCCTTCGGATCTGTGATAGAAGGTGTACCCAATAGTTACCTTTGGGGTGTTCTATGAAGACACACTTCTCCGATTTGGGTTCAAGCTTATCAGGTTGAAATTTTTCCACATAAGCATCACAGCCCCAAACTTTAAGAAACGACAACTTTGGTTCCTTGCCAAACCACAGTTCATAAGGCGTCGTCTCAACGGTTTTCGATGGTGCCCTATTTAAAGTGAATGTAACTGTCTCTAATGCATAACCCCAAAATGATAGTGGTAAACCGATAAGAGTAATCATAGATCGCACCATACCCAATAAAGTGCGGTTACGACGTTCGGACACACCATTACGCTGTGGTGTTCCAGGTGGCATGAGTTTGTGAAACTATTCCACAAACCATCTTTGATAAACGAGCTAGTCAAGTAGAGGCATACTAGTGACACTATGTTTGTCTATGTATTCACACATGTATTATGTTTACGGTTAGTACAATTCTAGCATGGAAAATAAACATTTATCATGATATAAGGAAATAAATAATAACTTTATTATTGCCTCTAGGGCATATTTCCTTCATTGAGGACGTTGGCGGACGAACTACTCAAAGAAAGTTGGAAGAACAGCAAGGGCCCAACCGTGCCTACCCCAGGAACTCTGATTGCCACCTATGTGAGGCTCAAGACCGAGTTTGAGGAGATAGTCGCCGTTGAGAAGCAGTATTCCCCTGGCAAGGTGATGGCCCCCATGGAGGACGAGGAGATGGCCCCCAGAGGGATGAGATCCCCCGGTGAGCTGCACAAGGTAAAAAATAATGGCTTATTACCATAGTTGTGGTTTTTGATTATTTGCAATGTGCTTGCTAATATGTTAGGGTTGTGCAGGTGCCGGTGGACGTCCTTGATGATTCCGATGTCCTGGCCCGTCCTATTGGCATCGCCCCAGAGATCGATTCCGATGCCACTGTCCATCTTGTGGACATCGCCCCAGAGATCGATTCCGATGTCGCGGTCAGTCCTGTGGACATCGCCCCAGAAATCGATTCCCATGCCGCTGTCTGTGCTGTGGTCATTGCCCGAGAGATTGATGATAAGAAACCGTTGGTCGCGCTAATCCTTCAGGGTAGTTTGCATTGCCCTGTGTTTAATTACCAGAACAATGCGTGTTAAACCATCTTAGGGCTAGTGCATTGTCTTGTGTGGGCGGATCTTGCTACTTTTGTTTGATAGTGAATCATGCGATGAATGATGCAAACCCTCTCTGAGTTATGGAAACAGATGTATCCTCACCAGCTTTTGATCTATTCTATGGCATGCTTAGATGTAAGTTTGAACTGTTTATCATATCAGCAGGGCTTGTTTGATGATTCTTGGTGTTAGTAGGCTAGCTACTGTGCGAGCTATAGTACTTGCAAAACACTCACTGAAGAGAAACGTTGGGGCTGATGAGCTCGTGGTACGCTTATACTTATCCCTCGTCGGTCGACCAATAGCCCTAGCTCCTAAAATTGTAGGCTTAGTGATCGATCAAACAATAGTCAACACGGATACATTCAGGCCTCATTTGGTTCATAGGGTTGGAAAATCATAGCAAAAGTACAGAGAACGTGCAACACAAAATCATAGCAGTGCAGAGACATACTCCCTCTTTTCCAAAATAGATGACCTAGGCGGGCTAGTTTGGCCTAGTGGTTTTGAGTGATATGACGCGGTACAGTGCCGTCCAGTCTTCGCGTGTGGTAGGAGTATTGCGGGTACAGTAAGTTTTCTTGAAGAAGCGGAATTCAACGAAGTCATGATGGTTCCTTCGTCCAAACAACTTACAGTGGGAAAGGTTGGGCCTGCGATACGACTGGGGTAGACCAAGATAATTTTGTGCATGGCAGGTGGACCAGGATGGTCGATGTCCCACATGTCGGCAAATGAAAGTATTCTTTCCTTTATAGAGGACGAGCAACGAGTATTCATTGTTTATTTTTTATGAAATCTATTGTCTCCACTGTTACTCCTTGACTTTGTCAATGCCTCTCTCTCCTCCACATAAGTGGGGACTACTTGCTATGCATGCGACGGGCAGCTGGCGTCTTGAGGGGCCAGGGCGGTCAGAGCGGGCTCCGGAAGCGGTCCGGACTCCAGCATGGCCCACCTCACATTATCACCATATATTTCTTGGAGTCCATGCACGGTGGGCGGGCGATCTCTTCTCCCTCCCCTTCTCTCTTCTCAGCCGACACCCGCCGAGCGATTAGATTATCGACGGTTTATTCAATTACAGTCCCACAGGTCAGTGAAATTGCAAGACAACGCGTATCCCCTCTGGTGAGCGGCGTGCGAGCCGGACTGTCGGGGGTGTGACGCGTACGGGTCGTAAGTGTGCCGCCTTTTCCTTTAGACTAGCCACAATGGAGAGTAACATACACTAGTAACATACACATATCTTTAGACTATGTTACTACCTCAATAGTGGGTAGTAACATAAGTGTGGTAAGATGCAAAGCTTTATTTATTATGTTATAGACTCATATTGCATTGGGACATGTGATGTTACAGTAACTTGCTAAGTTACTAATACTACATCTCTCCTCATTAACTCATTGCCACATAAGCAAATTTGCTAAGTTGGACTCGATGTTACTACCGAAGTTACTCCCACTGTGGCTAGTCTTAGAACTTGCAAAGCGTAACATTTTCGCGCGATCGATCGATAAAATGACGAGGGCGGTGCTTTCCCGCTCATTAGGCGGGCTAGTTCGAGTGATATGACGTGCTACAGTGTCGTCCACTTGCTCCATTTTTATGTAAGCAAGATAAAAATGGAGGACTGTTAGCGATTATAGCATGATAGTTAGGGAATCTCCAGCGCTGGCCCACAAATTTACACCGGCATCTATATGAACTAACCGGACGATATTCGTGCAAACAAAGCAAATTTCAAATTAACCGGATGAAATTCATTACATTTCAAAAACTTTTCCTACAAACTAGACGAAATTCATTACATATTTCGCACAAACCGTACTAAAACCTACTGTAAACCTAATCTAAACGATCGCCGGCGCCCGACCACCATGTCCGGCCATGAACCTGAGAAAGCCGACCATTGCCTTTGCCTCCTCCTCATCCGCCTCGATAACCTCCTCCTCCGGAGCATAAGGTTCCGAAGATTTACGCCTCCACGTCGCTGTCAAGCGGCTAATTGGCCGCTGATGTTTACCCCACCAAGCTTGGCATCGACTGAGTGGAGTAGCGGTGGCCTTCCTGGGACCAGAGCGTCAGCAACCTACCGTGTACTACTCTTCCTCGCTGCCGGCTGCGCCCGCGCACGCGCGCCGGCTTCATGGTTTTGGCGGCGGAGGGCGGCCGAGGGGGTGCGGGCGATCTCCTTCATTTGCTCCTGCGACAGTACGTCGAAGAGAGCTTTTAAGCGCTCCCAGAGCGGAGCCACCGATGTCCCTCGTCTGCTCCTGCGAAAGTACGTCCAAGAGAGCTTCGGAGCGCCAGGAGGCCATGGTTGGAGTGGTGCCGACAGAAGGAAGGGACCGGAGGATAATAAGTGTGGGTCTTTGGCTATGAATGGCAATGAGCCGCGGCAGATGGATGGACAACTGGCGCCGGAGTAGGTTCGTCGGGCGTGAATGCGGACGCTGCTTCAGTGACTTAACTGCAGATGCGTTGGTTTACTGACATGTGGGCCCAACGGGCATCTGTCCCGCATGTGAGTGACACACCAATTGCACCTGCAGTTAAGTCCGGTGAATGCGGCATTGACATACTAGAGAGACGGTGACTGTTTCACGCGGGAAGCGCGCGCTAGCGATGGAAGGGGTTTCGGTGTGCAGTGGTACTAATATCGGTCGCTCACGATAGTACATACTCCGTACCATACTACCATGGTACCCTCTCTAGCTAGGCTGTTTTATAGATTGTCATTGTGATGGACGATATACATGAGCGAGACGGTCCGAGTATGACCGTTGGTGTTGAGCCAGGTGAATACATGCTCGGCGTTCGCGTAGGCCTCCATCAAACGTCTAAATAGTAATGTCAGGCACCGCCCGGGCGCGCAGGTGATGGAATTGTCGTTTGCGTTGCGCCATGAGCAGGACTTTCATTTAGAGGGCGACGTGCATGCATTAGCATGCTTTGACAACGTGAGCGTGAGTGTCTGACGCGAAGTATTTCATTTTCATTTGGCTGACGAGGGTGCGTTGCAGCGACGAGTCCGTGGTTTGATTCCCCACATACGCATAATTTTGGTTTTTACAGTATTTCTTTCTCCATTGACAGGTAGGCCCGCATAGATAGTTAAAGAACACGAGCTGATGAGGCGCATGCGGACTGTTTGACTGGTCAACCAGACAAATACGGAGCTATACGCTGAGCCAGTGACCGTATAATCACCATATCTCGTATACAATGATCAAAGTGACCTATCAAGACAAGTTCGATGACCGCCAATGCATTTTACTCGGTAATAAATGACCAGGATTGAAGGGGAATCCAAATTTGCTTCGTCTTCTGTCCTTGAGCTCTTGACAAACCAATGCACTATACGGTTGTCCGGCCACTCCACCCCAGAGCTCTCACCAAGCGTCGTTCATGCCACCAAGCCGCACACTAACCAGTAAGATAGCGATGGCATCGCGCCGCGCCGAGTTCCTCGCCTCCCACGACCGCACACAAAATGGTAGGGAAGAAATGACATCCCGGTGTGCCGAGTTCATCGCCGCTCGCGACCTCACAACTATGTGGGAGGAATTTGAAGATGCCAAGGCCGAAAGGGCGGTAGAGCAAGAGGCGGCCAAAGCCGCACTGAGGGAGCGGAAAAGTCAGAAAGCACTCAAGAAAACAGAGGCCCGCCACCACAAGAAAGAAAAGGACGCACGCGCTGCTGCGGAGAGGTCGGCGGAGATACGGTGGGGTGTCGCCGACAAAGCCGGGAAGGAGAACGGCGGCGTCTGGCCAGCATGTGAGAAGTACTAGTACTAGTAGTTAGTGTGTGTGTCTGTGTCTGAGTACGAGCAGGTACTAGTACCAGCATGTGAGAAGTAGTAGTACTAGTTACTACTGTAGTTTTTAGAGCAAATTACAAGTACATTAGCCTAGACTAAATGGAAAAATTCCTATCCTATGCATCAAATGGCATCTCTTTCTCTATAGGAATTGAGATGCATGTCATCTCACTTCCTAAGATTTTGATATTCCTATAAAATTCCTATCCTATGAACGAAAGGAGGCCTCTATTGGAGTAACTACTGTAGCTAGCAATACTGCTGGTACAGTAGTTTTCTTCAAGAAGCGGAATTCAACGAAGTCATGATGGTTCCTTTGTCCGAGCAACTTCAAAGTGGGAAGTGGGCCTGTGATTTAACGGCTCATTAGTCATTGTTACTGCGGCACGACGACCTGGGTGACTATCCCTTGGAGTTCTGCGTGCATGGCAAGTGGACCAGGATGGTCGACGTCCCACATGTTGGCGAATGGAAGTATTCTTTCCGATATCGAGGAGCAAGGAAACCGCGTGGTATAGTATCACTGTTGGTTGGTTCGCAAAAAATAGTATCACTGCTGATTTATAATTATTTTTATTTCCGATTAATGCTAGCGTTTCAACTCTTACGACGAAGGGTGCCAAACACGGCACGTGCTGGATGTCCCACACGTCAGCGAAAGGAGTGGGACATGAACAGCATGATAGAGCCCAGCGTAAAAAAACAGCGTGGTAGAGCGTCTCCACTTCTTCCACTTATGGGTCGGAGACAACACGTAGTAGTACTAGTGGTATGAACGATACAAAGTGCGACCTGGAGAGAAAGACACGTCTATTTGGAAGGTCTCGGGGCATACACGTAAAAAATATAAAAGTTAATATGTGCCTCCAACTAATATAGTAGTAGTAGAGTACTTGGGCACGTACTCCATAACATCACCGTGCATTGCACGTACAACATTTAGTGGTAGTACGTAGTAAGAGACAAATGCCGCCCAAGAGTTCCCTTCTCGACCCACTTTTGGGTGTTTGGTAGAGCGTATGGAGGGTGCATGAGTCCACACTAGTTTAGCACAAATACACTAGAAGCATGCATGAAGAGCATGCATGAAGAGGGGTGTTGAGTTGAGCATGCATGAAGAGGGGTGTTGAATTGAGCATGCATGAAGCGGGAACAACTATGCTGAGGCGAGAACGCAAC
The DNA here is from genome assembly GCF_002162155.2 of Triticum dicoccoides. Classification (NCBI taxonomy): domain Eukaryota; kingdom Viridiplantae; phylum Streptophyta; class Magnoliopsida; order Poales; family Poaceae; genus Triticum; species Triticum dicoccoides. Next base: position 833,615,222 of record NC_041385.1, read on the forward strand.
CACACACACCCTATATGCCACACATGTTCATACCATATGTGCCTTTCTACTTCACTTACTGTGCTACATTACTCGGGTCCGTACATCCACTACTGGGTACATGTCTGTCTCGTAGTTCCAGTCCCACGTGTTCTTCATATAGATGGAAAGATCCTTGCATAACACGTGCACCTTGATGCTAGATGTCTTGCGTGTCGGCAAAAGGATGAACAAAGCTCACGTAAAAAAATAGAGTGGAAGAACATAGATTCCGGACGACCGAGAAGGAGCAAGGAACCTCGTGGTGGAGCGTCTGCACTCATAATATTTAATATTATTCAGCGATATAAAATTAACCAATCATCTCCACACTGGACTGGAAGAGTACAAAACACGGCAGCCCAGTGTAGTTCCATCATACTAGTACATGGCTAACCCACGCTATCACCATATTTCTTGGCTTCCGTGCGACACCTACTCTAGTAAAATCCAGCAGCCTGTATTGCTTCTCCCTCCTCGTCTCTATCAAACTGCGGTGGGCTTGCGTTTTTGCCGTCTATTGAGGTCGATTAACTCATCACATGTTAGCGACATGCCAAGAGCATTCTAAAACAATTCCTTTCATGTTTCGTTTTCAAAAAGAAAAAGTCCTTTCACGTATGAATTTGCCTGTATGCTTTGAGCAACTCGCATGTCCTATACTGCTCCTGTTTGATACTCTAACTTAGCTAGAGGATAGACTAATTCATGACTAACCCTGAACTAACTGTAGCCAAAGAGGTGTTTGAGTGACAGGGTTAGATTGACAATAAATGCACTTGATGGAGGTAGAAAAGTGATTTTTCAGTGGTCCCAATGAGAACTATCTCCAGTTAGCACCTCTTGGGTGGGATAGTTTTTTTTGGTGGGTTCAGTGCAACTTGATCCAATTTAAACCATCATTACTTTAGGGCTATTTGAGCCCCAACTAGCTCAAACTAACTCTAACCCATGGATCCAAACAGGGCCTATGGCCAGTCTCGACGCGGAGCAGTCGCGTGCACCGGGAAGCGGCACTCTCTCGGCCGTCGCGCCACTTCAAAGTCGGCGCCAGTGAGAGGTCGCCTCCGCTTTGGCCGGGCATTAATGCGGCACTGACGCTCCAGGGCGACGCTGACCGTTTCACGCGGGAAGCGCGCGCTGGCAAGGGAGTATTGGTTTTGAACCGTTTCAGGTGTAGTACTGGTAGTTTGCAAAACTACTCAATTATTGCACTCAGTTTCCTAAGAAATTGTGGTAAAAAACGTTACTCCATAGCCCGCTTCCCTTCTCCTTCCTCTTCCACTGCCCGCGCACGTCCGCGGGAAGCGACCGGTCAACCCTTATATAGGAGTGCTAGCACAAAAAGATGCATGCATGACCACTAAAATTTCCATATTAAAGTGCCGCTCCGGCGGGAGTATGGCATATGTTGTTACCTTCGGCCGGGCCATGGCTACCGGGCGACGGCGACTAGAGAAGAGGCGGCGGGAGGGGAATGAATGCGCTACTGTTTGGGTTCGCCTTTCGGCTTAAATAAATGCGCAGCATCACGTGTACCCGCAGGTGCACAAATTGTAACATACGTGTCTGCTTAAGTGGGCGTCACGTAACTGGTGTGTGTGTGAGAGAGATTCTAAGAGACAGAGTGCGTGTGTGCGACTCTACTCTTCGGACATGTACTCAACCTTTTGCATCGGGATATAAGTATAATGGTATTTACTTTAGCTAGTGATTTACGTGGCCATGTTAACGTGGTTGTGTCAAAAAAATGTCACTTCCTGCTCGTGATTTGCATTATATAATTACAAGCAAGATTCTTGTGCATTGCACGGAACATCAATATGAATTTTTTCACAAAACACCTGTTGTGATTGACCCATGCAGGAGTAATCTCATGTGTAAAAACTAATGATATCTCGAGAATTCTATCGGAAAATTGGTATCTCGAGAATGTCATCGAAAAAATGAAAGATGAGAGATAAGGCGAGGAGGAGTTGAGCATGGTGGTGACTGGTGGTCGGAATGGGCGGAGGCATGGGGATGGACGGCGCCGGCAGGCGGCAGCGGCCACCATGCATGCTAGATTGTTCCAGAGACTTATTATCTTTGGTAAAATTATCATAGTTTGCTTTCTATCCGTCAGATATAGATCATATGGTGTGTATTACAAGATGGCAGGCACACCATCATCGCCAACTTGTTTTTTTATAAGGCTACAGATGATAAGTTTGCTGACTACTAAAGTAAAGTGGAATTTGTCCATGTTATGCAAGTAAATATAGGTGATTGTTTATCATACGGGTAAGGTTGGATGAAGGGTGGTAGGAACAAATGCTCCGCCTAGAGCATGTGTGTGTGGGATGGAGTCTTAGTGTGTGTGTGGGGTGTGTGTGTGTGTGCATGTGTGTGTGTGTGAGAGAGAGAGAAGAGAGAGAGATGGAGTCTTAGTGTGTGTGTGGGCGGGGGTGTGTGCGAGTGTGTGTGTGTGTGTGTGTGTGTGTGTGTGTGTGTGTGTGTGTGTCGCGGGGTCCTCTGTGGTGGATGTAATTTAAGTGTGCATGGATTCATCATAGAGAGGTGATGTGTATGGCAGAGGCCACCAACGATGGGGTGCGAGAGAAAAAATGCCCGTAGAGAGGGAAGAGAAGGTGTGTGTGCGTGAGAGGAGTCGATATCTAGAGAGCGTGTTTACTCGAGAGACACCGAGGAAGACTACTATATACCGATGGTGCATGTAGGCGGGAATTAAACAAAGGGATGGTCTTATTGGTTTCGGGGATATAGGGGAAGAGTGAGAGGGGGTAGCTAGAAGGAGATTGTTAAGTGTGAGTGTGTGTTTTACCCATCCAGGCGGAAGTTATGTGCACAAAAGAGGAGAACGATTCGATATGGCGTTACGATTGAGGGTAATTAACTACGTATGGAGGCATAGAGACCTTGAACGTGCATGTGTGAGAGGTATACATGTATACGTGGGATGTGTGTGTGTGTGTGCGTGCGCATGATCGAGATAAAAGAAAGAAGACATAAGTCATAAGATCAACAACATGGGAGAGACGGATCGGTATGACAATATGCATGCATGTGAGAATGCAGGGAAGAAGGCCCGACAATTGAGCATGTGTTTTTGTCTTTAAGAGATAGTGGTGTGGGCTGGAGCATGCATCTATGGCAAGCAGAGGGAGTGAGGCACAACGATTGTGCAAAAGAGATCAACCTATAAATGCATATGTATGGAGAGACATATATAGTGTGGGTGATAGGAAGCAAGACTCCGTGCGAGAAAGAAATGTTGACGGAGAAACTACAGATAGATACATAGATGGAGATGCTAGCTATAGGGACATCCGCTAGTTTGGGTGTTGGAGATGACCGCCGGGTGGTTTAGAGGGTGAAGTTATATATGTGTGTGAGAGGGCACTTGACTGCATGTAGAGAGAAACATATGTAGTGTGCGTGATAGGAATCAAGAGTGAGGGCGAGAAAGAAGGTTGATGGAGAAACAGATAAATAGAAAGATAAAGATGCTAGCTAGTGTGCGTTAGAGATAGGAGTCGAGTGGATCAGAAGCTTGAGTTATGTGTGTGGGTGTGAGAGAGAGGGTGCATGTGAGTCACATACAAACAGATATCAGAGAGAAATGAGATCCCGAGAGACGGAGTTTTGTGTCTGCGAGAGAGAAAGATATTTCACAACGAGAGTGATAGCTAGAGAGACATATGAGGGAACGCAAGATATATCTAGGGAGAGAGAGTGTGTGTGTGAGCGGCATACAAGAGAACAATGGAGAAATATGAGACCCTGGGAGACAGAGTTTGTGTTTGTGTGTGAGAAAGAGATATTTAAGAGGAAGAATCGTAGGTTCTCATATCTAAGGAGCGAAAGACATCTCTGTATGAGGGGTGTGCGAGTGGCACACATGGGAATAGTAGAGAGAAATGAGACCCCGGGAGACAAAGTTTTGTGTTTGTGTGAGAGAAAGAGATTTCACATGGAGAATCATAGTTAGAGACACATAGCAGGGAGCGAGGTATACTTAGAGAGAGATAGAGTGATGAAGGTCGAGGGAGAGAGTACCGTCAGTCTGTTACGAAGATAAAAGATCATTGTCGACATACAGGTAGCATGAGAGATACCTGAGAGACGATGAACACGTATAGGTCCAGAGAGATAGTCCTATATAAGTGTGAGTGATAGCTATATGAGACGAATATCTGGATTAAAGGGGATTCAAATATCTAAACTAGAGATCACGACATCGATAATATCATAACGCAAATTGGTGTATCAAACATGCATATTCATTTGAATTTGGGCACACGTGTAATGTTATATAGTTTATCAATATTGGTGATCCATAGATTCTTTATTACAAACAATGCATGGTTTATATTCAATTAATGTCTAAACGGGATTACACTATATGTTGCGTGTGTGAAACACATTATATATGTTTGAGAAGTAAAAAAACGCATGAAACACACATTAATTGGAGACAGTTAGCGAGGAATGCATACATTGGATTTCAACATAAAGTGGTTTAAAATATTTGAAAATCCAAATTGATGGATACAACCTTATGAATCTGAGATCATGCCATTTGTAAACCATATTTATGTATAAATGATGTTGTGCTTTTGAAAGTATATATAAAAATGATGTATATAGAATGTAATTCCAATTGAAAATGGATCCCGCCCAAAAAAATAGAATACAAACGGGATTTGAATTGAGTTGGCACGAGCGTAAACGTGCACTGTGCAAAATTAGAACGAAGCGGGGAAAGTCGTAGTAACCGCCCGAAACCAAAATCTGCGAAATGGAAATTACTACTGCCTATCCCTGCCACGCAAAGCCTATCTGCTGGATTTCTATAGGTTTCGATAGGGGTAGGTTTGTGATTTCACCCAAATGTGACGTAACCGCCTCTCACCCGGATTCATACACGGTGGGCGCCAAAACATAGTGTGTCCTCGGCCGAAATCGACTCCCTCCCCGATTCATATTGATATACACGATGGGCGCTAAAAACAAACTCTCGTCGGCAAATATTTGGTGTATGCGAGATTACCTTCCTATCCCCAACCGGCTAATGTTATTGTGATGTAGTAGAAATTTCAAACGGGGGCTAAATTTGTAAATTTCCTCGTATTTGAGACAAGCGCGCCCTGAATACATGTTTCCCCCCTTCCTCTCTACCTCCCTTTTCCCCATTCGTACTCCGTGGGCGCCAAAACACCCTCTCCACCCCACCCTCCTCCGTCCGCCGCCGCCCGACACCCCATCCACCACCGTCCTCCTCCACCATGCCGGAGCTGATACGCTGACACCGCCGTCCATTACAAGAGATCGACCTCTCTCATCCACGGCTTCGGACCGGGATCCTTGCATCTCGTCCTCTCGCTTCATCCCCGCCGTCGTCCACCTTGCCGGTGTCGCTCCTACGACCGTCTCGTCCACCGTGCCCCGCCGCCACCGTCTACCCTCCTAGATCTGCTTCCACGCTGCCGACAGCCATCACTACTACAGCACCGTCAAATTCTCAGCAGATGCGTACACGGCGCCGCACCAGAGGCGGTACTCTTTCGTATCTGCTCAACTTATTTATCACAGCAAGAAAATAGATTGCCACTGCTTTACTCTGATTTCTTGTCTTGGTTGCGAAGTTGCATTTGTTTGGTTTGCACCTTCAGATCTGCCATGGCACGCTCAACACTATACTCCCAATGCTTATGGTTTTCCCCTTTTATATTCCACACTAGTTAAATCATAGTAGACTAAATTTTTCAGAGCTCGTCGGAGTTCTCCGGTGCGAACGAAGGGGCTCAGGTGGTCGTGGGGCCTTGCCGAACGAAGAAAACTCAACGCGGGTGGGGGTTGGGGAGGGGTGGGGGTGGGGGTGGCGGAGGAACACATGCGGTGGGGGCCGATGGTCCGGCCGGCGGCCCGTGCGGTGTTATGTATGGGAAGAATGAGAGACGAGGAAGAATATGGGTTAGGAGACGTAGGATCTTCATCCAACCGCCTGAAATGGTTGAGAGACAGCTAGGAATTGCATTCTTAATGCGCTCTGGTTCATCATGTGTGGGCACTGCGCAACCAACATTTTATTATCCAAAATCTGCTTGCTCTTCTTTACCATGTTCCTCTTCCGTTCTTCTTTAATATGTACTCTCTCCATTCGTAAATACAAGTCTTTGTATAGATTCCACCATGGACTACATATGGAGCAAAATGAGTGAATCTACACTCTAAAATGTATCTAGATACATCTGTATGTGATCCATAGTGGAAATCTCTACCAAGACTTATATTTTGGAACGGAGGGAGTTTGATAGTAGTACAGTATGTTCCTCGTACTGAAGATGACCAGGGACATTTGTAGTGTAGAGGTCTATACGGTCGGTTGTGATGGACACTTTGAGCCTCTTTGATTCGTAGGATCTTGTAAACATAGGAATAGGATTTGTAGTGGCCTGCCCACTTGAATCCTACAAGAACAGCAAGGAAATGCGGGGAGTTGTGTCGCCTTTGAGAGACTGATATTAACAGTACCGCACCTTCACTTGAAGAGAGATGGTATTTGAAGCCTTTCTAGCTGTACCGGCAAACTAGCACATATATTCCAGCAAGTTCCACTTTGCTGATTTTACTCTGATGCTTAAGGTTTTCCCGTTATATCTACACTATGATCTGTGTAGCTGCTTTGTGTCGCACTAGCAGCAGTCCACTCTTGAAGCTAAACACTGCAACGACTCACAAAATTGTCACCAAGGCATTGGGTGCCATTCTGGATCCAATGAAACTCATACGCTCCCCACCTGTTGACTCTTGTTCAGAATATGATCCTAATGACTCTTGTTCAAAATTGCCACATATAGAGAGACAGCATGGAATTGCATTTCTTTGGGCGCTATGATTCATCATGAGTGGACAACCAACATTGTATGCAATGAAGCAGAACCTCAAGAATATGCTTCCTCTTCTGTTCTTTAACATGTTCCTCTTTGTTTATTCTGTATTTAGTACGTACAGTATGTTCCTTGTCAGGAAGGGGCGCAGGGACATCTGCATTCAACAGCTGATAGAGTTGGCCTGTACATGATCGATAGGCTTTCAATTACTAGTGGCAATACAACACCGTATTTTCAAGCCAGTTCCACTTTCCCGATTTATATATCGTGGTTATGGTGTACCCCTGTTATGTACACTATCATCTGCCTAGTTGCTGTGTGCTCTTGTTATCATGGTTTGGCAATAAACTCTCTATACAGTATATTATGAACCTGTCATTTGCCAGCTATCCTTACTTTTGGAGCCTATTTTTTGTGTACTTGTGCCAGATTATATAAATGCACGCACCATATTATAGCACACATGAGCTCTCTCATCAGAATCCAGTGATAGCACACAAGTGTTTACAGGGGCACCCCTATATTAGAATATCATTTGCATTACAAAGATAATCTCACAACTATTTATGTTTTCATGGTTCTCAGATATTATACGCAATTATAGTGAATATCAGAATCCACGCATCAGAAGAATATTGTGGAACACTGCAATGACTTACAAAATTGGCACCAAGGCATTGAGTGCTATTCCGGAAGCAATGAAACTCATACGCTCCCCACCTATTGATTCTTCTTCAGAATATCATCCTAATGATTATTCTAACCTCGAGGAGTCAAAGGCAGATGGCCTGTCCTATTCACCCATCAAGGTGCCTGTTCTAATTTGGCAAGGTTTTATTGATTGCGCGTATCTTGCATATGTTGTCTTGCATTTCTTCTACTTTGTTGCACCGCCATCTGCTTAGTTTACTCATCATATAACTCGAGATGCCATGCCCATCCATTATCAATACATATTCCATCTGTCATCATACCATGTTTTTCCACTCAAATGTTGTTCTTGTGCATCAGACATCAAAAAGAAAGAGGGTGATTGCCGAACCCGAAGGAGCACCAGCAAAGTCCTTGGAAAACATGGTGGTGCCAGAGAAATCAGACAGTGCCCCACTTATATTGGCTATACAACCAGTGACACAAAACGTAGGACCGACTCCAGCAGACTGTACCCATACTTCACTGGCCACACCACTAGCCCCACCACATAGGACCTGCACTCCAGCAAAAGGTATACCAATTTCATTTGCCATAGAACCAGCAGTACCACAGAAAAATCCCACTCCAGCAAAAAGTACAGCAAGTCCACTAGCCGAAGACCTATCCCAACTGCAGAGACGGCCAATTCCTGCAGATTGGAACCCGATTCCATTTATTCCCAGTTTAAAACACAATGCTTTCAATGTTGTTAGGGACTACGTGCATATATTCCCATCATGGGAAGATTATAGTGAAGACAAACACCATTTTTCACATCTTCCTGTCCAACTTACGTGTAAGTGCTATTATTCATGATTATTATTTTCTTGTTTCCTGCTGATCGAACACATCAATGATTTACATTACATTGTTGTAACTAGGCGAGGGTCAGTCTGGATAGTCATGACGAGCAAAGCTTGCTTGTCCTTTTCAAGGAAGCATTGCAGCAGTATCGGTGTTACCTGAGGAAATCACACTTTGATGGCAAGTCTATAAACGAATTTCCGGTGAAGTCTCCTGTGCTAAATTTAGAAGACATTGAATGGAAAAACCTTGTTATGCACTGGTCTTGTTCCTAGGATGAGGTATTGTCTATGAAATCACATGACAATTTGAACTTCTACTTTTCCGCATGTGCTTTACGGATCTTTTTTGCAGGAAATCTGCTCGAAGAAGAATTCCGGTTTGAAAAGAATGACAAGATATCGCATATATGCTGCCCGCTGCTTTGCTCTTGTTAGTACCTGTTGTCCTGTATCACTGTACTTGCATACATACCTAGTTCATTGTGTGACAGCAGTATGCATGATAGCTTGCTTATCAATTGTTCGCTCCAAATTATCTGATCTGTATGAATGGTTACATTAGTGTAGAATATATCCAATGCCAATGAATTTTTTTAGCTCTGCATTGTTCTTGTAAGTACATGCTGTCCTTTATCAGTGTACTTATATTGACAAGTATTTGTTCATGTACCATCACTCTGTAGCTTATTTTCCTTTGCCCTCCATTTTCTACACATCAGATCTATATTTACTCTTACCATAAGGTTGGTACTGAAGAAGTTTAGATGTGCATTGCTCTTGGTTGTGCCTTTTTCCTGTATTGCTGCACATACATTTATAGCTACTTGGTTATGTTTTACCATAAAAAAAAGTTTGTCCTTCTCAATTTAAGTTTTCAGTTGTACAACCAAGTTCCTTCTTCATACCATGTAAATTAAACTATATAGAGCAAGTGATCTTCTTTTGCACTGCATGTATGCTTCTGTTCTTCATCCATAATCCAGTGGTGTGGTGAACCTACCAACTACAGCACACTGTCATATTCTGCAATGTCTTAACTATGAACAATGTCATATCATTCTACTATTATTTAAACCGTCTCTTTATTTGCCAATCTGAAATGGGATAAATTGACAGCACACTAACCATTGATACTTATGAGTTCTTGATCTGTAATCCAGTGATGTTGTGAAGCTGCCAACTCCTTCACAATGTCATTTCCTGCCATGTCTTGACCTGAACAATACCATATTGTGTTAATGCATTTTTAAACTGTGTCACTTTATTCGTCAGTAAGAAATGTGATGAATTGTCATCACTGATACTTTTATGTGCAAAACATATCATCTGTCTGCTTGTTTATCTTTTAGAGTGAGGAAGATATAAGTGTTGAACAAGCGCAGTCTCATCATCTTGCTCAGGTGCTTGCGCTGCAGCTCGCCAGCAGGGCTAACCTTTCTTGAACTCTATTGAAGTGTTGTCGGTTTTGTATACTATTTTGTCGGCCTATTTATTTGCACTGGTGGCGATCTTTGATGCCTAGTGTATGTAATCTGTTGTCTGTTTGTGCTTTATTATCATAGTGGCGAACTTTGATGCTAAGTGGATGTAATATGCCGTAATTTCTTTATTGTATAGTCTAGGTTTTTTCTTATTCACGATGCTGTAGTTATTTTACTGTATATATATATACATACATATATATATATATACCCTGTCTTCGCAGTAAAGCGGCCAAACCGTAAAATTACGATACATAATCGGGTCATCATGCAATCACGATGTATGATCCGCATCATGGGCCCCGTCAAACTGGCCCACTAGTAGATTCGGGCCTTTAATAGGCCGAGTAACCCCCGACCCTCTTTTCGCAAGAAAACTCAATGGGCTTTTAGGAGGCTGAGAAGTAGGTTGGGCCTGAAACGTGCCGAAGAGCTCACGGGCCGGCAGCAGCCCGAATTGGACCCCGGCCCATGATTGTGCGAATCAAGTCACGGGCTTTTAACAAGCCAGAATTGTCTTGGTCCTTGTTTGGCCCAATCAGATATCGGCTGCGAGCAGGCCGGATGCAAACCGGGCCGTAGTTAGGCCCAACTATATGTCAGGCTTTTAACAGGACGAAATTAATATAGGGCCGAAAATGTTAAACGGGCCCTTAACAGGCCGAAACTAATATCAGGCGGAATTACTAAATGGGCCTTTAGCAACTGGGCCCAAAAGCATAGTGTCCAGTTAACGGGCCGAATCTGATATGGGCCATAATTGAGGCCAAAGCCTCTTAAAGGGTCAGACCTGATCGGGGCCGTGATTTGGCCCACAACGTGGGAGTCTTTTTGAACGGGCCGGATCTCATATGGGCCATTATTAGGCCCGGAACGTGGCAGGCCTTTAACGGACCGGATCAAATATGGGTCGGCATTTGGCCCAAAACATGGCAGCCAGTTAATGGGCCGGCCTACTAGGTTCCTCAAAATCTTGTGGCCTATAGCTGGGTCGGCCCGTTAGTGTCGGCGAAATTTCGTGGGCCTTTAGCTGGGCCGGCCCATTATGATCCACAAGAATTTTGTGGGCCTTTAGCTGGGCCGGCCCATTATGGCACACAAAAAATCTTGTGGGCCTTTACCTGGGCCGGCCCAGGTTGGCCCGCAAAATCTTGTGGGGGCCTTTAGCTGGGCCAGCCCATTATGGTCCGCAAAAATCTCATGGGCGTTTAGCTGGGCCGTCCCATTATGGTCCGCAAAATCTTGTGGGCCTTTAGTTCGGCCGACCCATTTAAACTAGATGGGTCGTGCCATGTGTCGACGTATCATAGGCGCCTTCTGTCCAATGAGTGCATGACATCTATCCCAACGATGAGCCGACACGTGTTTCCTCCAGCCAATGATGATTTTACACATGGAAAATCCCCATTGGTCGGGGCTGTTAACAGGTTATCGGATCCAAAACCCGACCCGATAGCTTAACGGCTTACGGTGGATGCCACATGTCGGTCACCCTTGACGACAGCACTTCTGTGATGCGCGATTTATCGTCACGGAAGTGGACACTTCCGTGATGATAATTTTGGTAATGTCATGGAACACTTCTACGACAGCACAGGTATGACTATCTTGATTCTGTCATAAAATCGTCATGGATGTACATGCATGACAAAAAACGCGACCTACTGTGACAAACACGTATCATCATGGAAGTGTATTTTTTTTGTAGTGAGAGTCGCCAGCGCGATAAGAAGATATTGAGGACCTTTGGCGAGACTCTGACTAGTGGTTCAGAGGAAGTCATCACTCCGGAGGATGAATGGATAGCCATGCAGGGGTATCAGTGGACGGAGTCAGAGGAGGAGCCTATTCCCACTGCCGAGACCGACGACGAGTCATTTTTAGCCTGAGCTACCACCTGTGTCGTAGGTGTCCTCTCTGCCTTCTTGGTGTCTCGATGCCAAAGGGGGAGAGAGTGTAGGATTTGCGCGTATTGTGTTGTGTGTTTCGCTTTGTCGCTTTGCTTTCGGTCTGTTGAACCATGTTTGCTTTGGTTTGATGTGTGCTCATAACACCAAGTTATCTATCATATGGTGTAAGACGTATGCACTCTAGCGTATCTTATTGTCCTCGTTACTTAGTAATATCCATCATCTTGCCTACTTGCTTAGTGTTAGTTATTTTGTTGCAAGAGATGCCTTGTCTATAAAATATAGGGGGAGTGTTGATCCTAGTATATGTGTCGTGCAGTCCAAAGCACATCCCTAGAGTGCACACATCTAGGGGGAGCCCGTCTATATTTTATAGATGGTGGGTTTGCCATTGCTTCATTTTATATCCCTATGTGCAAATCTCGTATTGTCATCAATCCACCAAAAAGGGGGAGACTGTAAGGGCATATTTATCCCATAGTAGTTTTGGTGATTGATGACAATGCTTTTGCGGACTAATCGTGTGCATTGAGCATTTTAGGTATATCATGTCTAAACACAAGACGATTTGGTGCCCCTCAAAGACTATTGAAGACAGCGTTTCTCTATGATTCTTTTCGGTGGATTTGAGTCGTAGGAAAGTGTCGGGGAAGCTGATCCACGAACACCTATGGGACCGGCGGACCGAGCCCCTTTCGATTCGGCGGGGGGCAGAGATCGCACGAAGAGCGGATCGAGGCGAAGCACACGAGCAGTTTACCCAGCTTCGGAGCTCTCTAGAGAGATAATACTCCTACTGCTGCATGTCTGAGTGTATTGAGTTCTTGCTCGGGAGTGCTGAGTGCTAGAGTACACACTAGCTGCTAACGGGACCGAGTGTGAGTGTTTTTCTGCCTTCGAACCCCCCTCTACGTTGCGCATGGGCCTCCTTTTATATGCTAAAGGGGTCTCCGACAGGTGGCAACGTAGACAAGGGTAAAAATGGAAAAGGAATTGCGGTTGGTACAACTACCTGTACAGTGTATCATACCTAACCCTGACGGCAGGGGACAAAGGCATTAAATGCCCGTCTACGTCGCCCAAATAGTGCAAAAAGGGACCGTCAGGGACGCCACCGCTCGCCACGATGGCAATCTTGTCAGCGTCGCTTGCCACCGCGCACCGCTGGCTGCACAACCTCTTGCCACGCGCGCCTGGAAAGGCCCCAGGGCGACACATTGGTGGATGTGCTGGAGCGCAGGTACAGAGTGGTAGCTTGCCGCGACAAGAGCTTTGCCGCGGTCGTTGTCTTGTCGCGTCCGGAATCTTGTCACTCACCGGGCCTCGCCGGGACACGTGGCGCGTCGCGGCAAGTTCCTTGAGATGCCTTGGTTGGCCTTCCCGGCAAGCTCCTCTTGCCGGGGCCTTGTCTCCTTGGCCTGAATACTTTGTTCTTGAATGGCTCCATAGGTCACCCGGCAAGCCTTCCCGCGGGGTGCTGCCACTGCCCGTGCACAAGTTCGGGATACTAGGGTACCCCTACTCTAGTACACCGACAGGAGCCCCCGGGCCTGGGCCACACACGGTGCCGAGCGCTGTTGGGCCAGGCCCAAAACAGGGCACGGGCACGCGCGGCCTGGGTTACACCGTATCTCACTCTGTATCCTCCGCGCCCTCCTCGAACGGCATGCGTCGAATGCGGCGTCGTGGGAGAGATCGTGGGTGGTTTCTTTATTCGAAAAGACGGAACATCTGCCCCCTCCCTCTTTATAAGCAGGGGAAACAGGGGCAGTTCGCCCATCTCGCCGGATGCTGATCTGGAAGCGCTCAAGACCCTTGTCGCACCCATTGTGGACAAGGTGAGCGGGATCAAGAGGGTTGTGGGCGATCGCGTAGATTAGGCCGCCCGTTTTCTCCTTTTCTTGTCGCTGCTGGTCATGTTATGAAAACAATCTGTTAGAGCTGCGACAAGCTATCTTATAATATGACTCTATTTTGGGTAGCGGTTGCTATGTTATTTCCTTTACTTGATTCCTTCCTTTGTATGTTTTTTCCCTACGCTTTTAGGGAACATGTCGGCGCAGGCACCTTAGCCGCGAGCGCTGAGTGCGGGACGTCAGCAGCCTGCTGGCGGTGCCGCTACCGACAAGAAACCTTGTCGCAACTAGTCGCAGCTCACTTAAGTTGTTGAGCGGACTCGAAACAAAGTAAGTGCGCAACTAGCTACGAGTTGGTTCCTCCGCGCACAGGTTTTCCATACAAAGCACGGTCATTCGAGGAAGATAACTTAAAAATTTTAAAACTGATTGCTCAAACTTTAGCAACTTAGCTTTTCTGTCGTTTGCTTCCCGGTAAGGCGAAACTTCCTCGAACGACGCTTGGTCCACACCATTATCTTCTCCTTTCCCCCCGGCAAACTTGTGGGCGAGGTAACCTTCCCTTCTCTGAGAAAGAGAAAGAAGAGAAAATAAAGATATGGGACCTTACGGCTCGTTATTGCTTACCGGGGGTAGGCGCTGCACAAAGTGCCAGATAACGCATGCAAAGAAAAGTAGAAAGCATGAAATTGACAAGATGTGCGGAGCACATGAGCTTTACTTATGCACGGGGTCTGCGCCCGGCTTCGTACAAAGGATTACATGCAACATCGGCAAGACTTGTACAAAAGGTGGTTGCCGGAACATGTTCCGGCAACCGCGCCTTACGGGTAAAACTTACGAAGATGCTCAATGTTCCAGGAGTTGCTCACCGGAATGCCATCTTCGGTCTCAAGGCGGATAGCGCCAGGCCTAGTGACTCGTTTCACCCGGTAAGGGCCTTCCCACTTCGGCATCAACTTGTTGGAATTCTTGGCGGACTGAACACGCCGAAGAACAAGGTCGCCTTCCTCGAGACTTCTGGCATTAACTTTGCGGCTATGGTAGCGGCGCAAAGCTTGCTGGTATCGAGCAGCTCGTACAGCGGCCTGAAGACGGTCCTCCTCAAGGAGCAGCGCGTCATCTTGTCGCAACTGCTCTTTCTCAAGCTCATCATAAGCGAGCACTCAAGGTGACCCGTATACGAGTTCCGTGGGGAGAACTGCCTCTGCTCCATAGACTAGAGCGAAAGGTGTCTGGCCAGTGGCTCGATTTGGTGTCGTCCTGACCGACCAAAGAACCACCGGCAGCTCCTCAATCTAGTTCTTTCCGCACTTGCGCAGCCCGTCGAAAGCCCTGGTCTTGAGCCCACGCAGCACTTCAGCATTCGCCCTCTCCGCTTGACCATTACTTCTCGGCTGAGCAACAGAAGCAAAGCAGACCTTGGCGCCAAGATCTTGGACGTACTGCATGAAGGTGCGGCTCGTGAATTGCGTGCCGTTGTCGGTGAGGATCCTGTTAGGGATCCTGAAGCGGCAAACAATCGACCTGAAGAACTTGACTGCTGACTGTGCCGTCACCTTCCTCACTGCTTCCACTTCTGGCCACTTTGTGAACTTTTCGATTGCAACGTACAAGTACTCAAAGCCCCCGACAGCTCGGGGAAAGGGGCCGAGGATGTCGAGCCCCCAGACCGAAAATGGCCAGGATAAAGGGATCGCCTGGAGAGCTTGAGCTGGCTGGTATATCTGCTTGGAATGGAACTGGCACGCTTCACACTTGGTTACTTGTGCAGTTGCATCCTGGAGGGCTGTCGGCCAAAAGAAACCTTGCCGGAACGCTTTGCCGGCAAGTGCTCTTGCGCCAATGTGGTGACCACATATGCCTCCATGTATCTCTGCCAACAGCTTTTGTCCGTCTTCCCGGTGAATACACTTCAATTTCACGCCATTGAGTCTTCTTCTGTACAGTGTGTTGTCGACAAACTGGTACATACTTGACTGCCGGGCTACTCTTTCCGCTTCTTCTAGCTCTTCGGAAAGTTCTCCTGTCTGAAGGAAACGGACAATCTGCTGTGCCCATGCTGGAGCTTGCGGCTCGACAACAAGGACTAAAGGCACATCTGCTGCTGCGGGAACATCCGCTTCTATAGCGAGAACCTGTGGCTCAGCCAGAGCTTGACGTTCCCCTGCAAGCTTGCCGGAGCAAAACTTGTCGGGAGCGTTTGCTTCAACGGAACAAACCCTAGGGCTTGCCGGAGCAGACTGCTCCTCAGCACCCTTGGTGTTGATCTTGAGGACCTTCTTGGCGGCGGCTTCGGGGAGCTCTGCCAGAAAATAGTCACCAGAAATCAACTTCCTCTTCTTGCTCTGTCCAGTTGATGGTGTTACAGATGGTTGAGTTAGTTTGAGCACAAAGATCCCTGGTTCCATAGGTAACTTAAGTGCGGCGCACTTCGACAGGCCATCGGCAATGTCGTTCTGAGCTCTTGGAACATGTTCCATCTGTAGGTTGTCAAAGTGCACTTCTAGCTTTCTCACTTCATTAACGTAAGCTTCCATCAACAGACTCTGATAATTCTTGTTCACTTGGCAGACGACAAGCTATGATTCACCCCTGACAATGAGCTTCTTGATCCCAAGGTGTGCTGCGATCCTGAGACCGGCAAGCAAACCTTCATACTCTGCGGTATTGTTCGTTGCTTGCTCCTTGGGAAAGTGCATCTGGACTACGTACTTGAGGTGCTCTCCGGTGGGTGCAACAAGTAGCACGCCTGCACCGGCGCCTTGCAGCGAAAAGGCACCATCAAAGTACATCAGCCACTCTTTGCTTGCTTCCTTGACGGGGATGCTCGTTTCTGGAATTTCTTCATCTTTTGTTGGTGTCCATTCTGCTATGAACTCCGCTAATGCTCTGCTTTGGATAGTCGAAGCGCTCTCAAACTTGAGGCCAAAGCTTGAAAGTTCCAGTGCCCACTCGACAATCCTGCCTGTTGCTTCTGGATTTTGCAGTATCCTCTTCAGTGGAAAACGAGTGACGACTGTGATCTCATGTGCTTGGAAGTAATGGCGCAGCTTTATCGAGGCCATGAGAAGGCCGAAAAGCAATTTCTGCACACCAGAGTACCTTGACCTAGCCCCCTGTAGAAGGGAACTGACAAAGTAAACTGGGCGCTGCACCATTCTTTTCTGCATCTTCTCACGCGCCTGCGCAGATCCATCTTTGTCGGGACCAGAGCTTGCCGATGAAGTCCCCTTCTTGTCGCTGAATGCATCTGCCGTGGTTGCTGGCTCATCGTCCGCCTCCCTCTCCGCTACTAACGCAGCACTAACCACTCGATTGGTTGCCGCTATATATAGCAGCAACTTCTCTTGTGGCTTAGGTGCGACAAGCATTGGAGTGGAGGACAGGTATCTCTTTAAGTCCTGCAGTGCAGCCTCCGCTTCCGGAGTCCATTTCATTGGACCTGCCTTTTTCAATATTTTAAAAAATGGCAGGGCGCGCTCAGCAGACCTAGAGATAAACCTGCTGAGAGCAGCTACGCAACCGGCAAGTCTTCGTACATCCTTGACGCGCTTTGGTGCTTCAATCCGCTCAATTTCCCCGACATCTTTGGCGCGCCAGGTAGGGGGCGTTGAGGTTGTGTGAACCTGATCCGGCGTTCACACGAGCTAGATCTTCATCTTCTTCATAGACATGCCACCGAAGAAGAAGGCTTCGGCGGCAGCTGTTCCGTCCACGTCGATCCCACCACCACCGAAGCAAACGGCTGGTGGGGTAGACGCCGGCGGAAGAACGGGCATCGACGAGGGAGCTCACGGTGCTTCCAGGTCCAAGGACAAGGCTGCGCAGACCTCGGCGTCCGTACATGCACCGCGCCCATCTCAGGAGGCGCAGGACCGACAGTGTCATGGTATTCGCAGGGCCATACGGTCGTTGGACCAAGATCGAGCTGGTGGATCTCGGGGTGCTCAAGAACAGCATGCACGCCAACATGCTGGCACGAGTGAGACACGGTCGCCTTCTAACATAGTTAGAAGTCCGAGCATATCCCGCTCCTCGCACCGTTCGCCACTGCCGCCCACCACTCCAACAGAAGCTTTGGCGTGAGCTCAACTGCTCCTGGATTACCCTCCAAGGGCAGACAAGATCGATGAATGGAGGGCCACCATTCAGAGTCTCATCGGCTTCGCCAACGGTGACACTCCGTGGCAGCCAAGTACATCGCTGCCGCGGCAGGACTGCCGGGCACGAGTCGATGGCGACGAAACCGGTGGGGGTGCAACCACCATGCACTCTCCACCCTGAAGGCCAAGATCGCCGACTCGCCGGATCCACCTCGACAGCGACTCCGCCGCATCATCAGATCCACGAGCTCGTCGCGATCAGCGCCAAGTTCTTCACGAACGACAGCAAGAAGACGCTCAAACTAGCATCGAGCGCCGAAGAGAAGCAAGGCGTCAATCGGACCAGCGCGCTGGGCCCTCTGTCGACATGCATGCACCAGGGGAACCAGCTGACTTGCCGTACGCGATAGGTTGCCCTGCGTTCACTCGTGAGATGCGGCAAGTCCAGTGGCCCAGCACGAAGAATTTCAATCCAGACGTACCAGAGAAGTACGATGGCAAGTCGCATCCGTCGGAGTTCCTCAGCATCTACACCATCGCGGTGCAAGCTGCCGGGGGGCGGGACGACAAGATCCTGGCCAACTACTTCCCGCTGGTGCTCAAGCCCAATGTCAGATCCTAGCTCATGCACTTGCCGAACAACTCCATATCCTCCTGGGCAGACCTATGCCATCAGTTTGTCGGCGCCTTTACAGGCGGCCACAAGCCTCATGGCCAAGAGAGCGACCTTCATCTGCTCGCCCAGAAGGAAGGAGAGCCCCTGCGCAAGTACATTCAGAGATTCAGACGCGTACAGCACAACATCCCAGATGTCTACCCTGCCGCGGTAATCAGCGCGGTTCCATCAAAACGTGCGAAATCGCAGGATGCGGGAGGAGATGGCGATGTGCAAGATCAGAAACGTCAGTGAGCTATATGCCCTGGCCGACAAGTGTGCACGTGCTGAGGAAGGGAGGAAACTCCCCGGAGAGAATACAGAAGCAGGAGGATCTGATAGTGAGGAGGCTGCCCCGGCAAAGAAAAACCGGCGGCGGAACAACAGGAAGAAGAAAGGCAAAGATGTGCTAGTCGTTGAGCAGTCCGGCAACGGAGGTGGCGCCAAGAAAGCCAAAGCTGGTAGCTCCGGCGAGGAGATTGCCACAGGCACCAACTACCAGGTTGTGGCGGTCGCCGACAAGCAGGACGGCACCAACAAGCAGTACTGCAAGATCCACCGCACCAAGGGCCATGATCTCCAGAGCTGCAAGAAGGTCGAGCAGCTTGTCGAGCAGCAAAAGGCTGAATACGAGCGACACGACAAGGAGAAGGCCCAGGAAGGTGCTGGAGGAGCCGGCAAGAAATGCCCCAGCCAAGGAGGACGCCGCGGCAAGGCCAAGCAGCGGCAAGGAGATAGACCTCCCCGCGGCCGCGACAAGGATGAAGATGACGATGACGATGAAGATATGGATGATGACGAGACCGATGAGCAGGAGTTCCAGAAAGCCACAGAGGTCATGTGCGTTGACGGCGGTGCTTCTCTGCATACTTCACACCGCCAGCTCAAGCGGTGGGTGCGGGAAGTCAATGCGGCAGAACCACCCGTCGAGTTACGCAAGCCTCTGAAATGGTCCAGCACGCCTATCATCTTTGATATTGAGGACCACCCTGATCGCATAACTGCGGTCGGGTGCTTGCCGATGTTGGTTTCACCAACTATCCGCAACCTCAGGGTCACTAAGATGCTAGTTGAGGGCGGGGCCCGCTTGAACCTGATCTCCTCCGCGGTACTCCAGAAACTCCAGATCCCTGATGGCGAGCTCGAAGAGACCGGCACATTCCAAGGAATCAATCCGGGAAGGAGCAAGCCGAAGGGAAAGATCACGTTGCCGGTGACATTTGGCAGCGAGTTGAACTTCAGCACTGAGAGGGTCACTTTTGACGTTGCTGACTTTCCATTGCCTTACAATGGGATACTCGGCCGTCCAGCACTCGCCAAATTCATGGCAGCCTCTCACTATGCATACAACATGCTGAAGATGCCAGGCCCGATAAGTGTCATCTCTGTCCCTGGCGACAAGAAGGATGTTCTTATCTGCTCCAACAAGATCTACCGGGAAGCAGCAGCCGCAACAGATCGCAAGTCACTTGCTGTTGAAGCTCCCGGGGCGAAGAAGAAGACCAAGTCCGGCAAGAGTTCCGATGCCCACTCTGGCAAGCGCACCTCTTCGGAGTGCTGCGCTACCGTCGAGGACGCACCATCGAGCTCCACCGGCAAGTGTAAGAAGACAATGGCAGCTCCACCAGAGACCAAGAAGGTGTCCGCCAAGGAGGATGGCACTGGTGGTACCTTCACCATCAGTGCCACTCTCGACCCTAAATAGGAAAGCGTGCTCGTTGCTTTCCTGCGGGCGAACATCGACGTATTTGCATGGCAACCGTCTGACATCCCCGGTGTTCCCAGGAAAGTAATCGAGCACCATCCTGCCGTCTGTCCTCATGCGCGGCCCGTCAAGCAGAAAGTTAGGAAGCAGGCAGTGGAGCGCCAAGAATTCATCGCAGAAGAAATCAAGAAATTGGAAGCAGCAGGCCTTGTCAGAGGAGTGCTCCATCCTACTTGGTTGGCCAACCCTGTAGTCGTGCACAAGGCAAACGGGAAATGGAGGCTTTGTATCGACTTTACCGATGTCAATAAAGCTTGTCCCAAAGACCCATTTCCCTTGCCGCGCATCGACCAGATTGTTGACTCCACGGCCGGATGTGACTTGCTTTCATCTCTTGATGCATACTCAGGATACCATCAGATCTTCATGGCAGAAGAGGATGAGGAGAAGACCGCATTCATCACCCCATGTGGCACATACTATTTCGTACGGATGCCTTTCGGTTTAAAGAATGCTGGTTCAACATTTGCAAGGGTAGTCCATGACGCTTTTGAGCCGCAAATGCACAAAAATGTGGAAGCCTACATGGATGACATAGTGGTCAAGAGCAAGGACAAGGCGACTCTAATTCAAGATTTAGACGAAACCTTTGCAAATCTGCACAAGATCAACCTCAAGCTTAACCCCGAGAAGTGTGTGTTTGGAGTCCCCTCCGGCAAGCTTCTCGGGTTCTTCGTGTCTCAGCGGGGAAATGAGGCCAATCCCGACAAGATCAACGCCATTGAGCAGATTGAAGCACCAAAGCGCGTCAAGGATGTACGAAGACTTGCCGGTTGCGTAACTGCTCTCGGCAGGTTTATCTCTAGGTCTGCTGAGCGCGCCCTGCCATTTTTTAAATATTGAAAAAGGCAGGTCCAATGAAATGGACTCCGGAAGCGGAGGCTGTACTGCAGGACTTAAAGAGATACCTGTCCTCCACTCCAACACTTGTCGCACCTAAGCCACAAGAGAAGTTGATGCTATATATAGCGGCAACCAATCAAGAGGTTAGTGTTGCGTTAGTAGCGGAGAGGGAGGCGGACGATGAGCCAGCAACCACGGAAGATGCATCCAGCGACAAGCAGGGGACTTCATCGGCAAGCTCTGGTCCCGACAAAGATGGATCTGCGCAGGCGCGTGAGAAGATGCAGAAAAGAATGGTGCAGCACCTAGTTTACCTTGTCAGTTCCCTTCTGCAGGGGGCTAGGTCAAGGTACTCTGGTGTGCAGAAATTGCTTTTCGGCCTTCTCATGGCCTCGAGAAAGCTGCGCCATTACTTCCAAGCACATGAGATCACAGTCGTCACTCGTTTTCCGCTGAAGAGGATACTGCAAAATCCAGAAGCAATAGGCAGGATTGTCGAGTGGGCACTGGAACTGTCAAGCTTTGCCCTCAAGTTTGAGAGCACTTTGACTATCCAAAGCAGAGCATTAGTGGAGTTCATAGCAGAATGGACGCCAACACAAGATGAAGAAATTCCAGAAACGAGCATCCCCGTCAAGGAAGCAAGCAAAGAGTGGCTGATGTACTTTGATGGTGCCTTTTCGCTGCAAGGCGCCGATGCGGGCGTGCTACTTGTTGCACCCACCGGAGAGCACCTCAAGTACGTAGTCCAGATGCACTTTCCCAAGGAGCAAGCAACGAACAATACCGCAGAGTATGAAGGTTTGCTTGCCGGTCTCAGGATCGCAGCAGACCTTGGGATCAAGAAGCTCATTGTCACGGGTGACTCACAGCTTGTAGTCCGCCAAGTGAACAAGAATTATCAGAGTCCGTTGATGGAAGCTTACGTTAATGAAGTGAGAAAGCTAGAAGAGCACTTTGACGGCCTACAGATGGAACATGTTCCAAGAGCTCAGAACGACATTGCCGATGGCCTGTCAAAGTGCGCTGCACTTAAGTTACCTGTGGAACCAGGGATCTTTGTGCTCAAACTAACTCAACCATCTGTAACACCATCAACTGGACAGAGCAAGAAGAGGAAGTTGATTTCTGGTGACTATTTTCCGGCAGAGCTCTCCGAAGCCGCCGCCAAGAAGGTCCTCAAGATCAACACCAAGGGTGCTGAGGAGCAGTCTGCTCCGGCAAGCCCTAGGGTTTGTTCCTTTGAAGCAAACGCTCCCGACAAGTTTTGCTCCGGCAAGCTTGCCGGGGAACGTCAAGCTCTGGCTGAGCCGCAGGTTCTCGCCATAGAAGCGGATGTTCCCGCAGCAGCAGATGTGCCTTTAGTCCTTGTTGTCGAGCCGCAAGCTCCAGCATGGGCACAACAGATTGTCCATTTCCTTCAGACAGTAGAACTTCACGAAGAGCAAGAAGAAGTGGAAAGAGTAGCCCGGCAGTCAAGTATGTACCAGTTTGTCGACAACACACTGTACAGAAGAAGACTCAACGGCGTGAAATTGAAGTGTATTCACTGGGAAGACGGACAAAAGCTGTTGGCAGGGATACATGGAGGCATATGTGGTCACCACATTGGCGCAAGAGCACTTGCCGGCAAAGCGTTCCGGCAAGGTTTCTTTTGGCCGACAGCCCTCCAGGATGCAACTGCACAAGTAAACAAGTGTGAAGCGTGCCAGTTCCATTCCAAGCAGAAACACCAGCCAGCTCAAGCTCTCCAGACGATGGCAATCTTGTCAGCGTCGCTTGCCACCGCGCACCGCTGGCTACACAACCTCTTCCCACGCGCGCCTGGAAAGGCCCCAGGGCGACACGTTGGTGGATGTGCTGGAGCGCAGGTACAGAGTGGCAGCTTGCCGCGGCAAGCGCTTTGCCGCGTTCGTTGTCTTGTCGCGTCCGGAAGCTTGTCACTCACCGGGCCTCGCCGGGACGCGTGGCGCGTCGCGGCAAGTTCCTTGAGATGCCTTGGTTGGCCTTCCCGGCAAGCTCCTCTTGCCGGGGCCTTGTCTCCTTGGCTTGAATACTTTGTTCTTGAATGGCTCCACAGGAACCACGGAGGACCTTGGCAGTCACCCAGCAAGCCTTGCCGCGGGGTGCTGCCACTGCCCATGCACAAGTTCGGGATACTAGGGTACCCCTACTCTAGTACACCGACAGAAAGTCGTACTATTAAGAGGGAGTCCACGTTGGAAAGGTTTGGGTGGAATCTCACGTACACATATGTTCCTTTTGCACCACCTTTCCTTTGGCTCTTTGGAGCATCCTCCGTCTTTCCATGTCTTAGCGAAATGAAGGACTCCTAATGTTGCTGTACTAAGGCAGGCGGTAGTACTGCTCCACAGAGTGGTACTACTGCATGCCCTTGCGGTAGTACCAGCATCCAGCACAGTAGTACCGTGAGTGCTCACGGTAGTACCGCACTGTGGGAGCAGTAGTACTGTAGCTTTCAGGACAGGCGCTGCTGCCCAAGCGGTAGTAGGGGCGGATGTAATTTTTTACATCCGCGCCCTCGGTGTGGTAGTACCGTGAGCTCTGGCCTGGCACAACAACATGAACGGAAGTAGGGGCGGATTTTACATCCGCGCCCTACACGGTAGTACCGTGCCTGGCTTGTTGTAGTACCGTGTCGGATTTTTGCATAGACCTAAACTCAGCGGAAGTTGTCACGGATGTAATTTTTTATGTCTGTGTCTTCTCTTGCTTGACTATCCCTACCTTGCGGTAGTACCGCAAGGTGGCACGGTAGTACCGCGCCAGCGGTTCTACTGCTCCCTATCTTAGCACAGCAGGCCTAGTTCTGGCCCCTGTCATGCCAGCGGTAGTACCGCGGTCCCCCGCGTTAGTACCGCAGGCCCGTGCGGTAGTACCACTTGTTTGGTGCGGTAGTACCACGTGTCGCAGGCTGAGTTGGTGGATAACGGTTGGATTTGTTCTTCCACTATAACAGGGGTGTCTTCTTCTCCGAGTTGACTACCTCTTCCATCCCCAAGCTCCATTGATGCGCTAAGCTTCATTTTTGCCCGATCTCTCTCCCTAGCCAATCAAACTTGTTGATTCTCTAGGGATTGGTTGAGAAGGCCTCCATCTACACTTCCACCAAGATAAATTTGATTCCTCCCACTAATCCCTTGCGGATCTTGTTACTCTTGGGTGTTTGAGCACCCTAGACGGTTGAGGTCACCACGGAGCCATAGTCCATTGTGGTGAAGCTTCATGGTGTCGTTGGGAGCCTCCAATTAAGTTGCGGAGATTGCCCCAACCTTGTTTGTAAAGGTTCGGTCGCCGCCTCCAAGGGCACCAATAGTGGAATCACGGCATCTCGCATTGTGTGAGGGCGTGAGGAGAATACGGTGGCCCTAGTGGCTTCTTGGGGAGCATCATGCCTCCACACCGCTCCAACGGAGATGTACTTCCCCTCCAAGGGAAGGAACTTTGGTAACACATCCTCGTCTCCATCGGTTCCACTCTTGGTTATCTCTTACCATTACTTGTGCAAGTTATATTGTCTTCTATCCTTCGCTTGCTTGTGTGCTTATTGTTGTTGCATCATATAGGTTGCTCACCAAGTTGCATATCTAGGCAACCTACTTTGATGCAAAGTTTAATTTGGTAAGGAAAACCTAAAAATTGTTAGTTGCCTATTGACCCCCCCACCTCTAGTCAACTATATCGATCCTTTCATCCTTAAACCCAGTTTTGCCATGAGAGTCCACCATATCTACCTATGGATTGAGTAAGATCCTTCAAGTAAGTTGTCATTGTTGCAAGCAACAAAAATTGCTCTCTAAATATGTATGACTTATTTTTGTGAGGAAATAAGCTTTATATGATCTTGTGATATGGAACAAATAAAAGCGATGGACTGCATAATAAAGGTCCCTATCACAAGTGGCAATATAAAGTGACGTTCTTTGCCTTAAGATTTTGCACATCTAACCATACAAGCACATGACAACCTCTGCTAAGGGCCTATCTTTTATTTTTGTCTTCTACCTTATACATGAGTCATGGTGATCTTCACCTTTCCTTTTTACACTTTATCCTTTGGCAAGCACTATGTGTTGGAAAGATCCTAATATATATACCATAAAGTATTATTGTTGACATTACCCTTGAGGTAAAAGGTTGGGAGGCAAAACTATAAGCCCCTATCTTTCTCCATGCCCGATTAAAACTTCACACCCATAAGTATTGCGTGAGTGTTAGCAATCGTGAAAGACTAAATGATGGTTGAGGATGTGGACTTGCTGAAAAGCTCTTATATTGACTCTTTCCGATGTTATGATAAATTGCAATTGCTTCAATTACTAAGATTATAGTTTCCTAGTTTTCAATGAAGTTTCTGATTAATACTTTACATTGTGAATAGATTGTTACTTTAGCATAAAAAATTATATGACAATATATATGTTGTTGTTCTAAGAATGATCATGATGCCCTCATGTCCGTATTTTATTTTATCGACACCTCTATCTCTAAACATGTGGACATTTTTTTGATATCGGCCTCCGCTTGAGGACAAGCGAGATCTAAGCTTGGGGGAGTTGATACGTCCATTTCGCATATTGCTTTTATATCAATATTTATTGCATTATGGTCTATTATTACACATTATGTCACAATACTTATGCCTTTTCTCTCTTATTTTGCAAGGTTTACATGAAGAGGGAGAATGTCGGCAGCTGGATTCTGGGCTGGAAAATGAGCAAATATTAGAGACCTATTCTGCACAACTCCAAAAGTCCTGAAACTCCACGAAAGTCAGTTTTGGAATATATTAAAAATATTGGGTGAAGAAAGCACCAGAGGGGGCCACCAACTGTCCATGAGGGTGAAGGGCGCGCCCTACCCCTAGGCACGCCCCCTGCCTCGTGGGCCACCTGGCGGTTGCAGATGCTTGCGAGAGGGCTCAATCATAAGTGGGATGCTTGTCCAAGGAAGGGCATTACCCAAGAACCTGTCCACCCACATATCAAATTATCAAAGTATCGAACGGGAATCATATGAGCATGATAAAAAGTAGCTTGACGATAATTCCCATGTGTCCTCAGGAGCGCTTTGCTTTATATAAGAGTTTGTCCAGGCTTGTCCTTTGCTATAAAAAGGATTTGGCCACCTTGCTGCACCTTGTTACGTTTGTTACTTGTTACCCATTACAAATTACCTTATCACAAAACTATCTGTTACCAATAATTTCAGTGCTTGCAAAGAACTACGATAGATTCCCTATACTTGTGGGTCATCAGAAGCCTTGCAAGCAAAGTGACTAATGAGTTAGTTACAGGATAATGTATTACTGAACGAATAAATAGACTTTACGGTAACGAGATTGAACTAGGTATAAAGATACCGAGGATCGAATCACGGGCAAGTAGCATACCAATAGACAAAGGGAATTACGTATGTTGTCATAACGGTTCGACCGATAAAAGATCTTCGTAGAATATGTAAGAGCCAATATGGGCATCCAGGTTCCGCTATTGTTTATTTACTAGATAGGTGTCTCGGTCATGTCTACATAGTTCTCGAACCCGTAGGGTCCGCATGTTTAACGTTCGTTGACGACATAGTGTTATATGAATTAAATGATTTTGTGAACGAATGTTGTTCGGAGTCCCGGATGAGATCACGGACATGACGAGGACTCTCGAAATGGTCGAGAGGTAAAGAGTGATATATAGGACGATGGTATTTGGACACCGGAAGTTCGAGACGTATCGGGTCACCGGAAGGG
>NC_041385.1:833642364-833646482 GCF_002162155.2 Triticum dicoccoides
TGGGCCAAAGGGAGGGACAAACCAGCCCACTAGGGGGCTAGTGCGCCCGTCCACTTGGTTGGCCGGCCCTAGGGAAGGAAAAACGAGAGGGCTAGCCCCTCCCGCCTTTCCCTCTCATGGGAGAAAGGAAGAGGGTGCCACCCTCCCCTGCCTTTCCCCGCGCTTCAAATAAGGAAACGGGGCGCCACCTTGGGAGAGACCCCAAGTAGGACTCCCCCTACTTGGGCGCCCCCCTTGGCTGCTCCTCCCTCCCTCCCACCTATATATATGCGGGAGAGGGGCGCCTAGCACAAGACAGGCAATTTCCTAGCCGTGTGCGGCGCCCCCCTCCACCGTTTACACCACCGGTCATATTTTCGTAGTGCTTAGGCGAAACCCTGCAAATATTACTTAACCATCACTGTCACCATACCGTCGTGTTGTTGGCACTCATCCACTACCTTGTCGTCTTGCTGGATCAAGAAGGCGCGGACGTCACCGAGCTGAATGTGTGCTGAACGCGGCGGTGTCGTACGTTCGGTACTCGATCGGCTGGATCGCGAAGAAAGTTCGACTACATCAACCACGTTGTGAAACGCTTCTGCTTACGGTCTATGAGGGTACGTAGACACACTCTCCCCTCTCATTGCTATGCATCTCCTTGATAGATCTTGCGTGTGCGTAGAATTGTTTTCCATGCAACGTTTCCCAACACAAATGTCGGCCATGGCAGCGCCTCCAAGAAGGGGATGGCACCTGTGGGTGTCACTGCTGGCAGCATCAAAAGGTCGAGCAAGGATTTCTCCTGGCTAGATCTGAGCAATCCAAGCCGTCGGAGCAAGATTCGAAGAATATGAAGTCAAGTTGTCGGTTGGAACCGCCACCACGGGAAACGGAGCTACGGCTGCCGCCAAAGGAGGCATTGGACGCCATCGGGCATGAGAGCTACGGGACAAGTGGAAAGACAGGGCGAGGTTGGGCGGCTGGGCGGAAGTAGATGTGCGTCGACGAAGTAGAGGTGACCGAAGACCCAAACGAACCAGGATCTAGAGAGGAGCGCAGATCTAGGTCGTTCGGACCAATGCCGCAGTGAGGCCGACGAGCCAAGGAGTCAGAAAGGGGGCGCAGCTCCACTACAAGAAATATGTCAACTTGTGACCACCACTATTGGTCACTGAAAGGTCATGGTTTTTCATTTGCGACCTTTTTGTGACCAAAAACAGAAGGTCAAAAGCTGGTGGTCGTAAACTGACTATAGCGACCTTTCTTCTGTAATGGTCAAAGACGTTTATGACCAAAATATCTCCATTGTGGCATTTTGGTCACTAGCAACCTCCCCAGGCCATGTAGGCATCCAGCGTGGCAAGCTGATGCGGCACAAGAATCAGCCCGGTCCAATTCGGTTTCCTACATGGGCCTAGCCCAACAATTCGGCCTTTTAATGTATTTTTCTCCTGTGCTTTTATTAGCGACATAGGTCTATCCCAACAATTCAGCCTTTGATTTCTTTGCATAGGCCTTTTAACAGCAGATTTTCTTTTTGATCATATATTTTTCTGGGCCATTTCTTTGCTGGGCCTCTCATGTTCTGAATTTTTTTTTTCAAAAGATGGGCCCACTAGTGAGATGGGACCGAGTTGTCAGGTTCTAATAAGTGGGTCCCTTGTCACTGTTATATTCTTTAGATCTCAATTTTCCAATACATAAATAACAATATTTAAATCAGAACAAAGAGAAAACAAAATGCTTCAAACAGAGCACCGGAAAAATATGGTTCACATCATGAATACAATCAAAAAGAGCCAAACTTGGCACATTATTACAATCAAACATGGTTCACATCAGTTTAACAATAAAAAAATGTTCACATCAGGTAACACAGCTGTCACAGTATAGCTAGCTCCAATGCTTCTCCGAATTTGTTCATCCTGGACCTCACGACAAAACATGAAGAAGGGCATCTGCAAGTTATCAAGCAAAATGGTTAGAACAAGCAAAATGCGACATTTTTATCATTTAAGCATAAAAGGACAGGGTCAACAACATTTCGATGTTTGAAAAATGAACCAGGATTTCAATGTTTGAACAACAAAAGATAATATGTGGTTTAAATCAACCCCTAAGAAGATACACGTTGACACATTCATTTGGCAACATCTATAGAAATTGAACCTCGTAAACATGCAATGTGGAATTTGTATCTCAAAGAACTATATAGATTTATCAGGTTTAATTACCATAGAGAAGCCAAATGCTAGTAACTCAGGATTAGTACACAAGACCTGATTCAGCAAAGTAAACAAGAAGGTCGCTACAATACAAAAATAAGCTCATCACAGAAAATAAAATGAGTGGAACTACAGTACATCCTCTAAATTGTCATGTTCACAAGATTAAAAGTAAGCTCAACATAAGCATATGAGTTTTGTTTGGCACAACCACATCAAAAGACACTTAAAAGTACGCAAATTGTACTAGCTACCAGAACCACAAGATCAGGTCACAAACTTAAACTGTTATAAAGGAGGATGAACAATCATGTACTTATTTCCTACAGAGTAGGAAGTTGGGCATGCTATTAGTGAAACGTGGGGCATAAAGCAGAAATAGACACCATGATTGTTCTACACATAATACAAATAATCAGCACACAATATGGAGGAGGGTTTTTCCTACTTCAATCCAATATCTGAGATGAAGAGGGAGCAGGCATGTGGATGGGACCTGGAGGGCAGGGGCCGGCATGAGCCAGAGCAGCACCTGGGCCTCCTTGTGCATCCTCGGCCGGTCAATGGGGTGCCGCTTGGTGCACAGCAGGGCCAGCTGGAACACCTTCTGGACCAGCCCCATGTCCATGCACGTTACCGACACCTCCAAGTCCACCGCCTCCATCACCGCGTTGTCATCGGCTCTCGACATTATCTACACACACATAGAGACAGGGTGGTCAAATGATCATACCATGACAGTATATAGAAACCATTGCAACACATCATGCATGTTGAAAGATCGTAACATGGTTGACAAAAAATAACTTCAATCTCACTCTTATTAGTGACTTGCACAATGCAATGAAAAGATAGATGTAATAAGATCTGAGACTTGGGAGTTTAGTGTGAATGACTTACCAACTGGTGCAAATTGCAATCGTTGTCGACGGTCTTCATCCCTTTGAGCAACTCCAGAAGTATGATACCGGAGCTGTACACATTGGATCGATGTAGCCAATGGTTCCAACATCCAAGCACATAAGTGGACGCGTGGGACTTGGCAGCTGGGATGCTTGGCAGTGGCTGCAAATGAGACGCACGCTCGCACCTACTGCATCCAAATCCAAATTGGACAAGAACAAAAAAAATTAGGAATGGTTGCAAACTCATTCATTCTCTGGGATTCAATTTCAGGACTACTTTATACATCCGGGAAGAGTAAATATTAGGCTCTATGCAGTCGCATAACAAAGGATACTTCAATATTACATATTCTAGATAAAACTAAACTAGAGCCTCATATCCTACTACACGACTACAGCTCAATTACACCATCGTGTGCAATTGCAAGGCCAGTACAACACTGGAGAAACTCATCATAAATTCCAACAATTTGAGCACTGGTGGAGAAACTGAAACTGCAGAACCATCCATTATTCTTATATACACAACTCTAACACAAATTCGTGGCGAGGTAGCCACATATTCATAGGCGACTCGAGCAATTCAATGAAGAATTCCATACGGGGAGCCGGAGAGGAGAGGCGCTTTGATGGGTACCTTGGGTAAGGGAACATGCCGAGGATGTAGCCCTTGGGGCTGGAGGCGTCCGGGGTGCTCCTCCCAGCGCGCTTGCCACCTCGGCTCGATCTTGTCGTATGGGTACGCCCGCCTCGCCCACACCTTTCCCCCGTCGGCGCCGGTGCAGCAACGGCAGGAGCGAGTGTGGCGCGGCGAGAGGAGCACACGGCGCTGGTGGGCCGCGGCGACCACGGGGGGGTGCGCGCGGAGCTGGAGTGGCGGGTGCGGCGTGAGAGCCATCAGGGGTTGGGGACGCGCGCACCGGATCCGAACTGATGGGAGGAAGGAGCGGAGCGGAGCAAGCGTGAGAGGATGCGGTGCCGGCCATGGAGTGCAAAGAGGAGGAGG
>NC_041385.1:833646870-833660293 GCF_002162155.2 Triticum dicoccoides
GCGGGGCCGGGTTTGGGGTTGCGGGAGAGGAGAGGATGGATCTGGGGGACCGAGGGGAGGGGGGAGTGGGTGAGTGGGGGTGGCGGCGGGCGGGGGGAGGGGGAGGGTGGGTGGGTGGGTTAGGGTTTGTGATTCTCGGGAGAAGCTCCACCGTTGGATGGATGTGTGATGGATGGCTCAGATTGCGTCCAAATTGGTGATCCGCGTGAAAGCGGTTCCTCGCGTCTCATTGGCCGGCTATCTCGCACTTGAATTTCAAAATTTTGAACCCAAAACTTGGTCAAAATGATCTCGTTTTTTTCATAAGTGTGCATCTTAGAATGGCAAACGATGCCATAGTTCGACGGCTTTCATTTTCTTTGCACAAAAAGATGATTTTCCATTTTTCGAGTGCATAAAAAGTTTTTTTTTTGAATAAGCTACCAAATATTAGTTCCAAAATAGCACAACTCCATTTTTCAAAAATATTAGACTAGATTTTATGTAAAATTGACCAAATAGTTACATGTCAAAAGCTTTTGATCCACCTCTTATAACAAAACAAATTTCACCCCATTCAGTAGGAAGCGGGGAAAATTTTGAATGAAAATTTGTTCAAATGATTTTGCATTGTGCACAAGGGTGCATATTGGAATGGCAAACAATGTTGCCTAGGGAAGTTTTCATTTTCTTTCGACGAAAAAATCATTTTCCATTTTCTGAGTGCCCAAAATGAGTTTTTTTTAAGGACCTACCATATATTTGTTGCAAAATTGAACCAAATCAATTTTCTAAAATACTAGGACATATTTAATGCACAATTGACCAAATGTTTGGGTGTCAAAAGCCTTGATCCACTTCTGGTGAAAAAGACAAATTTCCGTCGATTCAGTAGGAAGCGGGTCAAATTTGAACTGCAGCTGACTCATAGTTCACTCTTTATTTTTTCCAAAAATGATTTCTAGGTACATAAGTATCTATTTAATCACAGAAACATCAAAAGTTTTCCAAGATTCAACCACTAGCTAGGAACGGTCAAGCCCGTCGTTTTGACCGCATTTTGAAATGGGAATAAAAAATTCAAAAAAAACAAAAAATTGGAAAACCTTCGCATTGTGTCATTATATGTGACCAAGTTTCCAGGAAAAATAGTAAACTTGTAATACGGAAATTATTTTAAAAAAGTGTTCTCAAAAATGAGCTATCATGCGTGGAGATTCATGGCTTTCAAGCCAAATGATCAATCTTATGGCCACATTCATGGCATAGTTTGTTCAAATGATCTCATATTGTGCACAAGGTTGCATATTGGAATGGCAAACAATGTTGATTTGGGGAGTTTTCACTTTCATTGCACAAAAGAGCCATTTTCCATTTTTCGAGTGCCCCAAGTGAGGTTTTTTTTGTGAAGGACCTACCAAATAATTCTAGCAAAATTGGACCAAATCATTTTTCTAAAATACTAGGCCATATTTAATGCACAATTGACCAAATGGTTGGGTGTAAAAAGTTTTGATCCACCTCTGGTGAAAAAGACAAATTCCCGCCGATTCAGCTCGAAGCGGGTCAAATTTGAACTGAAGCTGCCTCATAGTTTGTTATTTATTTTTTCCAAAAATCATTTCTAGGTACATAAGTATCTATTTAATCAGAGAAACACCAAAAATATTCCAAGATACAACCACTAGCTAGGAACAGTCAAGCCCGCCGTTTTGACCTCATTTAGAAACGGGGATAAAAAATTCAAAAAAAACAAAAAATTGGAAAACCTTCGCATTGTGTCATTATATGTGACCAAGTTTCCAGGAAAAATAATAAACTTGTAATATGGAAATTATTTTTAAAAAGTGTTCTCAAAAATGAGCTATCATGCGTGGAGATTCATGGCTTTCAAGCCAAATGATCAATCTTATGGCCACATTCATGGCATGGTTTGTTCAAATGATCTCATATTGTGCACAAGGGTGCATATTGGAATGGCAAAAAATGTTGATTTGGGGAGTTTTCACTTTCATTGCACAAAAGAGCCATTTTCCATTTTTCGAGTGCCCCAAGTGAGGTTTTTTTGTGAAGGACCTACCAAATAGTTCTTGCAAAATTGGACCAAATCATTTTTCTAAAATACTAGGCCATATTTAATGCACAATTGACCAAATGGTTGGGTGTAAAAAGTTTTGATCCACCTCCAGTGAGAAAGACAAATTCCTGCCGATTCAACTGGAAGCGGGTCAAATTTGAACTGAAGCTACCTCACAATTTGTTATTTATTTTTTCCAAAAATCATTTCTAGGTACATAAGTATCTATTTAATCAGAGAAACACCAAAAAATCCAAGATACAACCACTAGCTAGGAACGGTCAAGCCCGCCGTTTTGACCGCATTTTGAAACGGGCATAAAAAATTCAAAAAAAATCAAAAAAATGGAAAACCTTCGCATTGTGTCATTATATGTGACCAAGTTTCCAGGAAAAATAATAAACTTGTAATACGGAAATTATTTTTAAAAAGTGTTCTCAAAAATGAGCTATCATGCGTGGAGATTCATGGCTTTCAAGCCAAATGATCAATCTTATGGCCACATTCATGGCATAGTTTGTTCAAATGATCTCATATTGTGCACAAGGGTGCATATTGGAATGGAAAACAATGTTGATTTGGGGAGTTTTCACTTTCATTGCACAAAAGAGCCATTTTCCATTTTTCGAGTGCCCCAAGTGAGGTTTTTTTGTGAAGGACCTACCAAATAATTCTTGCAAAATTGGACCAAATCATTTTTCTAAAATACTAGGCCATATTTAATGCACAATTTACCAAATGGTTGGGTGTAAAAAGTTTTGATCCACCTCTGGTGAAAAAGACAAATTCCCGCCGATTCAGCTGGAAGCGGGTCAAATTTGAACTGAAGTCGCCTCATAGTTTGTTGTTTATTTTTTTCCAAAAAACATTTCTAGTTACATAAGTACCTATTTAATCGGAGAAACACCAAAAAATTCCAAGATACAACCACTAGCTAGGAACGGTCAAGCCCGCCGTTTTGACCGCATTTTGAAACGGCCATAAAAACTTCAAAAAAAAAATCAAAAAATTGGAAAACCTTCGCATTGTGTCATTATATGTGACCAAGTTTCCAGAAAAAATAATAAACTTGTAATATGGTAATTATTTTGAAAAAGTGTTCTCAGAAATGAGCTATCAAGTGTGAAGATTCATGGCTTTCAAGCCAAATGATCAATCTTATGGCCACATTCATGGCATAGTTTATTCAAATGATCTCATATTGTGCACAAGGGTGCATATTGTAATGGCAAACAATGTTGCCTAAGGAAGTTTTCATTTTCTTTGGACGAAAAAAACCATTTTCAATTTTCCGAGTGCCTGAAATGAGTTTTT
Organism: Triticum dicoccoides; assembly: GCF_002162155.2. Lineage (NCBI taxonomy): Eukaryota > Viridiplantae > Streptophyta > Magnoliopsida > Poales > Poaceae > Triticum > Triticum dicoccoides. The sequence continues at coordinate 833,650,241 of NC_041385.1, forward strand.
TGTGAAGGACCTACCACATATTTGTTGCAAAATTATACCTAATCAATTTTATAAAATACTAGGCCATATTTAATGCACAATGGAAAAAATGGTTGGGCGTAAAAAGTTTTGATCCACCTCTGGTGAAAAAGACAAATTCCCGTTGATTTAGGCAGAAGCGGGTCAAATTTGAACTGCAGCTGCCTCATAGTTTGCTCTTTATTTTTTCCAAAAATCATTTCTAGGTAAATAAGTATCTACTTAATCATAAATACATGGTTTGATGGCGAGACATCGAGGTTTGGACGGTGGCTGAGGGCCCCAACACTAGAGCGCGTAAGCTCGCATGCCCAACGTGGTCATCGCGTGACCGTGGTGTTGCCATGTGTTCTAGGCGGCCTAGGCATATCTAGTGGGTTGGGCACTCCCCAGGTAGGTGCTAGGAAGAAAATCACAACATAAGATTCTCACGAGGAGACCGATCGATGCTCAAACATGAATAAGCAGCCAGGTGTTTGATTTGCAGTACGAGAAATGCACATGGCTATTGGGCGTGAGTTTTGGCTCAGGATGATCAGTTACTAAGAAGACCGTCTTAACAAATTTTCACCTCAAAAGGAGGAGCCTAGGTGGTACTTGCTTTACAAAGTACCACACTGGACATAAATACGAATGTTGAAGTTGGGCTCAAAATAATGAATGGATTGAGCTGGCATTTGGTGGAGGATGTTTATTTGGGCATAGGAAAGCACTGTAGAAAATGGATACCATTTGGACATGCCAAAGTGGTACTTCCTTCACAAAGTGTTGCTCTGAACAGAATAGGAAAATGAATATTTTCGAATTATTTTTGAACTAGGCAAGGAATGTTTTTGACATATTTGATGAAGATATGATGCAAAACATTTATGAGAATTTTTTGGGAATTTTTAGAATAATAGAAATATAGGTTGCTTCACAACCTAGGGCAAAAACTGCCACATGGACATGACACATAGGCAAAACTGATGAGATGGTGCCTAGTCATCACAACCCACCACAATCTACAAGGCTATGACCATCTATATTGGTCGTTAACAACTAGAAATAAGGCAGCGGACTAGCACTGTTTGCTTTGTGACCATTTCGTGTAAGGAAATTACGACCTTTCTGACCAAAATGGTCGCAATGGTTTAGGGTTTGGAGCCCCCCGAACAGCTTTTGACCAATTGGTCTAAAATGGTCATAGATCTATGACCAATTCTTCCAGGGTCACTGATAGAAGGTCACTAGTTGACATATTTCTTGTAGTGCTCCAGGAGCAAGCCGGATTCGAAGCCGCACCAGGGTGGAAGCCGGCCAACCAAGAACGCCTGCAGGGGTTGGAGCGGAGCAGCCGAGATGCCGATGAGCTTGAGGAGCTAGAAGGGACGCAACGCACGTGAAATACCGGGTCGGGAGCCGCACCAGCCTTCCATGGAGGGGTTTGGGGACGCATCCATGGCCTCCGGGCCGAAGCCGCACCTGCAGGGTTGAGGGGGCGCACGAAGGGAGCTCGCGCCATCCACACACCTGGCCGGCGCGCTGCGGGAGGCAGCCGCCGCCAGGCAACCAGCGCCGCCGGAGCACCCGTAGCTTGGGGGTGGGGGAGGGGCGGGGGACGCCGCAACGAGGGGAGGTGTGTCGGAGGAGAGCCAGGACCCGACGTGGTCACGCTGGCCAGCCTGCGGTGGCAGGGACGCGGGGGCGGATGGCGAGGGCGTGGAGGATGGGGAGAGCTCAGAGAAGCAGCTCGTCGATGAAGAACAGCCCCGCAGCCACCATCCCAGGGCTCGGCGCGGCTTTGCTGGCGATCCCTCCGGCGGCGGCGACATGAGAGCAAGCGGATGGGGGGCTTCAGGCGCTGGCGGCTAGGGTTTCCCCGTGTCGCCCGATGCGGGCGACGCGGGGGTCGCACTACTACTATGTGTTTTTGAACTGAAAAGTATCCAGATTGAAAGTTGTCCTAATTTAAAGATTTCTTCAGCTCAAAATGTTACTTACTGTACTACTATGTCTTTTTGAACTGAAAAAGTTTCCAAATCGCTAAGAATTGTCCCCTTATTTTTTTAGAAAATTCAGCATTTAGACCTTGCTGACGCCAGCTAGATGGGCTTGGTATTTTATAGTCTAGTCATAAGGAGATTTGTTATCTTGAAGTAAAGCTAAATTTGAGCCACAACTTCCTTTAGTTCTTGAGAATTTTGTTGTTGTCCTTTGGATTAACAATCTCCCACAATGCTCATGACTCTTCTAGTCACTCTCTAAAATGCATGCGTGTGTTTCTCTAAATTGTCCTCAGCTCCTCGCTATTGGAGGTTTTTACTTTGTTTTTAAACAAAACAAGGCAATGAAAGAAAAAAATATGGGCATCCTTTATGTTACCCAAATATTTGTTGCCAAAAATGTCATGATCTGCTCTCTCGCAATGTGCACTTAGTTGCTACATATGTCATTATGTGAACCTAGAACAACTAGAAGAATAAATCATACATCTGTAACCATATACATGCATCACAACTATCTCTAAATGCTAGAAGTGTTTTTCCATATCGTTTCTATGGCTATTTACTCAGCCGCATCACCGGCATCTTGTGCACCATGGAGTACATATGATACATGAGTAAATACTTTCTGAAAATGAAAGAGTTCTATAATATCAGCAACTAAATGCGCTTAAGAAAATTATCTACACACTTGCTTATTTCTCATTTGTGCCATTCTATAGACATCGCCCACTACAGAGTAATTCAACCTAATTTGGAGGGCGTAGCTCACCACCTTTGTGCACAATTTTGTTGGCAACAAAACATGTCAAAGATTCATCATTGCCACTTGAAAGTGCGTTATATCAACTAGAGGGGGTCAATAGGCAATTTTTATAAATTCTTCACTGAGGAATTTGCCGGTGAGGAAATTCCTTAGCGAAGAACTACTAGCAGCGGAATAAGTACTCAGAAGTAAGCATAACAGGATACAGACATAGTCATCATGATGAAATGAAGATAAACAGACTGAAGAAATTGAACTGAAGAAATTGAGAAAGTCTTCAGTCAAAGTCCTCAATCACAGATATGAACAATCACTCAACACAGTAATGAGGAAATGAAAGAGTTGAGGAAATAGAACTAGTAAGGTTGGTGAAAACAATGATTTGGTAGACCAGTTCCAACTGTTGTCTCAGTTGTACGTCTGGTTGGAGCGGCTGAGTATTTAAACTCGAGGACACGTAGTCCCGGACACCCAGTCGCTGAGCACGCAGCTCGGGACACCAAGTGCTCACCGTATTCTCCTTGAATTAAGGTCACACATACCTCGTCCAATCACTCGTGGTAAGTCTTCATGCGAATTCCAAACCTTCACAGACTCGGTCACTCGGCGATCCACAATTCCTCTTGGATGCTCTAGACCATGACGCCTAACCGTCTGGAAGAAGCAAAGTCTTCAAAGGTAACAAGCGTCGGATCCATGCAGGATCAATCTCTTCGGTGATGCTCAATAACTTTGGGGTTTGTAGGTGTTTGGATTTGGGTTTTTCCTCACTCGATGATTTTCGCTCAAAGTCCTCGAAGGATGGGTTGCTCTCAAATGACAAGTGTCAGTTTCTCTCGGAGCAGCCAACCAACTAGTGGTTGTAGGGGGCGGCTATTTATAGCCTAGGGAGCAGCCCGTCATGATAAGACATAAATGCCCTTGTCTGATATGACCCTTAGGTGGATAAGATATTTTGGGACAGCTGGCACATAGCACAGCAACGGTCGGAAATTTGACTATCAAATTCCTCAGGGCTATCATGATCCTCACTGTGTTGGCAATCCGCACTGGCGAATTCCTAACTCCTCAGTCAAAACAAATTCCTCAGCAACCAGAAGAACTTCGTCTCTGTCACTGAAGAAATTGACTGAACTGTATGAGATTTCCAAAGGCTTCACTCGAAGGGTTTGGTAGGTGTAGGATTTTGAGTTGAGCATCACTTGGAAATTTTTTCTTAGTATTTCCTCGACCCCCTTTAACAGTACGGTGTTTCCAATGACTCAAGAAAGAGAAAAACAAAACTATGAAAACGAAAGTCTTCAAGCTTCATATTCCTCGCATGAATATCAAGTCTTCACGGTAACACCAATTTCTTCGCTTTCAAAGTCTTCATGAAAGTCTTTAGAAATACCAAAATCTTCAGTCAAAGATATTCATTTTTAGGGGTCGACTTTCCCTGTAAATATCAAACTCCTCATAGACTTATAGACCTGTGTACATTCACAAACGCATTAGTCCCTTAACCTATAAGTCTTCAATACACCAAAATCACTAAGGGGCGCTAGATGCACTTACAATCTCCCCCTTTTTGGTGATTGATGACAATATAGGTTAAGTTTTCAACGGGGATAAACATGTGAAGTGTAAGTACTGATATTGAGGAATTTGATTGTAAGATATAGAAGAACTCCCCCTGAAGATGTTCATAGTGAGGAATTTGCTTTTGAAGCAATGCACACTTGAAGAGTTGAATCATGGAGATCTCCCCCTATATCTTGTAATTCATACACACATTTGACATATGATATGAAGAATTTGAAATGCATGATGAAATATGGTGCCTGATGAAATTCAGCATGCGTGCAGTAACATTAATGAGGACCAAGCATGTAGAATAACATATCGAGAGTATCAAAGCACAGTGCATCAAAAGTATCAGGGAACCATCGGGTTTAAGATTACAACTCGATCCACTAAAGTTTCAGAAGAACGAGAGTTGTAACTTAGCAAAAAACGCCCATATAATAGACCCGCTTGAAGACTAACTCAAATTTCTCCCCCTTTGTCATTGAATGACCAAAAGGATCGAAACTGAGGACTAACACCCCTGACGAATATCAAGTTGATGGAGGAGCACCAGCGTCGCTGGGGTCGGTTGTTGTAGTAGGGCCTGCCGCAGTGTCATCCAAATCTTCATTTTCATCAGTCTCGCGTGATGAAGAATAGGAGCTGGCCACCAAGGAAAGGACTTTGACCTTCTTGAATTTCTTCGGTGGGGGTGCAGACCGGCCAAATTCTACCTTGAGACCCATATTCTTCAGATCTGCAGCGTTGTAGACATGAGATAGAACAGCCCAGGTACGGTTGAAGGTTTCATCGAGGTAGTATTGGTTTTTCTTCACTGCATTGTGTGTTGAGGTCATGTTGTGAAGAATTGAACCAAACTGACGCTTGACCCATTTATGATTGTGATCAACCTTCTGATGAAGACTGAGGAGTAACTCATGATCAGTCATCACCCTAGGAGTTGTGGCTTGAGGATTTTGCTTGGCGGCAGAGTCATGTGTGGCAGAGTCATCATTGGTGGAGTAGGATGCAGCTTGCGAAATTGACCATCCAATGGACGAATGCCTTCATCTATCACAGCAGATGCCTTGCCTTTGTCATCAGCTGAGGAATATGTCTGTTTGAGGACTTCAATCGGGGGCAAGTAGCTGCCATGGTTCAAAGTGTCGGCTTTGTAATTTAGTGAACCCCTTGTCTTAATGAATCTCATAATCCATGGTGCATAAGGCTTCAGCTCAAATGGTGACATAGCAATATTCGCCAGAGTCCTCATGAAGAAATCATGGAAGTTGACGGGAACGCCATGAATGATGTTGAAAAGCATGTCACTACTAGGAAAAGGGCTATAGATGGAAATGACACTAATGGCGCACCAGACAAGTGGTGCGCCATTAGTATATACTAATGGCGCACCACCCTCTGATGCGCCATTAGTGTTGAAACTACTAATGGCGCACCCTGACCACGGTGCGCCATTAGTACCAAATTTTTTTTTGAACTAGTGCGCCTGTCCAAACATACTAATGGCGCATCCCCTGGTGGTGCGCCATTACTAGTTGTAACTAGTAATGGCGCACCATCCAGGAGGTGCGCCACTAATGTTATTTTTTTTATTATTGCTTTTATTCCTTTTTTTGCAAAAGTTCTAATGGCGCACCGCCAGGGGGTGCGCCATTAGTAACCTGGATTACTAATGGCGCATTTGTTGCTGGTGCGCCATTAGTAAGTGGGCAGCAACAAGATATTTTGGACAGCCTCTCCTCCCACACTCACTTTCTCCCCACTTCATTCTCTCCACCGCCTCCTCCTTGTCTCGGGTGCCTCCTCTTTTTCACCTCATTTCCACCATAGATTCATTCAAATTAAGTGGTTAAGTTACCTTGTTTTGCTAGGTAAGTAAGGGGGGAAGCTATATTTATGTTGTTCTCCCTACAAACAATGTGCACATGCACTTTATATGGCCTAGCTAGATCTATGTATGTTCATGGTGTTGCATATGTTTGTGGTGTTGCATATGTGTTTGTGTTTGGAGGTGTACCGGTATTTGAAATGCGATAGTTGCCAATATTTTGCCGGAATGTTGATTCATTTCCGTTTCGGCGAGAATTTTGGCATTAAGCATTCTTTTTGGTCCTATTTTTAGGGAAAGTCATGCCAAATTTTTTCTTGGTTCTAAAATATCGTTTTGCTCTACCCCGCAGGCGACCATGGTCCGCACGATGACCGAAGGCATCGTGAATAGGTTTTTGAGGTCCGCGAAGGCCGAGATGCTTCAAAAGAACGAGACGGAGATAAGATGTCTGTGTCGAAGATGCAAGCTGAATAGCCTTATTGCGGACCCGGATTCCGGGCAGGTGCGGGACCACCTGCTCTTGCGTGGTTTCATGGATGGCTATCGGTGGCAAGGTGATGATGATGACTACGAAGTCGTTCATGGGAGCCGGGCAAGAAATGAGGAAGGGCAGCAAGACAACCACCGCGGCTCGGGGGGGCGAGAAGACGAAGAATCCCCAGGAGATGATCACGACGGTGATGCTGTACACAGTCATCATGTAGAAGATGCAGGACATGATGATGATGCCGGCGGAGCAGACGACGTTGGACCATCGATGGGCTGGGTGCAGGACCCTCATATTCAAGAGCTGCTTCTCAAGCAGATGGATAACGCAAGAGCTGCCGCCCGAGAGAAAGCCAAGATGGATCAACTTGAGTTAGACGCGGTTACTCCGTTGTATGAAGGATGCAAGCCCGAGGATACCCGCCTGAAAGTAACGCTCATGGCTCTGGAGATGAAGGTCAAACACAAAATGACCGACGCATGCTTCGACGAGAACATGTCATTCTGGCACGAACGTCTTCCCAAGGGGAACAAGTGCCCGACCAGTTTGGAGGAGGCAAAGAAAATCGTGTGTCCTCTGGATTTACCGCACGTGAAATACCATGTGTGCATGAACAATTGCATCATTTATCGGGACGAGCATGCGGAGTCTACAATATGTCCGGTGTGCGGTGTCACTCGATACAAGAAGAGGAAGAAAGCTCCTCAAAAAGTGGTGTGGTACTTTCCGATCACTCCTCGTCTGCAGCGGTATTTCGCGGATCCTAAGGTAGCAAAGCTCCTGCATTGGCACGCGGATAGGGAGGAGAAGAAGCGAGAAGATGACGCAAATGATCCGGAGATAGATAAAAAAGACAAGATGCTGAGTCACCCTAAGGATGCGAGCCAGTGTCAAGCATTGAACTTCGAATACCCAGAATTTGGGAACGATCCAAGGAACATCGTGCTGGGCGCGAGCACCGATGGAGTCAATCCGTTTGGCAGCCAGAGAAGCACACATAGCACCTGGCCTGTGTTTGTGTGGATGTACAACCTTCCCCCCTGGTTGTGCATGAAGAGGAAGTACATTCACATGAGTATGCTAATTGAAGGGCCGAAACAACCAGGGAACGACATCAATCTGTATTTGGGGCTGCTGAAAGAGGAGCTTGACACGCTGTGGAAAACGCCAGCCAATACATGGGACGCCGCAGAGAAAGAATATTTCCCTATGAGAGCCGCACTGCTCACGACGGTTCACGACTATCTCGGTTACGGATATCTTGCGGGGCAGGTAGTCCACGGATTTTCTGGATGCGTAAGGTGCATGGATGACACAACGTATCGCCAGCTACATAGAGATCCCGGGTCTTCGAAAACCGTGTTCATGGGACATCGAAGGTGGCTTCGCGACGATGACCCGTGGAGGAAACGCAAGGATCTGTTCGATGGTGAAACCGAACCCCGAAAACGCCCGTGTACGAGGAGCGGCGAGGAAATAGACAAGCTGTTGAAAAATTGGAAAGACTGCCCACTGCCGGGAAAGAAGCAAAAGGCGCCAGAGCCGGGAAAGAAGCGAAAGGCGCCAGAGCCGCTGCTGAAGGTATGGAAAACGAGGTCTGTTTTCTGGGACTTGCCGTACTGGAAGATCCACCGTGTGCCTCACAGCCTTGATGTCATGCATATCACGAAGAACGTGTGCGAGAGTCTGCTTGGTACCCTGCTCAACATGCCAGAGAGGACCAAAGATGGGCCGAAAGCAAGGGCAGACTTGAAATCAATGGGCATCAGGCAGGAGCTTCACGCTATATATGATGATGATGATGATGATGATGATGATGATGATGATGATGATGATGATGATGATGATGATGATGATGAGGCGAAGCAGGACACAGAAAGTCGTCGCAAAGGCAAAAAGGCCAAGAAGACCGGAAATGACTACCCTCCCGCATGCTTCACTCTAAGTCAGGAGGAGATCGAGCAGTTTTTCACCTGCCTCCTAGGAGTAAAACTTCCTTACGGTTACGCGGGGAAGATAAGCAGATACCTAGACCCAGCGAAGCAGAAGTTCAGCGGGATGAAGTCTCACGACTGTCACGTGCTGATGACGCAGATACTTCTAGTTGCAATCCGTGGGATCATGGACGCGCACGTCCGTGAAACGCTATTTGGCCTATGCAACTTCTTCGACGTCATCTCTCGGAAGTCGATTGGCGTGAGGCAACTCAGAAGGCTACAGGAAGAGATCGTGGTGATACTATGCGAGCTTGAGATGTACTTCCCGCCCGCATTCTTCGATGTTATGGTGCATCTGCTGGTCCATATAGTGGAGGATATCATCCAACTCGGGCCGACGTTCCTGCACAGCATGATGCCGTTCGAAAGGATGAATGGTGTCATCAAAGGATACGTTCGCAACATGTCACGTCCAGAAGGAAGCATAGCCAGGGGCTTTCTGACCGAAGAGTGCATCTCCTACTGCACGAATTATCTAGGCATCGAGAACCCCGTTGGTCTGCCCGTCAACAGGCACCTCGGCAGGCTCGCTGGATGGGGTCACCGTGAGGGTCGCCGCGAAATGCATGTCGACTTCGAGGGTCGACTCGCCGACTTTGAAAGAGCAAACCTAGTCGCGCTACAACACATAGACGTGGTCGATCCTTGGGTGGTAGAGCACAAAACCTTTATTAAAAAGACGTACAATGACCGAGGCCAACAGTGGACGGACGGAGATACACTCAAAGAGCACAACTCATGTTTCACGCGTTGGTTCAAGCATAAGCTTCTGTCGTACCCTTTACATGAGGATTCTTCCGCGGAAGAACAACTCATATTCGCCTTGTCACAGGGCGCCAAGCACAACCTGATGACCTATGAGGCGCACGATATCAACGGCTACACATTCTACACCGAGGCCAAGGACATGAAGAGCGATGGTTATCAGAACTCCGGGGTAACGGTGGAATCCTACACCGGTAACGACAAGGACAGATACTACGGAAGGATCGAGGAGATCTGGGAGCTGAGCTACGCTGGAGAGAAGGTCCCGATGTTCCGTGTCAGATGGGCCAAGAACGTCATAAAAGAAGACCGGTATTTCACCACCATGGTTATACCCGAAGCCAAATCCAAGACCGCGGGCGCAAACGTCACCGCGAAAAATGAGCCATGGGTACTGGCTTCCCAAGTGGACCAATGCTTCTTCATTACCGACCCGCCAAAGCCCAGTCGTGTTGTCGTGAGGAGAGGCAAAAGGAAGATCATCGGAATGGATGGAGTAGCCAATGAGCAAGACTTCGACAAGTACGGCGACCCGAGGATCGAACATGACGACGATGATGAAGTAGCAGCATACACCACAAGAAGAAGCAGGACCACCCTACCTAAAGGACGTCCGTTCCACAGAAGAACTCCAT
>NC_041385.1:833660646-833747628 GCF_002162155.2 Triticum dicoccoides
GCTGCCCCGCCGCCCCGACGCCGCCTTGACCCCGCCCCGACGCCGCTGCCCCACCTCGACCCCGCCCCGTCCACACCACCGTCGACCCGCCTCCCTCGACGCCACGGCGCCGCAGGACCTAGACTAGACGCCCAAGGTACGACCACCTCCTCCTTACTTCTCCATTCCGCAAGTCCATAGCCTCCTCTCACGTGCTTGCTTCCTTCTCCATTCCACTGATTCTGGTCAGTGTGTGTATGCTTATTGATGGGAAATAACAAAGTTGAATCATATTAGTTTTAGATTCGTTGAAATATTAAGTCCTTAGTTGAAAGGTTGCAATGAGCAGTTTGCATTGTCCATTTGTGCCATTTTCTGCTTCTAATTTTGTTGGTTCTTCTAGCAAGCATATTCCATTGATCCTGATTGAATTCCCTTACCATTTTGCCTATCTGTGGTTCTTTACTTCGGTGATGTAATCATTTTAAAGTTTGACCTAGATACTATAATTAATAAACAGTTGTGAATAGTATATATCGAGAGGACTCCACTATGCAACCTTTGACATGCTCATCACATACTGTTATTTATAGTGAACCTTCTTTACTTGTATTTACAGGGAAACAATTGGTACAATTCTTGCCCGGGGCCACAGCCGTGTACCTGTGTATTCAGGAAACCCTAGAAATGTTATAGGTCTCCTGTTGGTAGGTAAAAATTATGCCATGGAGAATTACTCGATGATCTTTCTTTATGTACTTTACTAACTTAGAACCATTTAAATATTATTTAGGTCAAAAGTCTTCTGACAGTTCGTGCTGAAATAGAGACGCCAGTTAGTACTGTTTCCATTAGGAGGATTCCAAGGTATATACCCCAATTCTATTTAAATATAAATTGGAAAAATCTCTTTCAAAATTTGGTACAATTGCTTGAATTTTTGGAGTACACGAATTATGGGCTAGTGATGATCATATGCACTAGTTACTAGTAGATGCTTCTCGACCCAATTTGAGCAGCAGAGCACTAGCACCAAGCTCTGGGTTTTGTTCAGTACACTCTGAGATGTAGATGCCTGAAAGATAAACATGTTGTTTGTCTACAAAAAAAACTTAATTACTATTATGGGCTAGTGATGATCATATGCACTAGTTACTAGTAGATGCTTTTTTATCCTCAGATTGGCGTCTAGTGTTCATAGAAATATATGATTATCTTTGTTGTATAAACTGACTGGCTGCCAAGTTACAACTGACTGGTGAAAGTTCATTTTTTTTATCAGTGGCATATGAGTGGCAGAAAAGTGGCTAGCCTCGTCTGCATATATGAGCATATAGATCAACAAAAAGTAAACCCATTCGGCAAGAACATTTATGCACCTATTTACTAGAAGAATGAATAAATGAATGTCAGGGCTAGAGATCATTACTGTTTGTTATCCAGGAAATACAAAAGTTTGGATTGTTGAATGCATTCTGAATTCTAGCTATACAAAAGTTTTTTCCTTCTGAAATGTGTTTTTCTTCTTCTTCCTGTTTTGAGTAGTTTGCGTAAGTTTTCTGAAATGATGATGTATTTTTCTTAATTCAGCGAACCATGAGATGGACTTAGAAGAAGAAACTGTCTCCTGATTGCAGTTGATTAATTAGTATATATGTTGTAGACTTGTAGCATACCTACCTCTATATGGTTTTATATTTCAACTTGATTTCTGAATATTCCAAACCACACGCGAAGTCCTTTCTTACAAGAAGAAGTTTCTCTTCATAACAGTGAACAAAACTACTGTCAATCAGCTCAGTTCTAGTGCTGTTGGATTTTTTTTAATTGGCTTCTTGTAGTTTTGAAAATTCAGTTTATTCGGTTACTGAAAATTCAGTTAATTCAGTTAGGCACACAAATTTCAGAACTTTTGTGTGCCCTAGTACTTGGTGTTTGTAGAAAACCAGGAGTGTCAATGGGACTAGAATTCACTTGTTCTTATATGGGTTTGTAAAACTTGTTCATGTACTGAACTACTAATGCCTTGTGATGCTCTGAATTACTTGTGATGCCTCTGAATTACTTGTGATCACATTGAGAAAGACTTGTAAAGATGATGATCATCTTTAACAGAAAACAATTTGTGATGATTTTGCTAGTTTGCTGGGTTTTGTCTCCGACCATCGTGTCGTGATGATTTTGCAGGTACCCCGAGAGGCCCTTGAGTTTGCCGGAATGTCGATTAACTTCCGTTCCGGCAAATTCGGGTACTCCATATGTCCTATTTTCAGCAAAGGTCATGCTGAAATTTTCCGTGAATTTTAGCATGACTTTGCTAAAAATAGGACATATGGGGTACTTGTGACTAATGCATAGGCCGGGGTATCTTAGTAGTTAATTAAGTAGGATCAAGTGCCCCGGCGTACTTGTGACTAATGCATGGCTTTTAGGGTGCCTCGGTGTCGATAAAAACCGAAATGATGAAAAGTTAGGCTTTTAGGGTGCCTTGGCGTCGAAAAACCCTCAATGATAAAAGCTTAGATTTTAGGATGTCTCGGTGTCGACAAACCCTAAATGATGAGACCATGATCTTGTTCCTTGACAATAACCAACTTTTTGACCAAACTTTGTTTCTATTTAGAGAGAAACATGGCCCACAACGATGAGGCCGGGGGTTCGGGCGGCAAGGCATTCTGGGAGCTGTCCCAGGAGATGGAGGAACAACCTCACTTGTATGAGGCCGCCGCCTTCCCCACCGATCCTGAGACCACGGATGGTGCCGCCGAGGATGACCACACTGATGCCACCACTGATGGTGCCGCCGAGGATGCCACCACTGATGATGGCGGCGCACGCACAGATAGCAGCCAGCCGAAGAGGCAATGGAAGGATCGGCGCCCGATCGTGCTCCGCACCCTCAAGGAGGAAGTTACTGAAGTGGACTCCAACAGGAATCCAACGGCGCCCGAACGAATAGTCAAGGGGTACTCGCTTCAGCTCGGGTGCATTGTCCGGAGCACCGTCTCGATCAACACCGAGAACCTGAGGCATCCTGACCGAGGGAATTTGCGCCACCTCCTCTTCACGAAGCTGCACGAACGATACAAGTTCCCCGCTGAATTCGAAAACACAAGCCTCAAAGGGAATAAAGTGAACAATGCTGCCCTCACGAAGATGAGCAAGGCCCTGTCTACTTGGAAAAGCAATGTGAAGAGAATGATCGAGAAAGGTGAGAGTTATGAGAAGATCAAGGAGAAAAATCCTTCGATCACCGAAGATGACTACAACGACTTCAAGATCAATTGCTCGAGCACCGCAAGCTCCCAATCAAGTGAGTGGGGGAAACAAATGCGGGAGCTGAACATAGGAGAACACACACTCGGTCCCGGCGGTTACAGAGTGGCGGAGCCTATATGGGACAAGGAGGAGGCGGACTGTGCCGAGCAAGGCCTACCGCCCCTCTTCGATAAATACGGTGACAAGCAGACCAGGAACTTTGTCAGGGCCCGGTACAAGAAGGACCCGAAAACAAAGGAGCTTACCACGGATCCGAAGACCAGGCGGCTTGAGCTTGTTCTGGTAAGGAATACACCCCCGCGTAATTAGCTCCATATGGTTGCATTCTAATTAATTAAGCCGAATTTCTAAATGGTTCACATTCCTTCCGCAGGCGACTGAAAGCAGTAGCGCGGGGTCGACTAAGAGCAACCCTTGGGACACCACTCTAAATAGGGGGTTGAATATAATGAAGAACAAGGATAAGCTCAGTAAGCCGACGTCAGCTGGTCGTGTGGCCGGCAAAGGCTTGTCGACAAAATGGGGGTCATACTATACCGCTGGTGTGCGGAAGGAGAAAAAGACCAGCTCGGAAAGCCAGGCGCGAGAGGTTCAAGAACTCAAGGCACAGGTGGCGCGGATTCCGGAGATTGTCCAAGAGCAAGTGGAACAACGACTCGGAGCGACGATCACCGCCCTTGTGCCTACCTTGATCTCGGGGTTGAGTGCGTGGATTGCGGGCGGCCAACAGGGGCCGCCCCCGATTCCTAGCTTCACGGCCAGCAACTCGCATAATGCGATGGCGGGGCCATTGGTGCCTCCGGCGGAGGCGGCATTGGTGTCTCCGACGCCGGCACGGGAGCTTAATGCACCTGGGTGTACGCCGGCCGGCACCTCTTCAGCAAGCGGCCGCTCCGTCAACTACACGCCCGCCGTTGGCGGTGCCTCGACATTAGCCGAGCTCGACGCCATCATCACGGTAACTAATTAAGCCTCTCTCGGCCGAGGACTTCATCTCCTTGCCTTTGACTGGGCATCCCTGACGCCCTACATGTTTTCGCAGGGCGCCGCCGACGTTCCGTGCACTCTCCTCCACTTCGTGAACAACGAGTTGGTCGATGTCGCCAAGGGCAAAATCGTTCAACCGGGCAACCCCTTGTTCCACGGTACCCAGATGCCACCCAACTTGTTTAGGGTTCAACTGGTTCGGGTGCTGCCAGGCTGCGACGACTTGTTACCTCCGATTCGACCCGTCGGGGCCGACGATGATGACGTGATGACCCTTAGCGCCTGCCTGAGCTGGCCCCTGCTTTGGCCGAAGAGCCAGATTCGTTTGGGGGCGGGGGACACCACCCCAAAGACAACACCGCCAGTCGTGCCGGCGCCAAGTCGGCCCCATGGCAAGACCGCCGTAACGGTGCCGGGCATCCCTATGCGACTGGATCCAAACATGCATATGGCACAGGATCAGAACGACGACGACGACGACGATGATACATTTGGCAACGTCGATCAGTACTTTGCCGAGCATGGGTACGATGGCGACTTCATGGGGCCTCCTTCTCAAGAACCAAACCCAACAAAAGACGTGTGCGATCTAGCTCGTACCGCGGAGAAGCCAAGTTGCAACAGGCGCCGTCTGGCGTTCAGCTCTCAGGAGACGCCTCCAGCTGCCGACTTCACCGAGCCTCAGATAGGCGAGGTGCGAAATATTATCAGCCCCAACACACTCAAGAAGGCGGTCTGTGAGCAGAACTCGGTCCCATTACAGGAGAAGAAGAAGGCACGCAAAAGAAAGACTAAGAAGGGTGCGAGCCAGCCGGCACCGAGTATGATCCGTGCTCAGGACGGGCCACCTTCACCGCAGGATATCTCGAGGAGGGTGCATGTGGCGGGTAGGGCGATGCTACCGACAAATATGCTCAATGCTGCAACCGGTGCTATGCGGAGTCTGCATGACAGTGTTCTTGCTTTGGAGAAGCGGCGTCTCAGGGAGAAGGATGTGGCATACCCGGTTTTCGCGACCAAGGTGCCAGAGGGCAAGGGCTTTGTGGATAACTCCATCGGGCGTACGATCGTCCTGCATTTTGATGACATCCACGCTATGTTGAACCTTCA
Organism: Triticum dicoccoides; assembly: GCF_002162155.2. NCBI lineage: Eukaryota > Viridiplantae > Streptophyta > Magnoliopsida > Poales > Poaceae > Triticum > Triticum dicoccoides. The sequence goes on from NC_041385.1 coordinate 833,666,002, forward strand.
TCCGCTGCACTACACCTTCGTTCGGCTATTTTCGCTGAGTATGGAGATGCGGATCATTCGCGACAAGACCCCGGACATCGTGATAGTCGACCCCTTCTACATGCGTGCCAAGATCTTGGGCAGCGCTGGGGACCGGCAAGTCGCGAGTTCTTACCTCGAAGGCGTCATTCTGGCAAACCAAGATAAGGATAACTTCCTCGTGCCTTACTTTCCCGAGTAAGTCCTCCCCTCAACCGGCCCGTAACATATGAATTCTTACTTTTCGATCGTTTTTCTTTTAACATTCCGTGTTTTCTGCAGTGACACACGTTGCACGCTCATCCTCCTAAGCCCCAAATATTCCATGGCCACGTATTTCGACCCGGACCGTCAGTCGAATGTAGACTACACAAATGTCAAGAAGGTTCTTGATGATGTTCTCCCCGGCTACGCCCAATCTGGAGGCACCTTCACCAGGCCTATTCGTAAGTACGGCAAGCACGTGTTCTCCCATAATACGACGTTCTGCTGCGTCAAGCAGCCGCCTGGCGGTCAGAAGGGTGCCTACTACACCATCCATCACATGCGGGCGATCGTACGGGACCATCATCAACTTCTGCTACCGAGTAAACTCAAAGATTGGGCCGCGAGCGTGTCGGCAATCCAGGACGCGGACCTCCGACAAGAATTCTTTCGCATCCAGTCGGAGTTTGCGGAAATCATCCATCAAGATGTCCTTCGTACCTCGGGGCAGTTCTACCTTAGAAATCAACCGTCCAACAGTGACATCGACACAATGCTACAAATGCAGGATGACAACGCCCGTTCTTTCATGACTCCCATGATAGACGGCGGCTTCATCCACGCTCCGGTCCCTTGAGTCGAGTTGTCTAGTTCTGAAACATCGATTGGCTCATGTTGTAATTAAACTTTAATGAACTTGTAGTATGTCTCTTTGGTTTCGAGAGTCGTTCAACTTAGATGTAATCGATGCTATTAATGTCTTCCTTTTCTCTTCTGATCGTTCTGTTGCATAATTATATATTGCTTATGTATTTTCTGTGAATTGGTACTAACATTTCGTTTGGCTAGTGCATAGCGATGCCGACGTATGTCGTGTACAAGGGTAAGGTTCCCGGAGTCTACGATGGTTGGGAGGAGTGTCGGAGACAGGTTCACCGATTCAGCGGTAACAGTTACAAAGGGTACACCACTAGGGCCGAGGCCGAATCTAGATACGCCCGCTATCTAGCGGGAGAGGGGAGGGAGCGTTGGAGGAACCGGATGAAGACGAGTTTCATCGTGATGATGCTCATCGTGAAGACCGCAGCTCTCTTCTATGTGATGGTAGTTTAGATGATCGATATCGACTTGTAATGTGAAGACAAACTCGCTACTCGCGATCTCGAGACTTGTAATATAATGTTCTATCTTTGTTCGGTCTTTTTAATTCGGAGACTAATATGATGAATTGTATTCGGAGACTAATATGATGAATTGTATTCAAAGACTAATCTTCTATTGTATTCGATGAATCTGTTGTTGATGTGTGCTGTCTATATTTTGTCAAACTATACATTTTGTAACCTGTGCAAAAAACAGAAAATAAAAAGATAAAAAAAACCTAATATGCATACTAATGGCGCATCACAGGACAGTGCGCCATTAGTATGACAGAGCATACTAATGGCGCATCACTGGGTAGTGCGCCATTAGTATGCTGCGGTTACTAATGGCGCATCCAGTGGTGGTGCGCCATTAGTATGCCAAAGCACCTGGGTATACATGGCCCCTGGGAGGCATACTAATGGAGCACGCTGGCCTATACTAATGGCGCACCCGCGGTGCGCCATTAGTATACCAGATACTAATGGCGCACCAGGTGGTGCGCCATTAGTAAAAATTACTAATGGCGTGCTGTTAATGGCGCAGCACAGATGCGCCATTAATGGCCATATTAGGTGCGCCATTAGTAGGGGTTTTTCTAGTAGTGTGTTCTTCATGATGCCAATGACATCTTCATCATTTGAGTCATGGCCTTTGATAGGACTCATTGTCTTCGACAGAATGCGATAGACAGTCCGGGGCACATATAGTAATTCCTTGACGAGGAATTTGGTTCGAGGAGCCTGCCCTGGCTTCAAAGGCTTCATCAGCACTTGCATGAAATGATTTGAAAGTTCAGGTTCACTGTAGACACAATGAGCACCGTCAAGGGGAGGACTGAGTGGGAGGGCACGAAGCACTTCAGTTGGTGGTGCCTTGTAGTGAGTATTTTCAGACATCCAGTCCAACACCCATGAATTCACATCTTCAGAGTTTCCTGTGATGTGCAGCGTTGCATAGAATTGAAGAATGAGTTCTTCATTCCAGTCACAGATGTCAGTGCAGAAATTTAGCAATCCAGCATCGTGAATAACACTGAGGACTGGCTCGAAGCACGGCAGAGACTCCATGTCTACATGAGGAATGTGTTCATGATCGAAGACTTTGTCTTTGTTGAACAGTACTGAGGAATAGAAATTTGCTTGACTAGCAGTACAGAAATGCCTCTTCCTTATGCGAGCAGAGTCATAGGGGTTATAGTCAGTGAAGAACACATGCTCGCTGAAGAAATCTTCAGCCTTGAACTTTTTTGAGAATGGATCCGTTGGCTTGGGCACTGGAGTGTTAGTGAGTTGCATCACAACCTCAGGAATCGCAATCTCAGGTTCTTCAGGCTGAGGAATTTCTGGTTCCTCTTCAGTAGCAGGCTGTGTGTTCAAGGGTTCAACAACAGCAGCTTCTTCGGCACTAGCGGCTGGAATGTCTTCTTGCATAGACGAGGTGGGATGAGTTTCTTCAGAGCCCATTTGAACAGTTGGTGCAGGGGACTGAGGTATTTGTTGAAGTGGGGTGAAGAGTGGAGTATTGGGGTGCTGACTTTCCCAAAAGTCATCATTCATCACAGGCATTGTGCAGCCAATGTCCACGTCTTCATCTTCAATTTCTTCAACGCCAGCCTCTTCAGCTGTGAACTGAGGCATTGGCGAGGAAGCAACAGGCGTTGAAGGGATCGTATCCACTTCAATTTCTTCATCAACCTGCTCTGACGAATCAGCAGATTGAGGTTCTTCAGTAGATCCGCTTGGGATCACATATTCCTCACCAAAAGGAACAAGGTCCTTTGATGACATGGTGGTAGTTGGAACAGCATCAATTGGATTCTCAATAGAGCTTGTCAGAGGCTTCATCTTCTTTGGAGTTGAAGATTCTGAAGCACTGGATGCTTTCCTTTTCTTCACTGCAGCTCACTCTGCAGCCTTGGTCTTCTTCACATCGAATGCACATGGAAGAATTGGAGTCGGTGTAGGCACAGATGGAACTGAGGTTTCTGTTTGAATTTCCTCAGGCGCAACTGATGCAGTTGCCCTGACATTTTCAGTTTCTTCGGGCGCACCACAAGTGGATGCCCTGACAATTTCTTTAGCGGCTGGAATGGAGTCATCAGCCCTGGAACTAGCATTTTCTTCAACAGCATGAATGTCATCAACAGTGCTGGCATGTTCTTCAGTTGGCTGAGCAGATGCTTCAGCATGAGGAATTTCTTGTTGCGATGGGGCTGCAACATTTGTGAATTTCTCAGTCAGTTTCACAAACCTAACTTTGGCTCCTTGCCAATCAGCATAGTAAGCATTGAAGTCATTGTTGAGGGTTTTGATTTCAGCTTGGATCTTGAGGAGTTCATCAAGTGTCATATTGACAACATTATTCTTCAGGAACTTCTCCTTTCCGAACCGAGTCTTCTTGATCTGCCTGGCCTTCTCAAATTTCCATTTCTCTTCAGTGATGAAATGGGTCAGCATGTGACTTTGACCAGGAGTCAACTTGAAATCAGGCATAGGAGTATTTGGATCCTTGTGCCAGAGATCAGTGTAATCAAGGATCGCCCTTGGATCCAAAAGTAGTGGCATATTTGTGCCTTTGGCTCTAGCGGCCCTTTCTTGTCGGTCTCTGATGATTTCTGCAAGTTCATCATCATCAGCTTCATCGTCAGATGGCACATGGAAGGCAACCTATTTCTTCTTCGGACTTGGCCGAGGACCTCGACCAGCCGTTGCCTTAGTCTTCAACAGAGTGGGTCCTGATGAAGATTTTGGTGCAGCTGAGGAACTTGCTGAAGCACCAGAGGCAATAGAGATGCCTGTTGTCCTTTGGCATGTGGCCAGATGTACAGGTGTTGAGGACTTTGCCGGAGCAGCTGAGGACTTTGGAGGAGGAGCAGTAGTTGGTACTGGCCGTGAGGGCTTTAAAGAATATGGCCGTGAGGGCATTGAAGATTCTGGCCGTGAGGGCATTGCTGAGGAACTTGGCTGTGAGGGCATAGTTGGTGAAGCACTTGGCTTGTGAGCAGCCTTCTTTGCCATTGATTTTCTTGGCTTGACAGAGGCCCCAGTGGCAGTAGCAGGAGCAGAGTCTTCATTGAATTTCCTCACTGCTTCTTCAGCTTGTCTCGCCAACTTAGCTTGGCTCTTGGCCCATTCTCCAGGAAAATCTTCACCACGCTTGATGCTGGTGGGGTCAGCTTTTTGGCCAGGTGCCAATGGACCTCTTGGGCATGGAGGATTAAGTGTGAATTTCTTCATATACTTTGGAGTCACATATCTGTACTCCCTCCATTCTCTTGCCCATCTCCGTTCAATCTTCTGTATGCGCACCTTGCCCTGAGTTTTAGTTTCTTTTCTGTACTTAGCCTCATCAAGTGTGCAATAGTCAGTATAGAGGTCCTCAGAAATGAATCAAGAACAGATGACTAGTGAGGTGTTTTGTGTGTGAGGATTTGAAGAATAAAACACCTTTGAAGATTTTGTTGTGAAATTTCGAATCAAAAGGGGTAGAAAAATGTAATTTTTAATTACCCTGGATGAAGAACATGATGAACTGAGAAGCAGAACAATGAAGTTCGTCGATGTAGATCTTCCATGCCCTAACTTGGCGGAGGAAGACAGCTACGGCGGCGGCGGAGTGAAGATTTCCGCGGTCGGCGCGAGTACGACGGCGACGAGGTCGAGGCAGTGAAGCTCTTCCTCACCGGCGATGATGGAGTAGCGGCGGCGCTAGGGTTTGAGGAGCTCAAGCGAGAGAGAGAGCGGTCGAGCGGAGTAAAGGAAGTGAGGAAGGGATGAGGGGGTATTTATAGTCGCAGTGAAAAACTGTTCGCCCGAAGATTTAGGACGAACCTGCCCCTGACCCTTCTCCTTCGCATGACATGTGTCACCCATGTACTGAGGATTCGAGATCGTGTTAGATCGTGGGTGAATAGATAAGTCTTTCATGGGATCCGGAACGGATTGAGCGGTAAAACCGAAAAATTTGGATAAGATTAATTTTAAAGTTCGTTCGCAAATTCTTCAGCTGACAAGGACACAGTGAAGATTTTGAACGAGTTTCAAATAGAACGCACATGAAGAATCTGTGAATAGATTGGGTTGAGTATAGCATAGAGGGGGAAGGGTCCGATCACATTCACTTAGCAGAAAATGCAACTTGAAGAAATAGCCATAAGTGAATGCTGTAGAGGACATAAACTCATATATATATATATATATATATATATATATATATATATATATATATATATATATATATATTGCCAATGAAGAAAAACGTCAGAAATAGTGAAGATTTTGCAAAGTTGAAGAATTTGAAAAACTGAAGAAAAACTGAGGAATTTCAAAAATGAAGATTTTCAACTTTGGTGGTGGCATGACCCACCGTATAAGAATGATGATTTCAGACACCGCGTACAATTGTCGTAGGGTTCTGAGAATCAAATTCTTCATTAATTTCCTCATACTTAGAGTGTTATTCTTCATTGATTGAAGAAAAAAGTTTCTTCATGTGTTGCACATCTAAGTCATCAATTTTGCATAAGTGTCAGGATGTGTGTCCTTTTCAGAGAACATTCAAAGATTCTAAGATATTTAGCTTACACCGCAACTTGGTAAATCTCTTCTCATCCAAGGGCTTTGTGAAGATATCGGTTAGCTGTTCTTCAGTCTTCACGTGCTCGATGGAGATGTCACCCTTCAACAAATGATCACGAAGAAAATGATGACGAATCTGAATGTGCTTTGTCTTCGAGTGCTGAACTGGGTTGTGAGCAATCTTGATGGCACTCTCATTGTCACAGAGGAGAGGCACATTCTTCACGTTGATGCCATAGTCCTTGAGGGTTTGCTTCATCCATAGCAATTGAGCACAGCAAGAACCAGCAGCAATGTACTCAGCCTCTGCAGTAGACAGTGATGCGCAGTTCTGTTTCTTCGAGGACCAACAGACCAAAGATCGTCCGAGGAAATGACAAGTACCAGATGTTGACTTGCGGTCCACACGATCACCAGCATAGTCAGAGTCAGAATATCCAATGAGATCAAAAGTAGAGCCCTTGGGGTACCATAATCCTAGTGTTGGTGTGTGAGCTAGATATCGAAGAATATGCTTCACAGCCTTATGGTGTGATTCCTTCGGTGCAGCTTGAAATCGGGTACACATGCAAACACTAAGCATTATATCTGGCCTAGATGCACATAAGTACAATAACGAACCAAACATGGAGCGGTATACCTTGTGATAGAAGTCAATACCATTTTCATCAGTGCATAGATGGCCATTCGTGGGCATAGGAATTTTGACGCCTTTGCAGTCTTGCATGCCAAATTTCCTCAGAACTTCCTTGAGGTATTTCTCCTAAGATATGAATATACCATTGGGATGTTGACGAATTTGAAGACCTAAAAATAATTTCAACTCTCCCATCATAGACATTTGATATTCTTCACTCATCATATAGGCAAATTCATCACTACAACGTTGGTCAGTATAGCCAAAGATAATATCATCAACGTATATTTGGCACACGAACAGTTCACCATCATAAGATTTAGTAAAGAGAGTAGGGTCGAGTGAACCGGGTGTGAAGCCATTCTTCATGAAAAATTCCTTCAAAGTGTCATACCACGCCCGAGGGGCCTGCTTGAGGCCATACAGGGCCTTGTTGAGTCTGAAGACTTTGTCAGGATTCTTTGGATCTTCAAAACCTGGGGGTTGAGCAACATATACTTCTTCCTCAAGCTTACCATTGAGGAATGCACTTTTCACATCCATTTGTTGTAAGATAATATTATGATGGTTAGCATAAGCAAGTAATATGCGAATAGCCTCAAGTCTAGCAACAGGTGCAAAAGTTTCATCGAAATCAATTCCTTCAACCTGTGTGTAGCCTTGAGCTACAAGTCGTGCCTTATTCCTCACCACAAGGCCATTTTCATCTTGCTTGTTGCGGTAGATCCACTTTGTGTCGATGATATTATGCTTGCAAGGATCTGGACGTTTGACCAGTTCCCAGACATTGTTGAGCTTGAACTGATGTAATTCTTCTTGCATGGCCTGAATCCACTCAGGCTCCAGAAATGCTTCATCTACTTTAGTGGGCTCTGTAATAGAGACAAAAGCATAGTGCCCACAAAATTTAGATAAATGTGAAGCTTTTGAGTGTGTGAGAGGACCTGGTGCTCGAATGTCATCGATGATCTTTTCAACTTGCACTTCTTTTGCAATGCGAGGATGAGCTGGTTGTCGTTGAGGAATTTGATCAGCATTTTCTTGAGCACCATTTTCTTCAGCATTTTCATCAGGTGCACCAGCTCGATTTTCTTCACGTTATGGAATGAATTCTTCGACAGATTCTTCGATAGGAATAACATCCTCAGTAGCCTTAAACTTGAAAGAATCCTTAGGTTCTGGTTCATCTATCACAGAAGGTAGGTGCTCTCTTTGCGAGCCATTAGTTTCATCGAACCGCACATCTACAGTTTCAACAACCTTGTGAAGAACGTTGTTGAAGACTCTGTAGGTGTGCGAGTCCTTTCTGTAACCAAGCATAAAACCTTCATGTGCTTTCGGTGCAAATTTAGCATTGTGATGAGGATCTCTAATCCAACATTTAGCACCGAAGACTTTGAAGTAACTCACATTGGGTTTCTTGTCAGTGAGGAGTTCATAGGCAGTCTTCTTGAAGAATTTGTGAAGATATACCGATTGATGATGTGGCACGCAGTATCAATTGCATCCATCCAAAAACGACGAGGCGTTTTGTATTCATCAAGCATAGTGCGAGCCATTTCAACGAGGGTTCTGTTCTTACGTGCCACGACGCCATTCTATTGAGGAGTATAAGGAGCAGATAACTCATGAGTAATACCAAGTTCATCAATATAGCCATCAAGACCAGAATTCTTGAACTCAGTCCCATTGTCAGTTCTGATGTGCTTGATCTTCAGACCAAAGTTGGTTGAAGCCCTCGAAGAAAATCGTTTGAAGATTTCCTGCACTTCATGTTCGTAAGTGACAATGTGTACCCATGTGTAACGAGAATAGTCATCAACAATAACAAAACCATATAGAGATGCATCATTCGAAACAGCAGAATAATGATTAGGACCAAAGAGATCCATGTGAAGCAATTCGAATGGACGAGTAGTGGTCATGATAGTCTTTGCTGGATGCTTGGCCTTTGTCATCTTTCCAGCTTCACAAGCTCCGCATAAGTGATCCTTGAGGAATTTGACATTCTCAATGCCAATGACATGCTTCTTCTTCGCAAGCGTGTTCTGATTCCTCATGCCAGCATGACCAAGTCGTCGATGCCATAGCCAGCCTTCTGAAGCTTTTGCAAGTAAGCACACGGCTGGTTGTGGTCCTGTAGAGAAATCAACAATATACAAATCTCCTCTTCTAAATCCTTCAAAGACTTTGGAATGGTCAGCTTCCATGATCACAACACATCGATATCTTCCAAAGACAACAACCATATATCAAGATCACAAAGCATTGAGACAGACATGAGGTTGTATCCTAAGGACTCGACAAGCATGACTTTTTCCATGTGTCGATCCTTTGAGATCGCAACCTTACCTAGACCCAATACCTGACTTTTACCTTTGTCAGCAAAGATGATGTGCTTCAGATGTGACAGTGTTAAGGGAGCATCCATCAATAGACTCTTGTCACCCGTCATGTGATTTGTACATCCACTATCTAGAACCCACTCGTTGGCTTTGGGCTGATCATCCTGCAGATGAATTAGTGCAACTTGCGATCTCATATACTTCATCAGTGAAGAATATGATATCAAGTTCATCAGATGAATTTCATCAAACAGTAAAACAGATATTTTAGTAAGAGGGCGTGTGAAATGAAAGTTCATTTCATCATGATTCGCCTGCGTCCTTTCAGGCATTTTTGTCAGGCCTCCAGCAAATTCTTCAGACGTTTAAAGCACGTATGGAGACCTGACCCTGCATAAAGGATTAGTTTTTTTTCTTCACCAGCCACATCTGAAGGGGTGGCAAAGAGTTCATCACTCTGCGAGCACCATATGAGAAAGGTGGCATAGAGGCCAATCCATTTTGTTTCACATAAGAGGGGTTAGGGTAAGCATATGAATAAGCAGAGAAATTCTTCGAAGACTTATGAACATAATGATTTGAAGAATAATGCGCATATTCATAGCCCTTAGCTCTACCCTGCGAAACAGAGGGGTTAGCACGATGATGATCATATGAGGACTTTGACCCATTTGAGGAATTTGATCCATGTGAAGAATTTGGTCCGTATGAGGACTTGGATCCATATGAAGAATTAGGTCCATATGAAGAGTTTGATCTAGGGTTCCTATTTTTCACAGGTGGAGTCATGAGGACATTCACCTGAAGACTTTCAACATAACTTTTGGGAACCCAGATTTTGTTCATAGGGGAACCATTCCTGCAGTTAGTCCCAACATATCTAGCAAATACTTCACCATTCTGATTTTTGAACAGTTTATAGTTGGAGTTAAATGACTCATCAGAAGAATGAGGAGATTCACATGTAAAGCCAGATAAGTTGGATGGATCAACTGGAGGTCCCTTTGCAGCAACCCATGAGGTTTTGCGGTACTGCTCAGGCTTCCAATATGTTCCATCATCATTGAGTTTCCTCTCAAAGGCAATACCCTCTTTCCTAGGGTTTCTGTTGAGGATCTGCTTTTTGAGCACATCACAAAGAATCTAATGCCCTTTGAGGCTTTTGTACATGCCTATCGTGTACAATTCCTTTAGCCCTGCATCGTTAGTGATACTAGCAATGTCCTCAGATGAGGAATTAGTGACAGCCGAGGCAGGTGAAGAATTTGTAACAGTTGAAGCATTTGAACATTCAGGTGAAGAATTAGCAGATTCACGTTCAATGCACTTTAAGCATGGAGGAACAAATTCTTCTTGAGTAGCGCTGATTTGTTGAGCAAGTAATGAATCGCGATCCTTTTGAAGATCTTCATAACTCACTCTTAGCTTCTCAAGATCTTTCTTTATTTGAAGAAATTCAAGAGAAAGTTTCTCGTGATCAGATAAGAGAGCGTTATAATGACCTTGAAGATCGTCAAACTTGGAATGGAGTCCTTGAAGACTTTCAGCCAACGCTTTTGACTGATCCATTTCTTCAACCAACATATCATCGCTCTTATTTAGCATGTAATGAACTTTTTCCAAAGCTCTTTGTTGTTTAGTGGCAAGGGAAGCAAGTTTATCATAGCTAGGTCCAAATTCATCGCCAGATTCATCATCACTGGACTCGGATAGGTAGCATTCGTTTACCTTAGCACTTTTTGCCATAAGGCAGGGGTTGGACGATGATGATTCTAGTTCGAATGTCATCTCTTTGAGAGATTCCTTTTAATCATCAAGCCAAGGATCATTACGATTTAGATGTCCATCATAGACCTCAGAGAGACGGTCCCAGATTAGCTTCGCGTGATTGAGATGCATGACGTTCCTGAATTGATTTCGGGACAGACTTGTGCAGATGACATCCTTCGCTGTGAGGTTGAGGAAAGTGTACTTGTGAATGTCATCAGCTTCAGCCATCTTGCATAGATCGGTAAGACCGATCTCGGTGACGGTCCATAGTTCGCTGTCCATAGCCATGAGTCGCTTCTTCATCATGGCCTTCCACCGAGGATACTCATGCCGTCAAAGATGGGGCAGGAAACGTTCCTCAATCCTGCAGTTGACATAACTAGAACTCCAGGTGGTTAACTCAAAATCACATAGAACAAGGGAGTACCTTGCTCTGATACCAATTGAAAGTGCATTATATCGACTAGAGGGGGTGTGAGTAGGTGATTTTTATAAATTCTTCACTTAGGAATTTTCCGGTGAGGAAATTCCTTAGCGAAGAACTACTAGCAGCGGAATAAGTACTCAGGAGTAAGCATAACAGGATATAGACATAGTCATCATGATGAAATGAAGACAAACAGACTGAAGAAATTGAACTGAGGAAATTGAGAAAGTCTTCAGTCGAAGTCTTCAAACACAGATATGAACAATCACTCAACATAGTAATGAGGAAATGAAAGAGTTGAGGAAATAGAACCAGTAAGGTTGGTGAAGACAATGATTTCGTAGACTAGTTCCAACTGTTGTCTCAGTTGTACGTCTGGTTGGAGCGGCTGAGTATTTAAACTCGAGGACACGCAGTCCCGGACACCCAATCGCTGAGCACGCAGCTCAGGACACCAAGTCCTCACCGTATATTCCTTGAACTAAGGTAACACAGACCTCGTCCAATCACTCGTGGTAAGTCTTCAGGCGACTTCCAAACCTTCACAGACTCGGTCACTCGGCGATCCACAATTCCTCTTGGATGCTCTAGACCATGATGCCTAACCGTCTGGAAGAAGCACAGACTTCAAAGGTAACAAGCGTCTGATCCATGCAGGATCAATCTCTTCAGTGATGCTCAATCACTTTGAGGTTTGTAGGTGTTTGGGTTTGGGTTTTTCCTCACTCGATGATTTTCGCTCAAAGTCCTCGGAGGATTGGTTGCTCTCAAATGACAAGTGTCAGTTTCTCTCGGAGCAGCCAACCAACTAGTGGTTGTAGGGGGCGGCTATTTATAGCCTAGGTAGCAGCCCGACATGATAAGACATAAATGCCCTTGTCTGATATGACCGTTAGGTGGATAAGATATTTTGGGACAGCTGGCACGTAGCACAGCAACGGTTAGAAATTTGACTATCAAATTCCTCAGGGCTATCATGATCCTCACTGTGTAGGCAATCCGCATTGGCGAATTCCTAACTCCTCAGTCAGAACAAACTCCTCAGCGACCAGAAGAACTTCGTCTCTGTCACTGAAGAAATTGACTAAACTGTATGAGATTTCCAAAGGCTTCACTCGAAGGGTTTGGTAGGTGTAGGATTTTGAGTTGAGCATCACTTGGAAATTCTTCCTTAGTATTTCCTCGACCCCCTTTAACAGTACGGTGTTTCCTATGACTCAAGAAAGAGAAAAAAAACTATGAAAACGAAAGTCTTCAAGCTTCATATTCCTCGCATGAATATCAAGTCTTCACGGTAACACCAATTTCTTCGCTTTCAAAGTCTTCATGAAAGTCTTTAGAAATACCAAAATCTTCAGTCGAAGATATTCATTTTTAGGTGTCGACTTTCCCTGTAAATATCAAACTCCTCATAGACTTATAGACCTGTGTACACTCACAAACGCATTAGTCCCTTAACCTATAAGTCTTCAATACACCAAAATCACTAAGGGGCACTAGATGCACTAACACCACTTTCTATTTTACTCTTCTTTCGAAGTTAATAGTTTCATTCCAGCACTCTTATGGTACGATTTCCAGTGGGAATAATCACATTTCATATTTCTAACGCTAAATTTTATCATACAATGAACAGAGTGAAGAGAATGAGCATCCAGTGTAATATCATCCGTGGTGAGCACATTCCTTAATTTTAATATTTTATTTATGAAACAACAAACTCACAGGATCATAATCCAACATGTATCAATATATTTCTTTATCTGTTGCCTTTAGTTATTCACTATTGTTGAGTATCGTGATTATTAGCAAAGCTAGGATAGCGTAGGATATTATTCTACCTTGCCTTGTACTACAAGATGATCATGTACTCCTATATATATGCCCACGAGGCTCAAGCAATACAATAAACTATTCCATCAAATCCCTCTCTCCCTTCTAATTTGGTATCAGTTTCCGGGTTCTAAACCCTAGCCACTTCCGTACCCGCGCGCCGTCCCCGGGGCAGTCGGCCTCCATGACCACCGCCGAGGGCAGTGCCGCCCGTACCTAGAGTTCGTCCGCCGGTCGTGTAGACCGGCTACCCTAGAGAGTCTTTTTCCCGAGCCCTTGCTCCGGGTTTTTTTTCGCTCTCTCGTCGGTCGTTTTGATCGGCGTTTATCTTTTTGGTTTTCTGATCTATGCTTGATCGATGTTCATCGTGCGCCACCGCCGTTGACCACCATGCGCCTCTACTCCGATACCGGTGCAACCGGTTGGCCTCTTCACTGACCCGGCGGCCTCGCGCGACAGGCGGCCCCTAACGGTCATCGTCCATGCGTCTGCCCGCCCGTCGCCCCGACCCGGCGGGCTCACGCGATAGGAGGCCCCTCACAGTCGTCGTCTGCATGCCGTCCTGCTCATATCGCCGCCCCGTGGTTCTCCTCATGGTTGCACTGATCCGCAACCGTCGCCGCGTCGCCCCTTCGGGCCGAAGCGCCGCGGCACGTGGTCGTTGCCGCCGCCCTAAGGCTGTTCCCGTGGTTGCACCACATCGGCGCTGCCGCTGCGTCGCCCCGTGAGGCCGTAGCGAGTGTGGCATGTGATCCCTGTAACCGCCCTGAGTTCTTCCCCGCCGTCGCCCCGACCAGCCCGCCACCATGCATCGCCTCTTTGGGCCGTAACGCTGCAGCCCGCGGTCCACCGCCGTCCATGCTAGTTGACTTCCACGTGATATGAGCCGGGCCGCCTCCCATGGCGCGGGAACGTCAGCATCCGCGCCGATCGTTGTCAAGCTGTCGGGTTCATTATTGCCTACTTCGAGCACTGCAGCCGCGCTCCTTCTGTAGCCGACACCGCCGCTGCTCTTCTTCCGCGGCTCCACGGCGACTACCTCGACACCGGTGACCCCCGACTTGACACCGACCACGGTGTTCTTCGCACGGCTACCTCGACTACGGCTACACCACCTATTGTTGTAGGGTCAAACCCTAGGTGGGATTTTTTCACACTTGGAGGGGGAAAAGGAGGAAAAACACTCAAGAACACAAGGAACAAAACTCTCAAACAAACCCAAATATCACATCCACTAGAGTAGCATACATGAGATCCACAAGATTACAAGATCAATCCAAGGATAATAGCACTAGGGTAAGGTTCTTCTCACTAGGTGAGGTCTTGTATCCAATAGGATCTTCTCCAAGAGGAGGGCTTGATCTCCAAGAGGAGCCTCTCCAAGTGGAGGTCTAGATCTCCTAAAGGAGGAAGATGAGCAAAGCCCTCTTTTGTGTTCTAAAATCTTTGCTAACCACACAAATGACCTAGGAGGTGCACTTATATAGTCTAGGGACGAAACAAGTTAAGAGAGGGGGATACAAAGGCCAAAAGGCCAAAAACACGCGGATGGACCAGAGGGGTCCAGGCACCCGAGCAACATAGGTCAGGCACCCGCCCTGCTCAAGGGGCGGCTGTAAGGTGGCTGGGCACCCGGGGGCCCAAGGCCCGGGAACCTGGGGGAGCGCTGGAGGCCGGCTGGAGGGGTGGCCGGGCACTCAGGGCCTCAAGCCCGGGCACCCAGGGCGACGCCCAGCAGCTGGAGGGGCAAGGGCCGGGCACCCGGCCGGCCAAGGCCCGGGCACCCGGGAGGCGCGGCTGTAGGCGGGCAGGATCCCGAGCACCCGGGGCTGCAGGTGCCGGGCACCCGGGGTGTCCAGGGGGTTTTGTCTCCCCTCCTCCTTCTTCACTCTTCTCGACCTCTCCTTCCTTCTCTTGCTCCAGGGAGGCTCGCAGCTCTGTCTTCTCCTTCTCGCGGTCAACTTCCTCGTACCTAAGAGTGAGCAATGTTTCCGTCTGAGGTAGAATCCAATCCTCACATGAATCCAAACGAGACTTGAATAGGAAAGAGTTCACCTCATTCTCGATGGCACGTGCATGTGCTCTTGTCATTGGTCCACTTGGTGCTTGCGGTGGTGATGGAGTTCGGTGCGAGTAGTCGAGGGATGCTCCGCATCATCTTCCCCCCTTTGGGAGAGATCCGTCCATGGATCGTGCTTTTCATCACCATGGTACTTGGCCAAGTCTTTGACATTGAAGATGCCGCTAACGTTGTACTTGTCGCGTGGGATGTTGACCTTGTAGGCGTTGTCGCTGTAGCGTGCG
This sequence comes from Triticum dicoccoides, assembly GCF_002162155.2. Lineage (NCBI taxonomy): Eukaryota > Viridiplantae > Streptophyta > Magnoliopsida > Poales > Poaceae > Triticum > Triticum dicoccoides. The sequence goes on from NC_041385.1 coordinate 833,681,263, forward strand.
ATCACCTTGAATGGTCAGTCGGCTCTTGGGAGTAGCTTGGATTTGCGTTCCTTGGGGAAGTGGTCTTTGCGGAGATGTATCCATACTTGATCACCCAGTTGGAACACCATCGGAGACTTGTTGATGTTGAGCTTGGCGGTGAGGCGTTGTACTTGGCGCTCGATCGTGGATCGTGTTTCTTCATGCATCTTATTGAGGTAGGAGGCTCTTGCACTTGCGTCCATGTTTGCTCGTTCTTGAAGCGGTGGAGGAAGGATGTCCAATGGCGACAAAGGGTTGAAACTGTAGACGACCTCGAAGGGGGACTTGCCGATGGTAGAGTGTCTTGCGCGGTTGTAGGCGTACTCGGCGATGGGTAGGCACTTCTCCCACTCCTTGATGTTCTTCTTGATCAACACACGTAGGAGAGTTGCAAGCTTCCGGTTGGTGACTTCCATTTGGCCATTGGTTTGAGGATGATATGCCGTGGAGAATAGTAGCTTGATCCCGAGCTTGGCGCATAGCGTCTTCCAAAAGTAGCTTAAAAACTTGACGTCTCGATCTGACATAATTGTCTTTGGCACGCCGTGCAACCTCCATATTTCGCTACAAAAGGGATTGGCAACATGTGAAGCGTCATCTATCTTATTGCATGGGATAAAATGAGCCATTTTAGAGAATCAGTCCACAACAACAAAAACGGAGTCCTTGCCATTTTGAGTCCTAGGTAGTCCAAGCACAAAATCCATGCTAATGTCTTCCCAAGGTTGCTGTGGAATAGGTAAAGGCATATGTAAACCGTGGGATTGAGAGTGTGACTTAGCTTTGCAACATGTAGAGCACCGGTTGGTGAAGCGGGCGACATCGCGAAACATCTTAGGCCAATAATAGTTCTTGGAGAGCGTGGCGAAAGTCTTGTCGCGTCCAAAGTGTCCCATGAGTCCGCCTCCATGAGCTTCTTGCAAAAGGAGCAAACGAAGCGAAGACTCGGGAATGCATAGTTTGTTAGCTCTCATAAGATAACCATATTTGATATAATATCTTTCCCAAGAAGTATGCGTCACACACTTAGCATAAGGAGTACTAAAAGTCACATCACCCTCATACAAATATTTGATATGATCACATCCAACTACATTCAATTCAAGTTGAGTAAGTAACATGCATTTGCGGGAAAGGGCATCCGCCACCATGTTTTCTTTGCCCTTAATGTACTTTATCACATAGGGAAAAGATTCAATGAATTCACTCCATTTAGCATGTCGTTTATTCAACTTGGTTTGACCTTTAAGGTATTTGAGTGTTTCATGATCGGTATGTATGACAAACTCATGCGGTCTAAGGTAATGCTCCCACACATGTAACACACGCACTAAGGCAAACAATTCTTTGTCAAAGATGGGATAGTTAAGTTGAGCACCGGAAAGTTTTTCACTAAAATGTACAATAGCTCGTTTTTCTTGCATCAAAACTCCACCAATTCCGGTACCACTTGCATCGCAATGAACCTCAAAAGTTTTGTCAAAGTTGGGTCAAGCAAGAATCGGAGCATGTGTAAGCAAAGATTTGAGCTCATCAAAAGCGGTTGATTGCAAAGGTCCCCAAACAAAAGGAGCATTCTTCTTACTCAAAGCATGCAAAGGAGCGGCGATAGTGCTAAAATCTTTCACAAAGCGATGATAAAAACCCGCAAGGCCAAGAAAACTTCGCACTTGTTGCAAATTGGTGGGTTGGGGCCAAGTTTTAATTGCTTCAATTTTAGATTCATCAACATGTACACCCTTGGAAGAAACAACGAATCCCAAGAAAACAAGCTTGCCAACATCAAACGTGCACTTTTTCATGTTGGCATAAAGACGTTCCTGGCGAAGAGTTTGTAAAACAGCCCTAACATGACTTGGATGCTCTTTCATGGATTTGCTAAACACAAGAATATCATCAAAGTAAACCACGACGAAAACTGTAATGCCCGGATAATCAAGCTACAGTAACCTCTGCTAATAATGCCACGTCACCTCGATTACTGTTGCTAATCTCGCGTTAGTTCGAAACCGATTCAAATTCAAATTCAAAAGAAAAGCAAACAACAAAAGTTTTCAAAAATTAAAACTAAAATGTTCGAGTTGTTTCAAATAAATCGTACGCAATTATGGTGGAGAAACCAAGCTTTTATAAAATGCTTAAATGAACTATAAGGATTTAAACAGTAGCAAAAGCAATTAATTAAATGCCTTTTACAATTAATAAATTACTAAACTATTTTATTTTGTCACCAAACTTTTTGTGGCATGGGGGTATTTTGTAACACTAATGTAGATACTACTTGTATATTTTATAAAACAAAATATATACAAAATAAAATAGAAAACTAATAAACAGAAAACAAATAAATACAAAAAAGGGGAGAAAGACCCCCCCCCCCTGGGCCGATTGGCCCAGCTGGCCACCAACCCACCCGCACGCCACAGCCCCTGCCCCCGGGACCGCAACCAGCCAGGCCGGCCCACCTGGCCCAGCCGGCCGAACCGGCCCGCCTCCCCTGTCGCCTCCCTTCTCTGTTCCCTCGACCCGGGTCGGAGCAGGGGCGCGTCCCCGCCGCACCCTCTCGCCGGCGACGACGAGTGGATAAGGACGCCGACGCCGCGCCCCCTCGGTCTCTCCTCCCACTCGCACCCACTCTCGACCTTGGTCCCTGCGCCTCTCCCTCTCCCCTCAAATCCACCCCGCTCTCCTCTCCCATCGCATCCGAGCACCACCATGGACCTGCCACTGTGAAAAGCGCGGCCACAACCCTCGCCTCGCCTCGTTTCCGTGTCGTTCGTCTCCACCATCGTCTTCCTCGTCGACCGGTGGCCGCAGCTGGAGCTCGGAGGCGCTGTTGCAACAGCCCCCTTCTTCCACATCTCCGGTCGCCGCTGTTCTTCCCCAACTCCGGCAATACCCCCTGCTGCTACTAAACTACCACGGGCCATCTTGCGTGACACACGGTGAGCCCCTCCTCCTCCTGCTCCTCCTAGATGGGCCTCTTGCGCCCCGTAGCTACCTCGTGTCATTGCCGTGAGCTAGTCGCCGCGGATCACCTCGCCGCCATGGCCATGCTCTCGGTCGTGCTCGCCTGAGCACGGCATCGTGCTCCTGATGCTCACAGGAGCCCAACGTGCACGCGCACACTCCCTCCCGTGCCTCCTAACTCCATCCCCGTCGAGCTGCGATTTCGGCTGCCGCCTGATCTCGAAGCACCGCTCAACCCCGGCCACCCCCGTGACTGCGACCACCGCCACTCGACGGGTGTTGTCGCGTGCGTTCGAACGCACCTAGCCCCGCAATGAACCGTGCCCTGCAGCCCCGTCTTTGAACTCTCTCGGGCCCCGGCGTCCGCCCCACTCGTCGCCGACGACAGCTCCGGCGACCTCGGGACGAACCGCCCACGCCACTAGATGCGCCTCTTCGCGCTCGTTCGAACGAGCCCATGCGCGCGTTGATCCGTGCCCTGTGGGCATTTTCCGGCAAACTCCGGCGGGTCAGCGTCGTGCATTTGGTCGCCGCCGGCGAGAGCCGCCCGTGCTGACCTGGCGCGGCGGGTCCCACCGCCTAGGCCACTGACAGGTGGGCCCAAGGCCACCTGTTGACCAGTTGACTGAGTAAACTTCTGACTAGGCCGCCCCTGTCTCACTGACCTATGGGCCCCACTTTAATAAACAAATAAGAATAAATACATAATTTGCTAATTAATTAAATTAGTTAAGTAATCACTAACCTCTCACTGACTACCGGGCCCCACCCGCTAATTAACCCATTTAGTTAGGTTAAACCCCCTTCTTAGTGTCCTGACAATGACATGTGGGTCCCACTGGACCCACCTATCTGGTTTGACTGGTCAACCGACCAGTTGACCTGCTGACATCACTCTGATGTCATGCCTGCGTCATCATTCACTGTTTTGGATAATGTTGGATTTAAATGAATGAATAAAATCAGAAAATGATTTAAATCTTTAGAAAATCATATCTTTTAATCCGTAACTCGGATGAAAATACTTTCTACATGAAAGTTGCTCAGAACGACGAGACGAATCCGGATGCGCAGCCCGTTTGTCCGCCACACACCCCTAGCATGCCGAGCACGCAACTTTCCCCCTCCGGTACCTCTGCCCGAGAACGCGGAACACCGGGGATACTTTCCCGGATGTTTCCCCCCATTCGTCGGTACCACCTACTACCGCGATTGGGCACACCTAGCATCGTTACTTGTCATGTCATGCATCGATATGCATCTGTTTCCATGGTATTCATTGTTTCTTCCCCCTCTTCTCTCCAGTAGACTACGAGACCGACGCTGCTGCTGCCCAGTTCGACTACGGAGTTGACGACCCCTCCTTCTTGCCAGAGCAACCAGGCAAGCCCCCCCCCCCCTTGATCACCAGATATCGCCTATTCTCCTCTATACTGCTTGCATTAGTGTAGTGTAGCATGTTACTGCTTTCCGTTAATCCTATTCTGATGCATAGCCTGACATTGTTGCTACATCTGTTGATACCTTACCTGCAATCCTAAATACTTAGTATAGGATGCTAGTTTATCATCATTGGCCCTACATTCTTGTCAGTCTGCCTTGCTATACTATTGGGCCGTGATCACTCGGGAGGTGATCACGGGTAAATACTATACATACATACATACTATACAGATTAGGGGTGGGCATAAAAACCGACGAACCGAAAACTGAACCGATGCCGAAACCGAATAAACCGTATTTTCGGTTTTTTCTCATGTCGCAACAAAATTCGGTTTTCAAATGCACTAACCGAACAGAAATCGGTTGGTTCGGTTTTCTTCTCTGTTAACCGAACAAAAACCGAAGAAACCTGAATGAGCGTAAGAAACGACGCACATGCAGGCGCAGGCGCGCAGCAACGTCTCCCGCGAGTCACGCGTGCACGCACCCACGATCGGCCAGTGCACATACATGGCCCTACCTGACCAAAGTGCATGCAAAGTTGCAAGGCCCATCTCACCGTGTGCTTTTCTGGTGGCCCTTGTGTGCATGCATGCGTATAGCCGACCAGGCATCAGCTCCTTTAGTCCCACCTTGCCCGATGGACGGGATGACTCAGATCTGCTGCCTATATAAGAGGGTGCCACTTCTAAAATCCTAGCTCAAATACGTGGTACATCGGTACAAAACCGTAAACCGTACCGAATATTCGGTTAGCCGAATTTTTGGTTAGCTACTTTTAGCTAACATTTTCGGTTTCCAGTTTTACAAACCAAAATTTAATAAACACCGAACGGTAGAAACCGAATTTTCGGTTTATACCGAACGCCCAGCCCTAATACAGATGGTGACTAAAGTCGGGTCAGCTCGATGAGTACCCGCAAGTGATTCTGATGAGGGGGCTGAAAGGAAAGGTGGCTCCATCGCGGTAGAGGTGGGCCTGGGTTCCCGACGGCCCCCGACTGTTACTTTGTGGCGGAGCGACAGGGCAGGTTGAGACCACCTTGGAGACAGGTGGGCCTGGCCCTGTTCGGCGTTCGCGGATACTTATCACGCTTAACGAGATCTTGGTATTTGATCTGAGTCTGGCTACTGGCCTATACGCACTAGCCAACTACACAGGAACAGTTATGGGAACTCGGCGTTGTGGTATCAGCCGAAGCCTTCGTGATGTCAGCGACTGAGCGGCGCGCGCCGGGTTGGACTGCGTTAACGCAACTTCCTTTGTAATGGAGGTTGATGGGTCTGCTCACCGGCCGCGTGCGCAACATGCAGGTGTGCAATAGGCGATGGGCCCAGACCCCTGCACGCATAGGATTTAGACCGGCGTGCTGACCTCTCTGTTGTGCCTAGGTGGGGCTGCGACGTGTTGATCTTCCGAGGCCGGGCATGACCCAGGAAAGTGTGTCCGGCCAAATGGGATCGAGCTTGTTTGGTTATGTGGTCACCCCTGCAGGGAAGTTAATCTATTCGAATAGCCGTGATCTTCGGTAACAGGATGACTTGGAGTTGTACCTTGACCTTATGACAACTAGAACAGGATATTTAATAAAACACACCCTTCCAAGTTCCACAGACATCCCGGTGATCGCTTTTCCACAGGGCGACGAGGGGAGGATCGCCGGGTAGGATTATGCTATGCGATGCTACTTGGAGATGCTACTTGGAGGACTTCAATCTACTCTCTTCTACATGCCGCAAGACGGAGGCTGCCAGAAGCGTAGTCTTCGATAGGACTAGCTATCCCCCTCTTATTCTGGCATTCTGCAGTTCAGTCCACTGATATGGCCTCCTTACACATATACCCATGCATATGTAGTGTAGTTCCTTGCTTGCGAGTACTTTGGATGAGTACTCACGGTTGCTTTCTCCCCCCTTTTCCCCCCTTTCCTTTCTTTCTGGTTGTCGCAACCATATGATGGAGTCCAGGAGCCAGACGCCACCGTCGACGACGACTCCTACTACATCGGAGGTGCCTACTACTACGTGCAGCCCGCTGACGACGACCAGGAGTAGTTAGGAGGATCCCAGGCAGGAGCTCTGCGCCTCTTTCGATCTGTATCCCAGTTTGTGCTAGCCTTCTTAAGGCAAACTTGTTTAACTTATGTCTGTACTCAGATATTGTTGCTTCCGCTGACTCGTCTATGATCGAGCACTTGTATTCGAGCCCTCGAGGCCCCTGGCTTGTATTATGATGCTTGTATGACTTATTTTATTTGTAGAGTTGTGTTGTGATATCTTCCCGTGAGTCCCTGATCTTGATCGTACACGTTTGCGTGTATGATTAGTGTACGATTGAATCGGGGGCATCACAAGTTGGTATCAGAGCTGACTGCCTGTAGGAATCCCCCTTCCAACTCCTTGGCCGAATCGAATCTAGACTTTACAAAACTTTTACTAACATGGCTGTGCGGCCCATGGGCCCACGTCGCCATTGGGTGGTATTAGGATCTTTTACTCCTCGTCTATACTCTGGGACTCTGATCTCTCTTCTATTCGGGTTTAATGAATTTACTAAAATCTAACTTTAGGATCTCGTTACTACTTCCTCCCGGAGAACCCCTCACTCCAGATGATTACTCCGTGAAACAGAAGAGTTCGAAGTTACTCTCCGATATTCTCTCGAGACCTTGTGCCTGTCGCTTTTTGCAATTCCCTACCACCGAAACATCCCTATGGATAAGCACGTATACTCGCCATTCATGCAATGTTTCCCAGTTGATCTTGTTATTACAAGATACCTCGAAATTCTCTCTGTTGTTCCGAGAATCCTTTGAGCTTACTGCCTTGCTGTTCTTTGTCACCTGAATACCCCTACGGATAATTCTCGCACTTATCAAGAATCCGCTCATTCCCCGTTGTTCATGTGTTTCGCCAAACACTACAAAATATCATTCGATCTTTTGAAAATCCTGAGCAGCCTGTTGCTCTTGAAATTCTTGCTTGCTTGCATTATGGATAATCCCATAAGTTTCATACTCTTATTGGCATCCCTTGTCTCTATCATTTTAAGTCCGTTGATTCAATATGTTGAGGATGCTCGCATTCCTCAGTCGAATCCTAGGATTCATCCTTCCGGCTCAGGCGTCATTTGGATATGAGCTGGTTCTTGACCAATCAATGCCTTGATCGTTTGTGCTTCCAAGTCTATTGAACTTATTCCTTTTCGATCAGAACGATTGCTTCTGATCCCTTGATTTGGAAATCATAAAGTTTCTTTGCATTAAGCTTTGAATTAGTCAGTTGTTTCTATAATCCGATGCCTTGGCATTCCTTCTTCCTTTGATTGAGTTCCGATACTCACATCAGCCCCATTGTGGACCGCCATAACCATTGTTGGGTTATTATCCGACATTGTCCTTCACAACCAAAATTCTTGTGAGTTCTTTACCTGATACATAATGCCCTTGGTACATTGTATCATCTGCTTGGCCAACCATGCTCTACTTTCGAGCTGGTGATAATTACTCCTGGTGTTTGTGGTATATGTTCCTAAGATGTCCCTATGGGTTGAACCTATGCCTTCCCTAACCGTATGCACCAGAGAGTTTTCACGAGTCATACTCTTCTGGTGTTTTGCCAGATAATATTTCAACACTACAACTTCATCGAAAGCGAGAAGTGAATGAAAGGTTATGCATTGGAGAAGTGGGAGTCGACCTTGAACTCTGTGTTCATGCCCATGGACCCGATGTGGAACTTATCATGGAAGCTTCTTGCCTAATATTTACTCATTCGAGTAATTCTTTCGGTGTCATTAAATTGGACCCCTTGTAGTTATGGTTTCGACCATATTGTTATTCTTTGTTCCCATTTCTCGGGCAAGTTTAAACATTTGTCTCCTGCGGATCAATACCCCAGTCCAACCTCTACTTTGATCCGTCTTCGAGTATTACCCCCTGGTATCTCGAGATTATCATGGAACTGTATAACTTCTCGTGAGTTCTTCATCAAGTGCTACATTCTCACTGATTACAGTTTTTCATGGGCTCTGAGTTATTAAACACTCAAAGACATCGATAACTGAACCGAGTCTGCACTACGGTTCAACAACTCTTGATAATCTTCTTTAAGTACGACTTTTTACCCGATCACGCCATTCCTAGCCAGATCGGCCATATCATTATCGTGCAACATTTTAACTGTGCTACCTGGTCCTTCTTCTGGAGCACAATTTTCGCTGTTGATCTAACCTTACATCGATCTTCCTCCTCATATAACTTCGCCTTAAAACAGTGAGCTTGATTTCGAGTTTGTGTCGTATCTGTGGCTCCAATAATCTTTTGTTGCATCAGTCCTTTTGCTTGATGCAGTCGTTGTTCAATTGCTTCTTCGTGGATTCTCTCGACAACAAATTGTCGTGATCATCATCAACATTTGAACTCCTTCCAGGATATCAATGGAATTCTTGATGATAAGTGCCATCCTCGTTCCTTGGTAATTTCAGTTACCATCAATAACATCCTTACCTTCCTTTCATCACAAACTTGTTCATGTTATGGATGCAACTTACTATCCAGCCCGTATTATGATCTATCTTGAAGTATTACTGCCTTTTGTCAAGGATGTTGTGAGAATTTCACCACCTCTTGAGAATTCTTGATATAAGTGATACTTCACCATCACCATTCTTTTCTTGGTCCCCGTGTTGTTCCTAACAGGAATACCGACAGATGGACTAGTAATTTTAAAACTTCAGGCAACCTTATTGCTTTGAAGTTAATGGTCAACATTTCATTCTTAGACCATTGGTTATCGAACCGCCATTCTAACATGTTTGTGCTACCTAGCCCAGATTTCGGGTGCACATTTCAACCAATGATTAATTGTGTATGTTTCCTCGAGCATACATCATTATACCATTTGATCTGACAAATGTTATCTCCTTGTTCACATAATTGTGGAAATCCATCTTTTGTTAATCTCGATAAATTGCCGCTGATTCCATCAGCCACCCTCTCATCCTCTCCTTGGTTTAATGATGATGAATCCTTGTCTTCGAACTCGCTTCCATAGTTCATTGCCCGAGAGTCTTATAATGTTATCTCGTCAATTGCGTTGCACCTTTTCTTCTCAGGCATCCTAAGACGGAGGTTTCCTGACACCAATCAGATCTGAACCTCGGTCAGATATGATGGTTGGAACATATTCCCAAGAGTTATAACATTGGTCTTTATATGACCCGGTAAGATGATGTCATGCCTAGCACACCTGGCCGGAGGACCTATTGTTATAGTTTCCCTTTGGCAAGGTTAGTCATTCTTCTGTGAGGAAATTGTAAGATTTATTCTATAAGTTGTTCCTAATGGATCCTTTTTGTTTCCAAAGTCTGACCTTCACCTGTTGACCATGTCAATGCTATCTCGAAGCATGTCTATGGTACTCCGATTTTCAACAGGAACATTTGAAGCCCAATGTTAAATGTTTCCTGCTCAATTATCCAAACACCGCTGTATGGGTAATGTCATGAAAATTCTCTCCCGTACCTAAAGAGTTTTCTACATTATATCTTGTCTTGGATATCATGCTCTAATTGCCCTTGGGAAGGATATACCCTTGAAATATGTGTTTAAACACATTTTCCTTTCCATTGTTCTGTTTAACCTGGTAATCATATTTTCCTTTCCATTGTTTGGTTTAACCTCCCTTGTGATCCATATGATCTAAGCAGTAATAAGTCACCGCTATTGTAAGCACCTCGGTGTACAACTCTATCAGAAAGACCTTGATACTATTGTTGATAACATTCCGGTAGCCGCCAATGGACGAGAACTTTGCCTATTGGTCCGCCTCGTCTTAACGAGCAGGAAAATGGTTCTCTTCGTCCCTTGCCCTTGGTACCAGTGTTGTTGCCAACATAACTGACAGGCTATCCTCTGACCTGCCTTGCTATCATGACCGTGCAAATGTTGGCACCCTTCCTAATTTTACCCCACATGGTGGGCCCATAACCCACAGTTTCACAGGATCGAAACCGACTCTCCTGTACACCCCCTGTTCCCAAAGTTATTCCTCGCATGTGGCCTCGTACGGGATTCACGAGCCACCGTCTGAGAGATCATCAATTCTGGTATCAAACACAATACTTATTCTCGTTGCTTTGAACTCCTTTCACGCCTTGTATCAGGCATCGAACGATTGTCTGCCACTCGAAACTTCCCATGATAGCGCCTTACTTTGCTCTCGATATTTTCTTAAGTTTCAATTCGAGAGTTACCTTCCGCCACCTTCCCCGTTGTTTTTGACCACATAGTTAACCTTGGTGAGGTTCGTTCTCCCACACTACCCCCTTTATTCTTTCGTAAGTACGATGGAGTTCCTGAAGAAAGGATATTGACTTCATCATGATGACTTGAAGCAGAGAAATGGAAACATCAACGTAATGGATTGACCTCTTCGAGAAGAGCAACCAAGATCGAGAATACTCGTTAGAATTTCGTAACCAAATTCCCCTCACTTCCCCTCTTAAATCTCGGGACGAGATTTCTTGTAGTGGAGGAGAATTGTGACGCCCGGATAATCAAGCTACAGTAACCTCTGCTAATAATGCCACGTCACCTCGATTACTGTTGTTAATCTCGCGTTAGTTCGAAACCGATTCAAATTCAAATTCAAAAGAAAAGCAAACAACAAAAGTTTTCAAAAATTAAAACTAAAATGTTCGGGTTGTTTCAAATAAATCGTAAGAAATTATGGTGGAGAAACCAAGCTTTTATAAAATGCTTAAATGAACTATAAGGATTTAAACAGTAGAAAAAGCAATTAGTTAAATGCCTTTTACAATTAATAAATTACTAAACTATTTTATTTTGTCACCAAACTTTTTGTGGCATGGGGGTATTTTGTAACACTAATTTAGATACTACTTGTATATTTTATAAAACAAAATATATACAAAATAAAATAGAAAACTAATAAACAGAAAACAAATAAATACAAAAAAGGGGTGAAAGACCCCCCCCCCACTGGGCCGACTGGCCCAGCTGGCCACCAACCCACCCGCATGCCACAGCCCCTGCCCCCGGGACCGCAACCAGCCAGGCCGGCCCACCTGGCCCATCCGGCCGAACCGGCCCGCCTCCCCCTGTCGCCTCCCTTCCCTGTTCCCCCGACTCGGGTCGGAACAGGGGCGCGTCCCCGCCGCACCCTCTCGCCGGCGATGACGAGTGGATAAGGACGCCGATGTCGCGCCCCCTCAGTCTCTCCTCCCACTCGCCCCCACTCTCGACCTTGGTCCTTGCGCCTCTCCCTCTCCCCTCAGATCCACCCCGCTCTCCTCTCCCATCGCATCCGAGCGCCGCCATGGACCTGCCGCCGTGAAACGCGTGGCCACAGCCCTCGCCTCGCCTCGTTTGCGTGTCGTTCGTCTCCGCCATCATCTTCCTCATCGACCGGTGGCCGCAGCTCGAGCTTAGAGGCGCTGCTGCAACGGCCCCCTTCTTCCACATCTCCGGTCGCCGCCGTTCTTCCCCAACTCCGGCAACACCCCCTGCTGCTACTAAACTACCACGGGCCATCTTGCGTGCCGCATGGTGAGCCCCTCCACCTCCTGCTCCTCCTAGATGGGCCTCTTGCGCCCCGTAGCTACCTCGTGACGTTGTCGTGAGCCCGTCGCCGCGGATCACCTCGCCGCCGTGGCCATGCTCTCCGTCGTGCTCGCCTGAGCACGGCATCGTGCTCCTGATGCTCATAGGAGCCCAACGCGCACGCGCGCACTCCCTCCCGTGCCTCCTAACTCCGTCCCCGTCGAGCTGCGATTCCGGCTGCCGCCTGATCTCGAAGCACCGCTCAACCCCGGCCACCCCCGTGACTACGACCACCGCCATTCGACGCGCGTTGCCGCGTGCGTTCGAACGCACCTAGCCCCGCAACGAACCGTGCCCCGCAGCCCCGTCTTCGAACTCGCTCGGGCCCCGGCGTCCGCCCCACTTGTCGCCGGCGACAGCTCCGGCGACCTCGGGACGAACCGCCCACGCCACTAGATGCGCCTCTTCGCGCTTGTTCGAACGAGCCCATGCGCGCGTTGATCCGTGCCCTGTGGGAATTTTCCGGCAAACTCCGGCGGGTCAGCGTCGTGCATTTGGTCGCCGCCGGCGAGAGCCGCCCATGCTGACCTGGCGCGGCGGGTCCCACCGCCTGGGCCACTGACTGGTGGGCCCAAGGCCCCCTGTTGACCAGTTGACTGAGTCAACTGCTGACTTGGCCGCCCCTGTCTCACTGACCTATGGGCCCCACTTTAATAAACAAATAAGAATAAATAGATAATTTGCTAATTAATTAGATTAGTTAAGTAATCACTAACCTCTCACTGACTACCGGGCCCCACCCGCTAATTAACCCATTTAGTTAGGTTAAACCCCCTTCTTAGTGTCCTGACAATGACATGTGGGTCCCACTGGACCCACCTGTCTGGTTTGACTGGTCAACCGACCAGTTGACCTGCTGACATCACTCCGACGTCATGCCTGCGTCATCATTCACTATTTTGGATAATGTTGGATTTAAATGAATAAATAAAATCAAAAAATGATTTAAATCTTTAGAAAATCATATCTTTTAATTCGTAACTCGGATGAAAATACTTTCTACATGAAAGTTGCTCAGAACGACGAGACGAATCCGGATGCGCAGCCCGTTCGTCTGCCACACACCCCTAGCATGCCGAACACGCAACTTTCCCCCTCCGGTACCTCTGCCCGAGAACGCGGAACCCCGGGGATACTTTCCCAGATGTTTCCCCCCATTCGTCGGTACCACCTACTACCGCGATTGGGCACACCTAGCATCGTTACTTGTCATGTCATGCATCGATATGCATCTGTTTGCATGGTATTCATTGTTTCTTCCCCCTCTTCTCTCCGGTAGACTACGAGACCGACGCTGTTGCTGCCCAGTTCGACTACGGAGTTGACGACCCCTCCTTCTTGCCAGAGCAACCAGGCAAGCCCCCCCCCCTTGATCGCCAAATATCGCCTATTCTCCTCTATACTGCTTGCATTAGAGTAGTGTAGCATGTTACTACTTTCCGTTAATCCTATTCTGATGCATAGCCTGACATTGTTGCTATATCTGTTGATACCTTACCTGCAATCCTAAATACTTAGTATAGGATACTAGTTTATCATCATTGGCCCTGCATTCTTGGCAGTCTGCCTTGCTATACTATTGGGCCGTGATCACTCGGGAGGTGATCACGGGTAAATACTATACATACATACATACTATACAGATGGTGACTAAAGTCGGGTCAGGTCGATGAGTACCCGCAAGTGATTCTGATGAGGAGGCTGAAAGGACAGGTGGCTCCATCCCGGTAGAGGTGGGCCTGGGTTCCCGACGGCCCCTGACTGTTACTTTGTGGCGGAGCGACAGGGCAGGTTGAGACCACCTAGGAGACAGGTGGGCCTGGCCCTGTTCGGTGTTCGCGGATACTTAACACGCTTAACGAGATCTTGGTATTTGATCTGAGTCTGGCTACTGGCCTATACGCACTAACCAACTACGCGGGAACAGTTATGGGCACTCGGCGTCGTGGTATCAGCCGAAGCCTTCGTGACGTCAGCGACTGAGCGGCGCGCGCCGGGTTGGACTGCGTTAACACAACTTCCTTTGTAATGGAGGTTGCTGGGTCTGCTCACCGGCCGCGTGCGCAACGTGCAGGTGTGCAATGGGCGATGGGCCCAGACCCCTGCGCACATAGGATTTAGACCGGCGTGCTGACCTCTCTGTTGTGCCTAGGTGGGGATGCGACGTGTTGATCTTGCGAGGCCGGGCATGACCCAGGAAAGTGTGTCCGGCCAAATGGGATTGAGCGTGTTGGGTTATGTGGTGCACCCCTACAGGGAAGTTAATCTATTCGAATAGCCGTGATCTTCGGTAACAGGACGACTTGGAGTTGTACTTTGACCTTATGACAACTAGAACCGGATACTTAATAAAACACACCCTTCCAAGTTCCACAGACATCCCGGTGATCGCTTTTCCACAGGGCGACGAGGGGAGGATCGCCGGGTAGGATTATGCTATGCGATGCTACTTGGAGATGCTACTTGGAGGACTTCAATCTACTCTGTTCTACATGCTGCAAGACGGAGGCTGCCAGAAGCGTAGTCTTCGATAGGACTAGCTATCCCCCTCTTATTCTGGCATTCTGCAGTTTAGTCCACTGATATGGCCTCCTTACACATATACCCATGCATATGTAGTGTAGTTCCTTGCTTGCGAGTACTTTGGATGAGTACTCACGGTTGCTTTCTCCCTCCTTTTCCCCTCTTTCCTTTCTTTCTGGTTGTCGCAACCAGATGCTGGAGTCCAGGAGCCAGACGCCACCGTCGACGACGACTCTTACTACAACGGAGGTGCCTACTACTACGTGCAGCCCGCTGACGACGACCAGGAGTAGTTAGGAGGATCCCAGGCAGGAGGCATGCGCCTCTTTCGATCTGTATCCCAGTTTGTGCTAGCCTTCTTAAGGCAAAATTGTTTAACTTATGTCTGTACTCAGATATTGTTGCTTCCGCTGACTCGTCTATGATCGAGCACTTGTATTCGAGCCCTCGAGGCCCCTGGCTTGTATTATGATGCTTGTATGACTTATTTTATTTGTAGAGTTGTGTTGTGATATCTTCCCGTGAGTCCCTGATCTTGATCGTACACCTTTGCGTGTATGATTAGTGTACGATTGAATCGGGGGCGTCACAAAAACTCCAATATAAGGTCGAAGCAAAAAATGCATAAGACGCATGAAAGTACCGGGAGCTTCCGATAAACCCATAGGCATAACCAACCACTCATACAAGCGAAATTTAGTTTTGAAAGCGGTTTTCCATTCATCACCTTCTTGTATGCGGATTTGATAATAACCACTTTTAAGATCAATTTTTGAGAAAATGGTGGCACCGCTAAGTTCATCAAGCATATCATCTAAGCGAGGAATGGGATGCCTATAACAAACGGTAATAGCATTGATAGGTCTACAATCCGAGCACATACGAAAACTACTGTCTTGCTTGGGCACAAGTATAACGGGAACAGCACAAGGGCTTAAGCTTTCACGTACATGACCATTGTCGATTAGTTGTTCACTACAAGGATTCCGGTCTATTGCAACAAAATTTATTGCTACAACTATCTTTTGTTGCAATAAAACACAATATTACCACAAACTCGCCGGTTGTGGTAATAGGACGTACATATTGCCACAATCGAGTTTGGTCGCGATAAGTACTCATTTTGTTGCAATAGAGGCCTCATATTGCAACAAATTCCATTGTTGTTGCAATATGGCAACGATATTGCGACAAACAATATCTGTTGCGTGAGGCAGTCATTTTGTTGTCATAGAGAATATGTATTTCAACATAATAACTATTCATGGTAATATTTGAAAAGATATTGCAACATCGATGTAGCGTTGCATTAGTTCCAAATATTGTTGCAAAAAGTTGGTTAACTAATGCAACAAAATATGTATCTCTCGCAATAGCGTATATCTTGCCTCAATTTCAACATGCTGCAATAACTATTATTTACAACGACAAGTTGATTATCCATCGTAATATTCCATGTTTGATTATTTAGGTGACATGCAAACAAGGTACATGATGCAAACATGTACATGGATGACATATTAATAATCTATGCATTTTTTTGATAATTATAGACACATAACTTGTATTATTCAGATTTATAGATAATAGTATGGTTTAAGGAGTAATTAAAGTACTCCCTTTGTTTTTATTTACTCTGCATATTAGAGTTGACTGAAGTCAAACTTCGTAAAGTTTGACCAAGTTTATAGAAAACAATATAGACATTTATCATAATATATCTATACGATCTGAAAGTACATTCAATAATAAATCTAATGTCGTTGATTTGTTATTGTATATCTTAATATTTTTTGTTTATAAACTAGGTCAAAGTTTGTAAAGCTTGACTTTGACCAAAGCTAGTATGTGAACTAAATAAAAACAGAGGGAGTACTTATTAATTGTACGAATTTTACTTAACCAAAACAGTGTATTTTTTTATAAATGGATATAACACATTTTATTCATAGGAATACATATTGAGTTTGTTAAATTTGGTTGTAAAATGGCCAAGTTATTACCATTTTTAAACCAGGGTGTTTGCTGCCAAAAAGAGGGTCTTGTGGGATGGAAATAGAAAACAGAGGGGCTGTGGTGCGAAAATTGCCAGATCCAGATCTAGATATGAATCTAACCGAGGACTTCTATAGCCGCCAAACACTGGGATTCGAACGCAAGGTTGAGACCACTGGGCTGTGCATGTGTTGTTGACAGTATACATGGATCTCATGGTATATATTATGTACCCGCGAGGTTAACTGCAATCTGAAGAAAAACTTCAGTGTTGCAGCCTGATCAAGAATTCACCAGCAGATCAACAACACTACATCAAGGTATATACAAGGACATATGACACAAGATTTTAGTACTGGATATAACAAACCATCTCAGCGGTAATATATAACACATGGTTCAACATCACAGCACACGTGTTTCAGCAGCTTCACAGAAAAGACCACAAGTTCACGCAAAGTAATGAAAATAGCAACATCACTAAAAGACCACAAGTTCATAGTAATAGTGTGTACATAGCATCACTGTCAAAATAGCAACAGCACTAAAAGGAAAACATCCATGATATTACACATCAGCAACTACTCTTCTCTTCTCTTCATCACAAAACTGTTAATGCCTCGTTTCGGAAAAAATCAAACTCTTAGTGCTGAGCACTAGCTTCTGTTCCCTTTTGCCACAACATATGACACTATGCAGGTTCACCTTGTTTGAACCTGTTTCACATCAGATTAAACTTTAGGAGAGATACTACTCGTAGGTAACCATAAAAAAAGTTCAGGAACTTATATTCATGGCTTAAAAATGTGAAAAGCAGCTTACCAAGAGATTAAAAACTATATAAAGAACCCCTGTTCATCATCCGATTCTTCTTGTCCCAAAGGAACAACATGGCCATCATTTTACATAAGTGTCATCATCATCCGTATCATCATCAGTTTCGAACTGGACATCTTCAAACTCAACAGGTTTTATATTTTCTATGACTGAAACATCAACATTGGATCCTTCGTCATCATTTCTACACCAACTAGTGATCTCTTCAGCCACTGTAATTTTTGCATCAGCGACTTCCAGTACGTCTGCCTCACCACCTTCATCGGCTTCAACAGCTTCATCAAGGCCTACACCATTTAAAACAGAAGGACTAAACAAATTGCGTGGATTCATTTTAATAGCAGCTGCCCAATCAGGGTTCCTCACATCTCTCACATAGAAAACATGTTGAGCTTGGAGGCCTGGAATGTAAGGGTCTCCGGGTCTCCCTGGAATCGGTGTAGAGTAGTGTCAAGGTCAATAATTCCATATTTGTCCTTCTTATACCCCTTACTCTCAGTTCTGTTGGCAGGAGGCACATCAAACTAGTCACACTCGAATAGAACAACCTCCTTATCAGGAGGAAAGTCAAGAACATAGCATACCTTCCTGCTACTGACCTCCACAAATGTGTGGTTCTACATACCAATAAAACAGCAAGCAAGGGAAAATTAGTCTGCTACTTTCAAACTAAAAACACCATCCTTATGTTGTATGTATAGCACATGTGATGTATTTTGAATCTAGTTTATATTCTATCAGTTTTGGCCTGTAGGTTGGCGTTATCATGTCAGTTGAATAAGTTGTCTTTACATGCCAAACTTACAATTCACCGGGTATGAAAGTAACAAGATTTCAGCAGCAAAAAGGTAAGCAATCAGCATCTTTTTTTCAATAAAAGGGTATGTCTAAACCTGGGAATAGTTTGGATTCGAACTACAGTTTCAGTTTGGTTTCCTATTGGGCTGTCATTGGATTGGACAAAATAGGCTAAGACATTACGTTAATTAGTTTGGTCTGGGCTATACTTGTTTTGGGGCTGGATTGGTTTGGTCTGGACAAAGACCAATTGGTCTCAAACAGTTTCAACTCAGAGTTTGAAACTAAATTGAGTGACCAAATCGTTCGAGCAGCCTCGACGGGCTAGGGGTTGCTGGGCTACCGCTGCCTGGAGCTCCGGCCAATGACCCTCTCTCTCTCTCTCTGCAGATGAGATGTTGCCACTGAACTAAGACGCCACCGCCGGCGACCAAGTCGTGTGCATATGCTCTGTAGATGAGATGTTGCCACCGAACCAAGAAGCCGCCACTGGGGACCAAGTCGCGTACATATGCATCGGTGTTACGCACTGGTGCACCAACAGCCGGCATGTCCGTCTGGTACTTCGCTGACAGCAACAAGGTACATCAACAGTCTGGGTGTTTAGTTACGGAAATGAGTATGCAAGCATCAGCAGCCATCCACGCGCTGATGAGCAGTCCATAGTTTCAGATTTTGATCACAAACCGATTTTAGGAAATGGGCTGGATTGGTTTGGTTTGAAAACACAAGCAGTTCAATTTGGTTTGGATTATAGCCAAAGATTAAAATCGGGGCAATTTGATTTCGGGGCAGCTTTTCACAGCCGCTACAACAGCTATAGCAGGCTATTGCGGCCGCTATGCCATTTAGCGGGAGGTACTACAGAGCATTTTCAGCAGGGATACAGGGGATTTTCAGCAGGAAACAGGGGATTTCCAGCAGAAAAAGAGAGTATATATTCGCTAGTTCATAAACAAGGAAAATCAAACAAGCATCATCAGTTACAAGTAACAAACAAGCATCACCAATTCACATGAGGTCCGCATCAGGCCAGCAAGCCGCAAGGCCACGTCCAGCACAGATAGAGAGGACTTTGCTTGTACCTGCCGGTGACATACTGGGAGTTGCGGAGAGACCCCTCGTCGCCGGTCGCAACCTGGTGGCTACTGCCTGGTCGCAGTCTTGCCGCCTCGGCCCTCCCCGCCTCCAGCCACGCGCCCACGGGCAGGATCGACCAGCCGAGATCCAGGGAGGAGGAGGCCGACGGGCGGAAGGCGCTAAGCGACGGGTGGCGGCGCAAGGTTAGAGGGAGAGGGGAGCAGCAGGGAAGCGTCGACGCGGGCTGCTTCGTCGCGCCGCCATGATGTGGCTACTGGATGCAGCCAGCGCTCGGGTCGGGCGGCGGCCGAACAGGGGATCGAGGTACGAGCTGAGGTATGGAACGAATCGATAAAGGCAAGTATCTTTTTTTTTTAGGATCTGGAGAAATTTGAGGATCAATTTGCTCGAGGATCTAGGGTAGTTATCTTTTTCTAAATAAGAAATATACAAATACACAATTTTTTGTAACATTATTTGTAGCTGCATATATTATCATAATTCTTTGAAATATTTTATTTTTTTGGCATTCGCTCGGGTCATGGCAGGATAAGGGCCGTCGAGGCCCATATCGCGGCGGAAATGGCAATGGCGGATGCGGCGGCGCGGGCGGCCGCAAAGGAGGAAGCCATCAGCACCCGCATTATGAAGAAACGGCAGTGGAGGAACACACACACCCTCGCCGGAGAGCAGAGTCGGGCGGTCTGTGTCATGGCTGGATTACCATCGAAGGAGAAGGAGGACATCGATGGTGAGGACAGCTCCGGCGACGAGCAGATCCGGCTCGATCTGTACTGCGTCTTCGGCCAGTACTTTCGCGACAAGGATGACAAGGGCGCCGGGAAGGGCAAGGGCAGCTGTGGATGAATCCAGGATAGCCAAACATACCAAATTTTGGTAGTCCGGTGGCATGTTTAGTGTAGTGTGATGGAGTAGCCGGAAGATACGTGTGCGTCGACGTAGTTGCATGAGTTTGTATGTATTTGAGATATGGTAATTGAGGAGTCCGGATGTGGATTACATTTTTTGTGGAGTGCCCGGTCTGTGCCCACGGACCGTGAGCGTTTGAGGGGGCGGATTTGCCAAATCCACCGTAGACGCTCTAATTGACATAGTTGAATCTCTATTATTTTGGTTAAAACAAAAGAAATATGATTATGTTGGACCTACTGTGGCATGGAGGACCCCTCCACGGACTGTCCGATTAGATGAAAGATGTTGAGATCACTCCCTCAGAGACGCCCTCGCAGGCGAACAAAAGTGACATAATTATGTTGGACCTATTCTGACGTGGACGAACCTTCCATGGATTGTCCAGTAAGATGAACAATGCTGAGATTACCCCATCTCAACATCGGAACGTGAGATCAAGACCGGCATATATCGTCCGTATGATCAACCCATCCCATCAATACTTAGGTTTCAAGACAGGAGTATAACCTAATAGTTTAAAAGTGAGGGTCGCATGAGGCACGAGGTTTCAGTGAGTTGTAGTTGAAAAGTGGCCAATTTTTTGCTGCTTTGACCACAGTTGACCAAGTACAAATTTTTGACATATGCCAACGTAAGTGTAGATCCATGATGAAGCACCACCTTCCTAATTGGCTACGGGTGGTTGGTGGATCAGGGTTGCGGCGGAGGAGTTGAAGCATTGTGGTACATCACCTACCTAGTCCGTGCACCGGTCGATGGTGACGACATTCATGGGCACCGTGTTCCTTCTTGCAGGCTCCTTTGTGGTGCTCCCACTCCTTTCGTCTTACTCCGGATGAAAACTTGATCTTCGGATCGGGCGGTGGCGACGTTCGTGGTTGTGCCCTTCCTGGAAGGCATCATCTTGGAGCCCTCGGTCCGGCGTGTCCGTCACACATCTTCCCGGATGATCGCTCCTCGTGCTGGTGGTCTCCGTCGGCTCTAAGAGGATCCTTTTTTTTGCACATTTTATAGGTGCTTGGTAGTCGTTGAGGTTGTGTGTCGGCGCCCGATATTTGTGTATCTTGCCTTGGGTGTCTGTGGCGTGCGTTTGTATCTGTTGTTGTTGCTTTATAATATACAGTGGGGAAACTCTTTTTCGTTCGTTAATTGGCTCCATCAAATGGCGACGACTATACAAATATCGACGAGGACGAGAACAGGGGAGGGCGTCGGATCACCCCTTCACAATTCTCGAATTTGGTGGTTTTTTCACCATGGTACAATTTTGTCACAAATAAATTTTAGTATTCCCTCTGTCTCAAAATATATTTACAAAATAGAACATTCCCTCAAAAAGTAATTACTTTTTTAGTAAAAAATAATTACTTTCCCGCCACTAACTTAATTAGGTGTAATGTTGTTTGCGTCAATATTTTTTAACTCCCGCTAAAAGGTCCCAAATTAGCGTCTTTGTTCCCATAAAAATATCATATATTTAACCTCCCCGCTAAAAACCTTCCTAACAACCCACTACTATTCTAAACCAAACCACGGCGTCTTCACGGACGATTGGATCTGAGGTCTCGTCCCTGTTTCGTCTGTGCTGCCGGCGTCATGACGGCGTCAACACAGCGAACCACACCGGCGGGCGTAGAGGAGAGGCACGGCGTCAGGTTATTCCTCCCGATCTCATCCCTCCCTGTAACCTCTCCTCCTCGATCTCGCCCTCCTCCCTCTCCTCTGCACCCGCCGACCATGTCCGTGTCCTCGGCCATGGCCAGTTGCAAACCCTGACCATGGAAAAACTGACTGCAAGCAAATCTGCTTCGCTGTGAGGGGAAGGTGTTTAGCGGAGACGAGGATCCCCCACGAGCTCATGCTCGACCATGTCCTCGGCCATGCCCGCCCGGGCTCAAACCCCCCTCCCCCACGAGCTCCTGCTCGACGCGCCGCTCTCTCGATCCATTCAGAGGGGCTGCACCTTCTCTCCTCCACTCGCCGCTTGGCCGTAGAAAAGAAGTCCGGGCAGGGGACATGGCCGCCGCCTCCAAGCAGCCGCCGCCGCCTCTGTACATTGCCGTCGCTAACCACCATGGGGGCAGCTTCCGCTACATGCGCCCCATCCTGCAGAGCGCGCTCCAGCTCATGGGCTGCAAGCCACGCCACGCTTTCAGGGTCCGTCTTCCACCCTCATCTCACTTCTGTAGCCCGGCTTTCTGAGTTCAATCTGAATAAACATTATTTTCCCCCTGAAAAATGGTTTCGTCTGCATGATCTTTCTGAGTTCATACTAAATTTAGCATGATGGTTTGGTCTGCAGGATCTTTGTCTACTTCTTCAGTTTGTTTGTTTTGGTCATCCTTACCATCTGTTGGTTGGAGGACCCACAGTGAGGAAATTTCCTGAAGCTTCAATCACCTCAGGTGCTCTTCCTTCACCTCTGTATATACAATGTACAAATTACATATTAGCCCCTACACAGTTCTATTTTCCTAAGCTAGGACCTCCAACACTCCCCCTCAAGATGGGGCGAATATATCCATGAGTCCCATCTTGCTACATAAGTTTACAAAAGACACAACACTAACACCTTTTGTAAGTACATCTGCCAATTGACTATCAGATCTAACAAAAGTAACACGAAGGCTCCCCTCATCTAACTTCTCTCTAATGAAATGTCTATCAATTTCAACATGCTTAGTTCTATCATGCTGAACTGGATTATGCACTATATTGATTGCAGCTTGGTTATCACAATAGAGTTGTAGTGGTCCTCCATCGAATAAACCGAGCTCAGATAGTAATATCCTCAACCACATCAGTTCACATAAACCAGAAGCCATAGACCTGAATTCTGCCTCAGCAGTAGATCGTGCCACCACACTTTGCTTTTTACTTCTCCAGCAAACTAGATTATCTCCAACAAACACACAATAACCTGATGTAGACCGTCTATCATCTAGACATCCAGCCCAATCTGCATCAGTATATCCCTCTACCTTCAAATGTCCATGATTAGAAAATAGGATTCCCTTCCCTGGACAACCTTTTAGATATCTCAAAATTCGATTTACCACCTCTAGATGGCCTGAACGAGGATCATGCATATAACGGCTTACAACACTAACTGCATATGCAATATCTGGCCTTGTGTGCGATAAATAGATTAAACGGCCAACTAACCTCTGATATTGGTATTTGTCTACGGGGTCACCTGAGTCTGCCAAGGTGTAGCCGCTGGTTTGCATCCTAACATACCTGTTTCATTAAGAAGATCAAGTACATACTTCCTTTGAGAAAGGTAAATACCTTGTGCCCCATAAGCAACTTCAATCCCCAGAAAATAATGAAGATAGCCCAAGTCTTTAACTTCAAATATTTTAGCCATCATCTTCTTCAAGTATGATATCTCCTCAACATCATCCCCTGTGATTACTATATCATCAACATATACAGTCAGTATAGTAATCTTATCATGATGACGTTTAAAGAAGAGAGTGTGATCAGCATTGCTTTGTCGATACCCCAAGGAGCAAATTCCTTTTCTGAACCTTCCAAACCATGCTCGAGGTGATTGTTTCAGACCATAGAGGGATTTTTTTAGTTTACAAACCTTGCCTTCAGTCTCACGGCTATTGAATCCTGGAGGAATCTCCATATACACCTCTTCCTGCAAGTCTCCATGGAGAAATGCATTTTTAACATCCATTTGAAACAACTTCCAATTACGGTTTGCTGCAATTGAGATTATTGTTCTGATGGTGTTCATTTTCGCTACTGGGGCAAAAGTTTCATCATAATCTACTCCATAGGTTTGGCTATACCCCTTTGCTACTAACCTGGCCTTGTACCTCTCCACTTTACCTTCTGGAGTCTGTTTTACAGTGAATACCCATTTACAACCCACAGTCTTTTTCCCTGCAGGAAGAGTGGTGAGGATCCAAGTATTGTTTTTGTCAAGTGCTTCCATCTCTTCAAACATTGCTGTTCTCCATCTTGGGTCCTTTATTGCTACTTGCCAGTCATGTGGTATAGGATCTATAGAATCTAAAGCTGCAATGAATGACTTATACTTGGAACCTAAGGATGCATATGACACATAATTTGAGACATCATATGGAGATAGCTTTGATGGTAATTTCCCAGCAGTAGTGCGGGGTTGCTTCCTAAGAGCAATAGGAGCATCTAAATCCTCATGTGGAAGAGAATGAGGAAGCGTACCATCATCTAAATCATATGTATCAGTAAGCTCTTGAGTTTCTGTACCACACTCCGGTGGGTTAGGTTCTTGTCTCTGCACTTGCTCCTTCTCAATTCTATGCCTCCGTGTAAACACTTGAACTTCTCGTTCCTCATTTGGTTTTGGCCATCTATGCCTCCGTGTAAACACTTGAACTTCTCGTTCCTCATTCGGTTTTGGCCATTGTAATGCTCCATTAGAGTCACTTTGTTGTTCTCTCTGTTCATTTTCTTGCCCTGCATCGTCTTGCACATCTTCAATAGGTATAACCCCAACTATCATCTTCTCTAGTGCTACATCATTGCCTTCTCTGCTGTCGTCTCCCCCTGTCTCGTTGTCCAGGCCTGTAACATCATCAGGGAAGACATCAGTTAAATCTACCGGTTCCCCATAATATGGTTCATGTTCCCTGAACACTACATCCATGCTCACAAACATCCGTTTTTCTAATGGGCACCAACATTTATAACCCTTTTGTTTTCCAGAGTATCCCACAAATACACATTTCACTGCTCTAGGGTCAAGCTTGCCAACCGATGGTCTATGATCCCTCACAAAACATACACATCCAAATACCTTTGGTGGCACAACATATGTAGTTTCACCAGTTAGACACTCAATCGGTGTCTTGTTATTGAGCACCCGAGATGGCATTCTATTCATCAAATAAGCCGCTGTCATCACAGCTTCAGCCCACAAATATTTAGGAACATTCATAGCTAACATGATACACCGGGTGATTTCTAAGAGATGTCTGTTTTTCCTTTCAGCCAACCCATTCTGCTGGGAAGTACCTGGGCAACTAGTTTGATGGATAATTCCAAAGCTTGACAAATACTCATCAAATTGGTTATTTACATATTCTGTACCATTGTCAGTTCGAAATATTTTCACTCGTGCATCATATTGATTTTTGATTAAGTTGTGGAAATCCTTAAAGCATTCAAACACGTCACTTTTATTTCTCAGTACATAAACCCAAGTGGTCCTAGTGCAACAGTCAATAAATGTAACAAAAAATTTGTATCCATAAAGTGACCACACCCCACTAGGACCCCACACATCTGAGTGGATAGTTTGAAATGGCACTGTACTTCTGTGATCAGATGGAGTATATATACTACGGGTTAGCTTCCCATACTGACAGGCATCACATACTAGGCTTTCATTGCAAATTTTATTATAGAGATTAGGATATAACTGACCCAGGGTGTTAAAGGACATGTGTCCCAGCCTGCGATGATGAAGAAGAAATTCTTCCAATGGTGACTGAGACAGCACAGCAGCAGCCATAGGTGCCATATCATCATCCAAGTAGTATAGACCACCTCGCATAATTCCTGTCCCAAGGATTTTCCAAGTCCCAAGTTCCAGAAATAAACACCATGTTGGGAAGAAGATTACAGCACAATTAAGTTCTCTTGTAATGCAGCTGATGGATAGTAAATTGATTGGGAATGAGGGAACATGTAAAACAGATGATAGAGTCATATTTGGGCAACATTTAACTGTTCCTACCCACCTAATACTCTGGCCAGAACCATCAGCAAGTCTCACATTTTGCCCTGTAAAATCAGGAGTATAACTGCAGAAATCCTTATACGAACCGACCATATGTTTAGACGCACCAGAGTCTATTAACCACTGTGTACCAGCCTCAAAATAACTTCCTTTCACAAATTTCGAAGTATTACCATAGGGGTTAGCAGATGTAGCAAATATCTTGGTTGTTGACCTTTCATCAATGATTCCTTCCTTGAACCGAAGCCACTTCTTCAACTCATCAGTAGTCATTTGGACAGTAAGAGTCTGAGATTTTCCACCATTTTTAGTTGTCCCCTTTGCACTAACATTAGTAGAACGTGCTGCCTGACAGCGATTACAGACACCTCGGAATGCAAAATTTACATTCTCACATCTTGTATTTGGACACAGCCAATCCCCATCTCGTCGCCAAGACTTCTCAGTACCAACAACACGTCTTCTGCTATACCAATTCTGCCATTGCCCAGGCTGATTGTATCCAAAGCAACTCTTATTTCTTAGGTTCATTCCAAACCTTGAATTCTCCCCCTGCTTGCAATTTGCACCAAATAACATATTGTTCCTCTTCACTTCAGGTCTCCACAGCAGCTTCGACTCACTGCCCAACTGCCTCACCAATTACCTCCTCTGCGGCACTCTATTCTCTTGCAATTTCTATACCTCACAACCAACAGCAAGCAACAACGGTCAGCAAGTGCAGGCAGCAGAGAAACACCACAGCCACCCTTCTTCTCTAGCAGCAGCACCAGAACAACAAGCAGCTCCAGCAAACTCAGCAGTAGCAGTCACAGACCAAACCAGCTGCACACAACAGCAATCGGCAGACTTCCTCCTTCAATCAGCAAAACCAGCAGCAAGTCAACTCAGCACCACGCACAGCAACTCCCGCGTGCTCACCCAGTAGCAGCCGCAGATCCGCAGCAGCAACAAGCCCAAGGAACAAGCCCAAGGAACAGCACAAGACAGCCAGCACAACACTTCAGCTCTCCACCACCGCTCCTCCTCTGCTCCTCCTCTGCCTCGACCTTGCCTCCTCCCGCGCAGCACACGCGCGCCAGCAACCACACCGAGCAGCTCCCCCTCCTCTGCAGCCGCCCGAGGATGAGGAAGAGCTCGAGCAGGGGCTCTGCCTCCGGTCCAAGAAGCAGCAGCAGCCGCCTCCTGCGCAGCCCCGCCGGGCCGCTCTCCGCGTCGCACGCTACCCACCAAGCTCCGCGCACGCGCGCGCTCGCACACGCCCAGATGTGCTGCGCTCTCGTCGCCGGACTCCGCCACCTCACCGGCAACTACACCACCGGTGCCGCCGCCTCCAATGAACCTAGCTCCGATGCCATGTTGGTTGGAGGACTCACAGTGGGGAAATTTCCTGAAGCTTCAATCACCTCAGGTGCTCTTCCTTCACCTCTGTATATACAATGTACAAATTACATATTAGCCCCTACACAGTTCTATTTTCCTAAGCTAGGACCTCCAACACCATCTACATATTTATGTGTTTTGCACCATGGATTTTACAGCGTGAATGTTATATAGGATCATGCTAAATTGCTAACTGAATGTCTTTGGCAGTCCCTTTCAGTTATGGCTCGTGAACTTAATTATGGTGTGTGATCTGTTAAGGTTTGCATGATTGATCTACTGCATGTTCTGTTTTTGTACCGTGGATCATGTAGGACGAATGTTATTCAGATACAGGATCAGCCTTACTGAAACTCTTTGATATTCCCGCCTTTTCGGTTTTGACTGATGAACTCACCACGGTTAAATTCCAGCTTATGACAGAAATGTTGGTAGCCGGGCTAAGCTTTAGGATTTTATCAGTAGTTATGATTGATCAACTACACAACCTGACTAAAGTTACTTTGAATTGTGTCTCATAAAACGGTTGTCGGAGAGTTGGTTGTTGGGCTAAGTTAGTTTCTGTTGGTTGCTTGGCAATTTCCTAGTTGTGTCTGATCAAGCAGTTTCCTTGAGCTGTGCAAATGAATCTTAAGGTTAGTCAGGTTCTTTCTGTAGAATTCTGCACTGATAAACTTGTCATCATACATGGTCTATATTTATCCTGTAACCTCACTGGCTTACATGAATGTGTTTTTGGAGACAAGGAAAGGAGGTGCAGAGAAACATGTTTCAGATTACACAAGCCCCGCTTTGCATTTTGGCCAACAATGTTGCTTCTGTACCATGTTTAAAACTGCTAATTCTGCTGTATATGCCCTTCCTGGGGTCATTAAATTGTGAATCACCGACATATATTGTCCCAAATATGAGTATTTGTCCCAAATATTAGTAGTGTTTGTCCGAAATATGAGTAGTGTTGCATTCGAGCTCTGAATTTCATACAGCAGAGCACACACACATGACACATGTACAAGTAGAGTAATTCGTATCGTCACACCAACACATGTACAAGTAGAGTAATTCGAATCTTTAGATTAGAGTCAGCATCCTACCATCTCAGCAGTAGCTTCCCTGAGGATTTTCTCCTTTACTTATAACATCTGATTACAAACTGAAGTAGACAAAGATCATGTAGACAAAGATCCTGCAGACCAATCTGAATAAGTATACATTGATGCTTTCAGTCTGAATCTTTACATTTATTTCCCCCCTGGGTTTGGTCTGAATCTTTAGATTAGACTCAGCATCCTACCATCTCTGTTGCTGTCACCCTGCATACAACATCAATTCTTATATCTGAATCTTCTTTTTTGAACAAAACATGGGCACACTAGGCACCATTCATTTCAAATCACATGTTTACATAACTGCAGTTTACATTGGTGACGACATATCCCTCTGAGCTATATGTATAATAATATGATTCAGGGAATGATGCCACTCATCATTTGTTTTATGCTTTACATGACAGATGGGACCTGGAAGATACTCCAGAAACAGAAGAAAAAGTTCTCAAAATTGTGAAAGAGCGATATAGAGGCTTGCGATCAACTCTAAGCTCCACTTACAAGGCATACAAAACAGATACAGCTAGATTGGCTAATCTGCCAGAAGACTTACCTTACAACCAGAAGAGTGGGAATGGATGATTGAGTACTTTGGCACTGATTGAAAAAAAATTCAGGTTATCTCTAAGATCACTGTTTGTCTACTATGTGTTAAGATGAAATGGTTTATCTAACTCGTTATATTTGGTTTCAACGAATTGATAGGAATGCAGCCAAAAGAACGCCGATAACTGTAAGAAACAGAAGAGAAAACACATAATTGGATCAAAATCTTACTCGCAATTAAGTTTTGAGAAGGTATGAGTCTAACTAAATATGTATGCCTCGCTGCTAAATATTACCCTCACGAACATTGAAACATGGTCTAACACAGAGTCCCAGAAAGTTTACGTGAGTACACTGACTTTTGGTTATTCTATAGTTATTCAATGATGTGCATTCAGCATGTTTTATCACCAGCTGGGATTATTCATGCGTTGGATCGTGTTATTCTTGTTTCATCTTTTATAGTGTCAATATTGATGCCTTACGTATAATTGTTCCTTTCATTTTTAGGACAAAACACTTCAAGAGGTTAAGAACAAAGAAATTGAAACTGAAGGTCCACTTTCAAGTGAGCAGAAAAACAATATTTTCCAGACCGCATACAAAGACACTCTGAAATGCAAGTCATCACAGCCTCGTTGGTATGGATACATGGCCAAACCTTCAACTGGTTCTCAAAGCTTTCGTATCCAAATTGAAGAGCAGTTCATGCTACAGAAGCCACCCAACAGTGAAGCACTGAGCTCAGCCAGCAGGTCAACTAATTACAAGATCAACTACAAGCTGAACACACAAGAAAGGATTAACTTGGAGCGTGCTGAGAGAGAACAACTTGAGGATAGGTTAGAAGAAGAGCGTGCCGAAAGGGAAAGATTGTTGGAAGAGGAGCGAACATCAAGATTGGAATTTGGAAAAAACATGATGACAAAGTTTGCAGAATTGAGCCAATAGATGGGAACCCGACAGGTGATTACAGTCATATGCTTACGACCTTGTAAGGTTTATGTTGCTTACTTGCATTGCTAAAAGTGCACTTATATTTACAAGTGCTTCCGAAGAGGATTGACAAAGAAAATAGTAATCCAAACTTGCAAAATATTCTTTTACACAGATCTAGTCCTAGTAAGACTCCGGGTTCACGGCTAGCTGCTATTTTTTCAAATGCGCTCATACTAGCAAGGAATTCTCGAATGTTTAAAGCAACGGTAAGTTACTACCTTTCTTTCTCTTCATGTTCACCTACATTTCATACGTCATTGGCCTTCATAATTAGCTAGCTGCTTCTTCTCTTTTACCATGTGTTGTTGCTGCATCGAGTCACAAGTTAAACAAAAAACAAATATGTGATAGCTAGGGACATGAACTTAACTGAAACTATACATGGAGTCACAACTTGAATCCATAGCAGAATCTTTTAGTAGATGCACTTGTGCTTATGCTTTAGGCTTTACACTTGTATAATTGTATCCCTCGGTTACATGCTTGCCGACACAGTATTAGTCCAGTTAGTCTGGCGATAGTTCTTTTTAATAATGGGGCTGGAATAATTGTATGGTGTATGTTATGTTCGACTCATTAACTAGAACTTATTTTTATTTCTTGATTGTAGGATCCAAAGAACTAGCTTGACTGGACTCTAGATTACGGACAATTTAGTCTTCGTAGTTAATTAGGATGGCTAAATTACATTTGAGTTTCATTTGATAGATATTTGCTATGATAATTATGAATTTTATGGATCTACATATTATATGTATGGTTTTGAATATTGTAATTGAATGCCTGTATTTTTTTACGATTGCAATAGGCTATTACGACAACCCACTTTCGGTTGAAATAGAGTATCACCACAGAAAGTTTAAATTATCGCAATAGTTTCTCCTGTTGTGATACCTATTTATCACCACCAAAACAAATATGTTGCAATTTCCTGTTACGACGACCGAAGTATTTGTTGCCATAAGTTAATGCTACAAGTGCAATGGGTCATGGCAACATGCCTAATGCCACAAAAATAAGGATTGTTTCCATAGCTTATGCCACAAAAATAAGGATTGTTGCCATAGCTTATTGCCACAAGCATAGTGGGTCATGGCAACATGCCTAATGCCACGAAAACAAGGATTGTTGCCATAGTTTATTGCGACGAGCGTAGTTGGTCGTGGCAACATGCCTAATGGCACGAAAACAAGGATTGTTGCCATATTTTATCGCCACAATTGACTATTGCCACGGAAGAGTAATGCGCCACGAAACGGGCGTTGTTGGCATAGGTTGTTACCACAAATGTATATCGCCACGAGATATTAGTCGCCACGGTTCGTTACATGTTGCATTAAAGCTATGTCCACAAATAAAATTGTGGCATCAGGTGACTGTTGCCACGGTCAAACATGTGGCAACTTCCCGCATGGATGTTGCAATAGCAGACTCTATTGCCACCATTGCTTTTTCGTGGTAATAACCTATTACCATGCGTCCAGTCGCAACGGCTGCCAACGAATGTCGTTTCGTGGCAATAGGTACTTATCGCCACGAAACAACATGTATTGCAACAAACGATTTTGTTGCAATAGACCCGGATCCTTGTAGTGGTTGTACTTGCCGTTGGATCTTGTTTGTTTCTTCGGGGTTGACACGGTAGGGAGCCTTGTTTGGAAGAGGTGCGCCGGGGATGAGGTCGATCCGATGTTCAATGCCACGGAGAGGAGGGAGACCGGGAGGTAGCTCATCAGGAAACACATCCTCGAATTCCTGTAACAAGTTGGAAAACACTAGAGGAAGAGGATTAGGATTGTTAGTTTTGGTCACCTCATCTTTGCATAGGAGGAAAAAGTGGACGGCACTCGATGGGTTCTCACACACTTCTCTCATCTCTCTTTTTGTGGCTAGGAGGACTAAGTTTTTCTCTCTTGGCGAAGAGGCGCTCAATTTTTGCTTGTGGCTCTCACTTTCTTTTTGGTGGTGCACTCTCTCACTAGTTTCTCCATGATGGGTGGAAGCTTGCTTGTCGGCGATCACTTGGCTTGGGGACATTGGTCGAAGCACATACTCCTTGCCTTTCATCTTGAAGCTATAGTGGTTGGTTCGTCCATTGTGGATGACACCTCAGTCAAATTGCCAAGGTCTTCCCAAAAGAAGGTGGCACACGGACATAGGAACCACATCACACTCTAGGGTGTCCTCATATGCGCCGATCTTGAAAGCCACTTGCACCATGTGCTCCACTTGAATAGTGCCGGAGTCGCTTAGCCATTGCACCTTGTAGGGACGGGGGTGCTTCTTCTTGACCAATTGCAGCTTGGAACATAGCTCTTCACTTGCCAAGTTGTGACAACTACCTCCGTCGATGATGACCTTGACGGAGCGCCCATTGATGCCGGCCTTGGTGTGGAAGATGTGGCACCGTTGGTCTTCGTCTTGGTGGTGTTGGAGCGTCAAGACCTTGGAGACCACGAGAGAGGGACTTGAATCATTGTCACAAAAGACTTGATCATCTTCATCTTTGTTCACGCGCCGGTGCATGGCCACGTGCTCAATGGCTTCCATTTCTTCCTCACTCATCGAGTCGTATGTGCCGTCATCATTGAAGGTCATCGTTCGCTTGTTGGTGCATTGGAAGGACTTGTGTCCTCGGCTGCCACACGTGAAGCACTTGAATGAACTTGACTTGACGAGATCATCAGGAGGCGACGAAGATGAAGGAGTCTTGGATTTGTAGGTGCTTGCCGGAGAATGAGTCGAGGAAGGTGCCACCTGCTTGGAACTTGACTTGTCGTCGGTATTTGGTGATGCTCGAGTTGATGTAGGAGGTGCCGAAGTCACGGGAGCATGAGAGTAGAAGTCGTAGGTCTTGGACGAGTACTTGGCGTATTTGAAGTCATCTTGCACTTGTCGCTCGGCCTTGGTCGCTTGATGAACTAGCTCAAAAAGGTTGGAGTATGGTTGGAAGTCGGCGATCCACTTGATTGGGTGGTTGAGGCCGTTCAAGAAGCTTGCCATTGTTTGCTCGTCATCTTCCTTGACATTGGCTCGTATCATGGCAATCTCCATTCTTGGTAGTATTCTTCCACCGTCTTTGTGCCTTGCCTGAGGAGTTGCAACTTCTTGAAAAGATCTCGAGTGTAGTGAGTAGGCACAAAGCGGGCTCTCATGACTTCCTTCATTGCTCCCCAAGTTGTGATTGGTGTTTCGCCCCTTGTATGTCGTCGCTCGATCACTTGTTCCCACCAAATGACGATGTAGTCTTGGAACTCGAGGGAGGCCATGGCGACCTTGTTTTCTTCATCGTAGTTGTGGAGGCGAAAATCTTGTCCACCTTCAATGCCCAAGAGAGATATTCTTCGGGATCATTGCTTCCGGAGAACTTTGGCATGGTGAACTTGAGCTTGCCGTAGCGGAGTTCTTCATCTTGATAGCGGTTTTGATATCGCTCTTGCCTTGGAAAGTCCTCAAATGCTCGTTCCTCGTGATGTTGCTCTTGGCGTGGAGGAGGGTCTTGAAGCACTTGTTCCCCTTGGTGTCTCTCTTGTCTTGTAGGAGGGCGAGGAATGTGCGCTTGGTTGCGCCTTTCTTGTTGCTCTTCGCGTCTTGCGGCTTCTTCTTGTATCTCGCGATGAAAAGCTTTCTCTTGTTCTCTCACTTGGCGGTTGCGGTCTTCGACGGCTCTAGTGGCCTCATCGAGTGTGTGTTGAGCTTCGAGTGCTTGTGCTTCACGGCGCTCTTGTGCTTGTCAAAGTGCATCACCGTCTTGAGGGACTTGACGTGGTACTTGTGGAGGTATTTTCTCTTGCTCCATTACTCCTTGAGGGACTTGGTGTCGCATCCGTTCACGTGCTCGAACTCGGTCTTGTAAGCCATTGCCATGGAATGGATTTTCTTGAGCTTGGTGATCTTGAGGATGATCACGTGGAGGAGGGCGAGCTCGTGGCGGACTTGCATCATAAGAGGAGTAGTCCGAAGATTGCCGACTTGTACGGTGACTTGAGTGGTGCCGTCTTGAAGAAGCGGATGAGGAAGACGGGCGTCACGCGATCATGTTGCGGAGCTCTTCCATTTGGATTTCTTGGTGGGAAGGGTGGGGATTGTTGGGGAGGGGCTAGATCCACTTGCCAAACATCAAATCCATGGACCAAAACAACCAAATCTCACAAGATCCAACAAATTGCAAGAAAAAAAATTTGGGGCTATTTTTGCGGGGATTTTCGAATTTGGACGAAAAATAACAAAATCAAGCTAGCAAATGGGGGGATTGGCCTCCAAGATGTGAATAAACCTTGCTCATGATACCAAGATGTTGTAGGGTCAAACCCTAGGTGGGATCTTTTCACACTTGGAGGGGCAAAAGGAGGAAAAACACTCAAGAACACAAGGAACAAAACTCTCAAACAAACACAAATATCACATCCACTAGAGTAGCATACATGAGATCCACAAGATTACAAGATCAATCCAAGGATAATAGCACTAGGGTAAGGTTCTTCTCACTAGGTGAGGTCTTGTATCCAAGAGGATCTTCTCCAAGAGGAGGGCTTGATCTCCAAAAGGAGCTTCTCCAAGTGGAGGTCTAGATCTCCTAAAGGAGGAAGATGAGCAAAGCCCTCTTTTGTGTTCTAAAATCGTTGCTAACCCCACAAATGACCTAGGAGATGCACTTATATAGTCTAGGGACGAAACAAAAACAAGTTAAGAGAGGGGGATACAAAGGCCAAAAACACGCGGATGGACCGGAGGGGTCCGGGCACCCGGGCAACATGGGTCGGGCACCCGGCCTGCTCAGGGGGCGGCTGTAAGGTGGCCGGGCACCCGGGGGCCCAAGGCCCGGGAACCCGGGGGAGCGCTGGAGGCCAGCTGGAGGGGTGGCCGGGCACCCGGGGCCTCAAGCCCGGGCACCCGGGGCGACGCCCAGCGGCTGGAGGGGCAGGGGCCGGGCACCCGGGAGGCGCAGCTGTAGGCGGGCAGGAGCCCGGGCACCCGGGGCTGCAGGTGCCGGGCACCCGGGGTGTCCAGGGGGTTTTGTCTTCCCTCCTCCTTCTTCACTCTTCTCGACCTCTCCGTCCTTCTCTTGCTCCAGGGAGGCTCGCAGCTATGTCTTCTCCTTCTCGCGGTCA
The DNA here is from genome assembly GCF_002162155.2 of Triticum dicoccoides. NCBI lineage: Eukaryota > Viridiplantae > Streptophyta > Magnoliopsida > Poales > Poaceae > Triticum > Triticum dicoccoides. The sequence goes on from NC_041385.1 coordinate 833,716,379, forward strand.
ACTTCCTCGTACCTAAGAGTGAGCAATGTTTCCGTTTGAGGTAGAATCCAATCCTCACACGAATCCAAAAGAGACTTGAATAGGAAAGAGTTCACCTCGTTCTCGATGGCACGTGCACGTGCTCTTGTCATTGGTCCACTCGGTGCTTGCGGTGGTGATGGAGTGTCGGTGCGAGTAGTTGAGGGATGCTCCGCATCACCTATGCTCTCGGCTACCTCGACAAACGGCACAAAGGGCTACCGCCTTGCTTGAGAAACCTCATCGGTTTCCACTCCAGCCACGACTTCCACGATATGTCGACCGTTACGACTGTGGGTGGGTGTAGTCGGCTTGCCTTCGGATTCTTCTCCAGTCTCACCGTCTGCGTCGCTATCGTTGTGACTGCGAGGGGATGTTGAGTATCGTGATTATTAGGAAAGCTAGGATAGCGTAGGATATTATTCTACCTTGCCTTGTACTACAAGATGATTATGTACTCCTATATACATTCCCACGAGGCACATCAACTATTCCACCAATCCTCTTTCTCCCTTCTAACAACTATGTGTGCTACATCAATATTTATTTCCTTTGGTACTGATTGCTCTCAGCATCCTGTCTCACAAACTTTGCAATGACACTGCTCTGTTCTACTTTTTCCTTAGTCAATGTTTGTTTTCTTTTGTACTTTCAGCATGCATGTCTGACATGGCTTCCAAATGACAATGCTGGTATCAACCATTATACAATCGTTTGTGTTTTCTCACTTTTTCAGACCACTTTGACCATCTGCTAACCTCAAAAACACACTCTTATCTTCCGTATCACACAACACTATATCCATCTAAATCACTTGATTTTTTTCCTAACCGTATTTTCAGGTACACTATACTGAAGAGAATCTGCTAGAGTACATTGATCCACATAATGATACACTCATGGTCAGGCTCGCCCGAATTTTGCATTGTGCTAGGAATTGATAAAAAGGCAACTATAACTACCAACTGGTCCAAGTTTCGTCGTCTGGCCAACATTTGCGAAGGAGACATCTTCGCTTTTCATTTCAGGGTCACTTCAAAGCGGCGCCTTGTCCTTACCGTGCATCACCTCTAGATGAACCATAGAAAACACCACAAGTCCTCTGTGAATATAATTTAGCACTTTAGGTACTCCTAATTATGCTTTATACGGTGATGAACCACAATCTATTTTTGGACGCTACTATCCGATGCTTTTGAAGATCTGAAAGCTATCTATATCATTGCCTACGTAAACTTTACTACTGTCAGTCAGGTGATTTGCATCCACCTGTTAAGATCCATAATGGAACTCTTATGTATATACTCCCTCCGTTCGGAATTACTTGTTGTGAAAATGGATGTATCTATAACTAAAATACGTCTAGATACATCTATTTCTGCGACAAATAATTCCGCACGGAGGGAGTATTAATTTATACTGATATTGTCTGCTTGAAATGTCAGTTGCTTAATTAACAACATCAGACACGCTAATCAGAATAAAAAAGTATGTGAAAGGGGAGCCCGGTAGCTGGCACCGTCCAGCTCCCCCTTAGGAGGCGCGCCAAGGGCGCGCCCCAACACCTAGTAGGATGCAAAAGGCACCCATACCATGCCCGCTAGGTCAGACGGCGTGGCGGAGCAACGTAGGCATCCCTCAACTGTTTGCGCTGCAGCGCCAAAATAAAATGGGAGTCTCCGGAGCCGTTGTCCTGTCCTTGCTGGCCATCCCAGCCTCATGCCCTCTTTCCTAATTTCATTTTTTCCGTAAAAACATCGGAACATGAACGTGTGTCCTTGCATCTGGTGGTCCATGTTTGCTGATGGCACCATTGGCATTTAGTTTTTCTTAGTGGAGGGGGTAGTTTAGTTTTTCCTTTTAGGGTTATTTTTTGGAGTTGAACCATCGCCAAAACCCTTGAACCCGCTTCTGTGGACCAGTATCGGCCCATTGCCTTGTGCCTAACGGCCCACTGACTTGTGCGGGGACGAGTCGGCAGGCGGAGCAGCCCAACGTGGCTTGGGCCACCCTCCTCTTTCAGCCTGCCTGTTTTCCCAGATATGTTAAACGGTCGGCGGCTAGGGTTGGTTATAGCTAATGACAACCCATTAACCGCCGCACCCGATGGCCAAAATAGCCGCCGCGCCGCCGACGAACCCTTCCTTCTCCGATGAGCACCGCGGGCCAGGGGAGCGCGCCGTTGTTTGCCTCCGCCACCCGGAGCGTTGCCACGCCGTCACCCCCGGATTCTGCCGCGCTCACCGGATGCCTGTTCTTCTCATCCCTCCTGACGAGCAAAGTGCCGATTGCAGACGATCTTCACTCACAGTACTCCGATTGATTAATCCTTGAGCATGGATTAGCTAGGATGAACAGTAACCGGCTTTGTTCCTGTAGGCAATCTCTCCTCGGCAGCAAGAGGCCCACATTGCCGGCGCGGACGAGCCCGTCGCTCTGGGCCTCCGGAGCGGCCTGCTCTGCTCCTGCAACCAACCCTAGCTATAAAATGAATGACATCGAATCCCCAACCCTAACCCTCCTTCCATTTCCGATCCTTGTTCCGGCGGCAGCAACAACACCCACTGGTCGACCCTGCCGAGAAGCTTCCTTCAAGGTATGGAGCTGTTTCTTCTGCGTCCCCAGTGGTGATCTTATAGCTAGAGCTCACTCTCATTGTAAGGTAGGAGGACTACATTGGAGTGGAATCGCTGCTCCTCTCACAAATATTGTACTTCTTCCCCATTTATCTTGCGGGTGAGAGGCGGGTTGAGGTGCGGGACACAGGGGAGACAGAGCTGGGGATAGGCAGGCGACCTGTTCGAAGCTATTTGTTCCCACGTTTTTGTGTAAAGTCAGTGTCTTGTTAGCTGATTTGGGATTCGCCTGCTGTTGCTTCCATAACACAGCAGAAAGTGTTGGTCAGTTCAGTGAGAACTGAGAAGTACATATTCACTTTAGGCCTTCACTTTATCTCTTCAGTCCACAGTGCTGAGTGTACCACTACCATCTACTTCATTGGTCCGTAGACACAAGGTACGCGCGGTAGATTTCTGTTGTTTCTTCTTCTAACTTGTTGGAATCATCGACGTTAAATAGCAGCGTATAAAAATTGATCGGTGATGTTTGCTTTGCTCATTCAGAATGGATGTCCTCATCAAGAACCCCAACGGCAGGACGATCCGCCTCAGGGTCCACCCATCGGATACCGTGCGTGCTGTCAAGGCAAAGATCCAGGAACAATACTCCCTCTTCTTTGGTGGGGTGAAGCTAGATGACAGGCATACACTCGCCGACTACAACATCCAGCATGAATCCACAATCAACCTCCACGAGAAGATGAAGATGAAGATCTACGTGACAGAGACGGTGGCTGGCAGGACCATCACCATCGAGGTCAACAGCCTAGACACCGTCGATAACTTGAAAGCCAAGATCCAGGGCCTTGAGGGCTTCCCCAAGTCCCAGCAGTGCCTCGGCTTTGCCAGCAGGCGGCTCGACGACGGGAACCGCACCATGGCTGACCACGGCATTGGGAATGAGTCCACCCTTCTCCTTGTCCTCCTCCCATGCATTCCAAGGGGAGACATGATGCAGGTCTTCGTGAGGGCGCTGGATGGGAAGACGATCACTCTTTGGGTTGGTAGCTTGGACACCGTCAACAGTGTCAAGGTGAAGATCTACGACATGAAGTATGGCCCTTGCCTTAAAAAGCAGCGCCTCATCTTTCAAGGCAAGCAGCTGGAGGACGGCCGCACATTGGCGGACTACAGCATTCATAGGGATTGTACCCTTCATTTGATGCTCCGCCAGCATTCATAGGGAGTCTATACTTCATTCGATGCTCCGCTACCTGTTTGCTTGTTGAGATGGATTGCCTGAACAGCGATTGAACAACCAGTTCTATTTTGCTGCCGTCTTACAGTAGCGGTGTGTCATTTGTAGTACCACTAGTATTGCTCCACCTCTGTTACCAAGTAAAACTACCATTCTTGTATGTTAATGTGTCGAGTAGTTCTTGTTATCTGTAAGAGAAAACACTAATATACTATCAAGATTACTAGGTCTATCGTCTTGGCATCAGCAAGTTGATTTAGAAATACAGTTCACATCCAGTTGCAGACAATAGACTCCTTTATTTCCTTCGCACAAACTCAGTCTGGTTCATTTCTGTGTTTATACATGTTTTCATCTATATAGGTCAATGTAATGAGAATCCTAACATCGTGATGGCAATGGTTTTACATACAGTATCGTTTGTAGAGTGAAATTATATTATTTCCAAGTGACTTCACCTACATGTACAGAATGGACCAGGATGCAATTCGTATCAGCACAAGAAACACTTATATGTTGTGCTAACAGATTTACGAAGTTGCCAGTCAAGGTAGAAATATTCAAAGGTTTGCACTTTCACGAAAAAGAATGTTTCTGAAACTCCATATGCCGCAGAAGGTGTTTGCTTTGTGCAATATATTTAATAGGAAATATAATTCCCTAACTTGAAAGAACATTGCATATAACATATAAGTGTCATTTCCCGCAAAAAAAATATATATATATATATATAAGTGTAATGCAGGGTAGCTTTCTTGCTTGACTTTACCAAAAAAAAAAATCCAAATAATAATGTTGACAATGGCTAGCCATCTATGATGACACTACAAACTTTGCAATGGCAACTTTATCTCCTGAATAGTTAGATATGACTTGTAATTACCTACTTGATTCTTGATTCACTCTAAGTAGTCATCAAATTGAACAGAAGGTATGTTATGTTCTTCGATCTACTGAAGAATACACGAGGAAACTAATAAAACACATTAGTAGAAATCAGCAGGCCGTCGGACTTAATTGTAAAGAGTATAACATTGCAATTCAGAAAAATAAGGAGATTATTAAGAAAAACTACTTTAATTTGACCACTTCGTATTGTTCCTTCATTTGTGTTGCAGACGAATGTCCTTAATTGCAGAGAGTATTACCATCACAGTTAATAAAATGTGGAAGATTGTTAATACAAAAAAAAGTACTTTAACTTGACATCTTTATATTGTTTCTTCATTTGTGTTGCAGATGAGCTAGCAGCTCATCTTGACATATATGATCAAAAAAAGGGCAAAATCGCTCAAGTTTAGTGGTAGTACAATTCAGATAGAGAGACCATTTACTTTGAACTGTTGTGAAATATTAGCACGTGGTCATGAAAGCTATATACACAGAGTGAAAACATAAGTAGGCGAGAACTGAGAGCTGGCAGCTCATTTTGACATATGGGATCTAAAAAGGAAACAAAAAATAGCTCAAATTTAGTGGTAGTCTACTTCATCTATAGAGTTCAGTTGCTTTGAAATGTTATGAAATATGTAGCATGTGGTCGTGGAAGATTTATATGCCGAAAGATAACATAAATCAGAGAGCATGAAAGAACAAAAACTAGGGTTCATGGATGCAGAGAAGGTTCATTGGTTCCCCAAACCATATACACAATAAAATGATGTTGACCTCATTTGTATCCTCTAAATACCAGATGGAGTGGCAAAATTACTTAGAGAATCTGAAGGTACCATGGGTGTGTGTGAATTCAGTTGCAGTCTGGTAAAGATCAAATATTTTTTTCTGGACCCCGCTATAAATCTGATGTTAGCTTTTTAAACATGGCAAATCAAATGTTTTTATGGAAAATACGTGTAGCGAGCCCGGCAATTTCCCTTTAGCAAGATGACAAATCCTGGCATGTTCAGTTCTTCTGGCAGGATTTGTCGTGCTTGCTGAAGGGAATTGTCATGCTCACGACACATAATTTGCCATAAAAAACGTTTGATTTGCCATGCTTAAAATTTCCAGGTCGGATTTTGAGCATTTCCGTTGTTGCCTAGTTCCTGTCTTCGCCGCTGGCCACGAGCACACCGCACTGCAGGGTGTGGCCATGGTGACGAGCGCACCCCGGCTGCGCAGCTCCCCCATGTATCAGCCTGACCGGCGACGCACGGGAAGTCAAGGTAGGGAAGAGTTAGTAGAGAGAGAAGGGGAATGTGCGAGCTCCGGGCAGGAGCTCGCCATGGCGGACGATGAGGGAAAAAGGAGAAAGGAAGATGCCGGAGGAAAGAGATAAATGATGGACGGGCAGAGCGTGGACCCTTCACCGGACTGTAACCAAGAGGTTCTCTGTCCAACCGCGCGCACGAGCGATCGGCGGAAACTTCATCCGGTTAACCGAAACAAATCGTTTACCATAGTAAATTTTGTATCTAAAAGACATGCAATGACTTTACTCGTTAGGATTCCGGTTGCTTCAACTTTCTACTGTAATGGCATAGATAAAAACAAGGATAAAGACAGGAATTGTATGTGGAAATTAGTCTATTGTCGGTAAAACTGCATGCATACAGCATACTGTATTCTGGAATCAACTTACTTATGCAAAGACAGACCCAAAGACTCGTATGTATATAAGAATTACTCAGCACATCAACGTACTAGAAATGATAGTTTTGCTGATAATAATAGACCACTACCAGAACGGAACAAGAGTGGAGCAATACTAAGGTACTAGCATAATAATAATAATACACCACTACTGGAAGGAAGGCTCCGGCAAAATAAAACTGGTTGTTGAATGGCAGGCCACGCAGCTCAGCAACCACATTGGTGGAGAACCAAATAAAGGGTATCCTCGCTCTCAATGTTGTAGTCCGCCAGGGTGCGTTCAGGCCGCAGCCGCTTGCTATCAAACATGAGGCACTGCTTTATAGGGGGAACGCCGCTCTTCTCGTAGATCTTCACCATGACACTGTTGACGGTGTCAGAGCTCCCAACCTCAAGGGTGAGGGTCTTCCCTTGCGGAATCATCGCCACGAAGATTGGCATTATAACAGCTGGACTGCACGGGAGGAGGATGAGGAGAAGAGTGGACCCTTTACAGATGTTGTGGTCAGCCAAGGTGCGCTTGCCGTCCTCCAGCTGTTTGTTGGCAAAGATGAGGCACTGCTGAACCTTGGGGAAGCCCTCGGTGTTTTCAATCTTGGCCTTCACCTTGTCAATGGTGTCTAGGCTGTCCACCTCAAGAGTGATGGTCCTGCCTTCTAGCGTCTCTGTCACGAATATTTGCATCTTTTCTTGGAGGTCAAGCGTGAAATCATGCTTGATGCCGTAATCCCCCAATGTACGGTTGTCTTCCAGCTGCACCCCATCGAAGACGAGGCGGTACTGCTCCTGGATCTTTGCCTTGATGGTGTAAAGGGTGTCTGTCAAGTGGACCCCCCTGAGATAGATTTTCCTGCCGACGGGATTCTTGACAAAGATGTGCACTTTTGATGGGCTAGCAAACCAAAAATCAACAATTGTAAGACAATATTTAGGATGCAGAACAATACACAAAAAACAGCAACAATTCTAGTAGGTAGTACAAGCAGCTACATAAATAAAAAACAATATACTCTGTAAATACCTTGTTTATACAAAGCATGGTATCACACTAAGCATAGCATGCAAACATTTCAAGACTTGTGCAACCATAAAAATATGCATGCATGGTTCACTCAGTTCTGTGCATTGAAGAGACTAGTTAGGTGTCCATGCATTGCTAGAAAATAAAGAGGAACATATAGAATTATTCATCGAGTCATACGTCTATTCGGTTAACACACTTGTCAAGTGAGGCACATGTTGTTAATTGTGTAGCAACGAACATCTCCATCTTTCTCTACAGCCACCACCATGTGCGCTGTTGTCTTGCTCCCCATTCATCCCACTCCGATGTCATGTGTGTGCCCACCAGATCTCAAGCATGTTCCCAATCACCACCAGCAATGGATGGTAGCATCTTAGTATATGGACACTCATATAGGACATGCAGCAACTTCAACACATGTCCTACTGTGTGGTAACAAAGGTGCATCATTTGATTCGTGCGGCAGTGGCAAACAAGATTCTTCTCCAAGTATGATGCCTAATCTTCAGCAAGCTTTGCTACCTATCGTGTCACTATAAACATCAAGTTTCTCCAAATTTCCTCCTTGTCAATCATCGCACACTCCTACACCTCTATTTCCTCTCGTCACAATTGTATTCAAAATATGATGATGCATATCGTCAGATGTGCTTGAGGCGAATTTACATGAAACTAACCAAATCAGAGGAGAAAAGCTATTTTGTTGATTATCCTCCATATATAAAAACAAAAGGTATAACTAGATACAAAGATAGCTCACTAATCCCACACTTCAACGAATATGCATGACTAATATAGCTGGAGAAGAACATTCATGGCGAAGAGACCGGGTAGCTCCGTGTGAAGATTTGGAAGCTTTTCAATATTAAAACCTTAATAAAATATCCACTACTTGATTGAAGGGGTTTTTCATATGTTCTTTTTCTAAGAAATCAACAGATCAAATAAATAAAGCAGGATAAGAAGCAAAAAGCACACATGTAGAAAACATCTCTGGTTTCAATCCAATGGACCAACTATTGCTTGTTGCTATGACAAATGTTTTTCATTGTGAACAGGAAATGTGAAACTACAGTTCAGTATAACAAAGTAATCTTCTGGCCAAAAAAATTACCAACTAATAGACATAAGCTTGTTCCCGTGGATATAACAAGCAAATCACAATAAATGATTAAAAGGTTTGATTACAACTTGCATTGATTGCAAGGTTCAAGATCAATAAACAATTTATAAGCACTGACTAACATGAAAATCAAATCTTCCATTACCGATTGGCATATCAATTACTGATCAAAACTTTATAGAACAGTTACAAGTGTTCTGTGATATTTTAGTTCCTTTTTCAAAGAAATGTGTAGCTACAGTATAAAGTTCAGGTGTTCATAATGGGACTATTAGCACCTGAGTACTTGAACACTGGAAACTCATATTTGACAGGCCGAAGAAGAGTCGATTTGATATTTTGATCCAATTAGCGAGCTGAGGGATCTAAGCCGACAAAGTATAGAAATCCAGTGAACAAAATGATTTCCTAATAACAGGATAATGCACTGATCGTAACAGCAACCGAGGGGCTGACTTGCACCTCGCAGCTAGCTAGTATTAACTGCAGGAGACATGCATACAAAATAGAAAACCTGTCTAAAAAGAGAATTCTGATCGCTTACTCGTCCATGTCGGCACCGTCAATCTGCGATGAATGGCTGCCACCGTCGTCTTCGTTGCCAACTTGCTCCTCTTCCTCCTCGGAATCTGCAAAGTGCATCAAACACGCAAGCGACTCAACGACCCCGCACAGAACAAAGAATGTGATGAGTATGCATCGTGCAGATTGCGAGCAGGAGTCGGTAAAACTCACCATGCATGCTACCTTCCGTGCCAAAGGTAGAGACAGCAGGAGCAGCTTCCTCAACATGGTCTTCCAGCTTGGGACCAGCGGGCGACAGGTGCAGGCGCTTCTTCGGGGGCATTCTGGCAGGCAGTCTGTCAAGGATTTCATTTTCATGTTAGTAAAGGATTCTGCGCAGGCATCCCTGTGACAGTCAGTAATTGATATGCCAATTAATTGCTAATGGAAGATTTGTTTTTTATGTTAGTCAATACCTGATGCAGGTGCGGCAAGTTGGGGTGCGGGGGACCAAAAAGTAAACATAAAGTTCTCAATTAACTCGCTAACACCTTCTAGAATAGAATCAACAGCTAGCAGGCAAATGCCAAATCAGCCAACAAGACTCACCGTTACAGAAGCTAGCTAGCTAGAGAGTGCCCTTCAGAGTTGCTACACTACATTGCATCGATCTTAATCGGAAAACAGAATATGCAGGCTTAATAACTCCAGTTAACAGCATGCAGATGCTTTTGTCCAGCTTTTATTTACATATAAAAAACGTCAACACTTCCACAACACGTAGGTCATAGAAACAACAAGAGAGATCTGTTCACAAAGGTTGACCAACACATATAACGATTTTGGACTATTTCTGCTGTTTATTTTGTTATTATTGTATTACTTATTGATTGTATATAAACAAAACAAAATTTCAAAAAATGTGGCTAACTTATTAATTATTATTAGATTCTGTGGTGTAAGGACATACATATAATAAGAAGGCCTATGTATTTGATATGATATATACTCCATTGATCTCTAGATGAAGAGTTTTTTCTGTGAAAAGAAATGCTGTACAATAATAATCCTATAAGATCTAACATATAAGATGACATGAGGTTAGCAACAAATTCCATGAGGCCAGGCAACACTAACAGTAGGATCTAGAGAGGATAAAATTCACCCAATCCATATGTGAAAGCATCCCCCCTAATGAAAAAGCATCAGGGGATCATGAAAAGATTGCCATGCTACACATCATCGATCATACAGTTGTGCAGCAACCACAATAGCAACAGAAGGCGACTTATTATTAGCAGGAACACAGGCACCGCAACCAAAGCAGATCGGGAACACCACTGGTCGCCGTTGCAAGAGTAGGGGAGGGGCGGATGAGCAGCTGGGCTCTCAAGAACGCCGTTGCAGGACCGTAGGACATAGAGAGCCTAAAATTCACTCAATCCATATCCGAAAAATTGCACAGTGGAAGATCCGAGGGGTGGAAATCGGTTACACAACTAGTGTGAGGAACACAGGCATCACAACCAAAGCAGCAGAGCTGTTTCTGAGGGGGGGGGGGTCGAGCCATCCCCATCGCAGCAAACACTAGAGGAGGGGAGGGGCTGATGCATATCGCTAGCCTAAACTAGAGCGGCAGGGCTCTCAAGACCGCCGTCCCTCTTGTCATCGTACTCGGAGCTAGGTCAGGCGGCTAGGGTTTTTGCTCGGGGAAGGATGAGGATTCAACATTTCACGGCGCAGACCAAGGAGATGGAAGGGGGAGGGAGCGGATTAGGGCTTACCGAGTAGAGAGGAGGAAGATCTCCGCTCGAGTCCGGTAGGAACTGCGTGCGGGCGGCGCTGCGGCGGCGGCGGCGACGGCGGCGGCGGCGGCGGCGGGGGAAGGAAAGCGGTCCAAGCGAGAGAGAGAGAGAGAGAGAGAGAGAGTGGACAGGAAAGGGTTTCTTTTTTTATAGATATAGAGAAGAAGAGAGGATAAGTTTTTTTTAGGGGAGAAAATGAGAGGAGAGTTCTTTTAGTTGAGATAACGCACTTTATTTTTTCGAGAGTAGGCCTAGGAGTACCGTATTTATAGAAGGCATAAATCAATTACTCCTACAAAGGACTACAACTCGTTGCGAACAACAAGTATAGTTGAAACTCCACACTCCACCACAACAAGTACAAACACAACGGAAAAGGACCTGCCCTAAGCCAATCATCTAGCCGTGTCACGACAAAAACAGGTCACATAGAACTTGAAGAGCAATAACTCCAACCGGATTTCCCTTGCCAACGCACTACCCATCCTTGAATGCCTCCGAAGAGACGGCAAGTGGATAGCGGGACTCGGTTGGCCCCGAGAAAGCCATCGTCTTGAATCACCGGCAACTGCATACATAGCGCCCATGAAGATCGACTCGGGCAACGACAAGCATCGGAGAACCACCGACAGAACCTCCAGGCCAAGTCTTCACATGTGATGCTCTCAACAGAGTAACGACGCCACACCGCAACGGACAAGTCTTTCGCCCAAAGACCATAATCCGGTCAAGGAGGGGAGATGCCGACACACCTCGGCAACGCCTCCAAGGAGGAAGACAACACCCCGCAGGCAGCGTCGCCGCAAGCTCCAAAAAGACGAGCAGGATTTTCATCCGAACTGTCGAACCTCTCCCACTACATCAACAGATTGGCCAAACTGTTAGAGTCACACTGCCACTATCGCAACACCTCGCCACTGTGTCCAAACCACCGTGGTACATCGCGCTCGCACGGCCGAGAGCAGCCCGACCACCAACCAGCACTTGCACGGCCGCAAAAACCACCTCACCAGCACCCATCCATCTTGAACAACAGCGAAAAACTGATGGCACTCCATGCCGCTGTTGCAACCCGAGGCCACACAGGGAAGAAACCGGCGCGCCGAAACGCACACGCGTACGCGCACGCCCACCATGGTGCTCCCTTGTGCGGGCCCCTGCTCCAACCTCCGGCATGGAACCAACACAGATCCTGGCTGCATCGCCACCAGCACCACAAAGGGGCCGCCTTCCTCCAAGCCAAGTCGACATCAACAAGAGCCACTCTGCGTGCCCCGGCCACCACTCCCGGCACCACCACACCTGGCCGAGATCCGCATCCGCCAAGGCCCCGCGCCGCAACCTCCTACACCCACCACCGAGCTTGAAGAAGACCACCGCCCCGTTCCACCACGCAATCGTGCACCGCCTCTTCACGTGCTCTCCACCATGCAACACCTCCACCAGTATCACCAAGCCGGGCAAGAGCCGCCGGCGGCACCCCCATGGTGCCCAGAGGCCACCAAGACTCGACGAACACCACGCCTCGCAAGCAAGAAACCATGGCTTAGACCCGAGCACCACCAGATCCAGATTGGGATCGGGAGCAAGGGCCCAAGGCCACAGCCACCGCGGAGGCAGCACCACTGGGCGCGCCCTGCCCTCCACCCACGCAAGAGGACCGAGCCCCATCGGAGCTCCGCCGTACCACGCTGCCAAGCCTCTGTCGGGGGAGAGAAAGGGATGCGCCAGGAAGAGGCCCCGCCGCCGCCAGCACTGCCGGGCTTTGCCCGGCAGTGGCCCTCGACAGCGGCGAGGGCGGAAGGGAGGTTGAAGGAGGGCTGGCAGCAGGGGAAGCTCGGGTTCCCTCGAGTTGCATCAGAGAGGGATGCGGGGGACGGGGGGCACTTTATTTATTCAACCAAGTTTGTATGCAAGCTTATAGTAGCTAAAGGACCCCGTGTTCCCTCAAAAAAAATATAGGACCCCACGTGTCAGGAGTTCAGCGGCAGGACCCGTTGATGGTCTGTGAACCCATTTAAGGGCTTCGAGGCGCCTCCACCACTGGCAGTTCCCGTCACGGGGGTGAGGCTATAGCGGAAACACAACATTATTGTGCAAGGCCGGTAAGTTTTCCTAGATAGTAACTTTAGGTGTTTCTTCTCAAGCCTTAGCGATTTTAGGCCCACTCGATCCATGAAGGAGGCCAGCACAGCCGTGAGCTCGCCCAAGCCCCCGCCCACACCTGATTCCCCCATGCCAGAGGCCTCGGGATACGAGCAGGAGCCTCTGCTGGAGGCCGCCAAGACCGGGCCAGGTAAGATTGTTGACTCTGTTTTCCTTCGTTACTTGTGTGTGGTATGATACGTCTCCAATGTATCTATAATTTTTGATTGTTTCATGTTATTATATTATCCGTTTTGGATGTTTATGAGCTTTACTTTACAGTTTTATATCATTTTTGGGACTAACCTACTAACCGGAGGCCCGACCCAAATTGCTGTTTTTTTGCCTATTTCAGTGTTTCGAAGAAAAGGAATATCAAACGGAGTCCAAACGGAATGAAACCTCCGGGAGCGATCTTTTTGGAACAAATACCAACCAGGAGACTTGGAGTGGACGTCAAGCAACAAACGAGGCGGCCACGAGGGTGCCCAGCGCGCCCCCGATGGTGGGCGCGCCCCCCACCCTCGTGGGGCCCTTGTTGCTCCACCGACGTACTTCCTTCGCCTATATATACCCCCGTACCCTGAAAACATCGAAGAGCACCACGAAAACCTAATTCCACCGGCGTAACCTTCTGTATCCGCAAGATCCCATCTTGGAGCCTTCGCCGGCGCTTCGCCGGAGGGGAAATCGACCTTGGAGGGCCTCTACATCATCTCCAAGGCCTCTCCGATGAGTTGTGAGTAGTTTACCACAGACCTTCGGGTCCATAGTTATTAGCTAGATGGCTTCTTCTCTCTCTTTGAATCTCAATACAAAGTTCTTCTCGATCTTCTTGGAGATCTATTCGATGTAACTCTTTTTGCGGTGTGTTTGTCGAGATCCAATGAATTGTGGGTTTATGATCAAGTCTATCTATGAGAAATATTGAATCTCCTCTGGATTCTTTTATGTGTGATTAATTTATCTTTGCAAGTCTCTTCGAATTATCAGTTTGGTTTGGCCTACTAGATTGATCTTTCTTGCAATGGGAGAAGTGCTTAGCTTTGGGTTCAATGTTGCGGTGTCCTTTCCCAGTGACAGCAGGGGCAGTAAGGCACATATTTTATTGTTGCCATCGAGGGTAAAAAGATGGGGTTTATATCATATTGCATGAGTTTATCCCTCTACATCATGTCCTCTTTCTTAATGCGTTACTCTGTTCTTCATGAACTTAATACTCTAGATGCAGGCATGAGTCGGTCGATGTGTGGAGTAATAGTAGTAGATGCAGAATCGTTTTGGTCTACTTGTTGCGGACGTGATGCCTATATACATGATCATGCCTAGATAATCTCATAACTATGCACTTTTCTATCAATTGCTCGACAGTAATTTGTTCACCCACCGTAATACTTATGCTATCTTGAGAGAAGCCACTAGTCAAACCTATGGCCCCCGGGTCTATCTTTTATCTTGTAAGTTTTCCATCTACTTTTATTTGCATCTTTTATTTTCCAATCTATATCATAAAAATACCAAAAATATTTATCTTATCTTATTATCTCTATCAGATCTCACTTTTGCAAGTTACCGTGAAGGGATTAACAACCCCTTTATCGTGTTGGTTGCGAGGTTCTTGTTTGTTTGTGTAGGTGCGTGGGACTTTTGAGGAGCCTCCTACTGGATTGATACCTTGGTTCTCAAAAACTAAGGGAAATACTTACACTACTTTGCTGCAACACCCTTTCCTCTTCAAGGGAAAAACCAACGCATGCTCAAGAGGTAGCATGGTAGGATGCTATATTAGTTTTGCTTATTTAGTGGTGTTAGCTTATTTATATTCCCTATCCCCTAGGGTAGAGCGACTTCCCCTAGGGTCTCACCTAGGGTTCTCCTTATTACCTGTGGCGCCCCCGCTAGGGATCCTAACCTACCCACAAGTTCTTTCAATCCTCACGTTAGGGGATCCTTGCGATTGATCTGGCTGAGGGATTGCGGTGTCCTCTAACTTTGCAAGTGCGCGCATGGCGAGTACGGGAAGATCAGGGACGCCCTTGGGCGGCGGGTGTGGGTCATCGGACCATAGCTCGCAGGATCGATCTGGGACTTCAATTCTGGAGGACAAGTTCCAGGGACTGAATCTCCATGAAGAGGAGGAAGAGGAGCTTGATCTGTCTGGAGAGGTAGATGAGATTATAGCGAAAAATCATTGGATCACAGTGTTTAGGGTTCATACGCAGAAACCGTTTAGCCATGTCTCGGTTTTCAAACCACTGCGTAATGCATGGGCGGCGGCGCAAGGTGTGATCTTCAAACCAAATGGACCTAATTTGTTCTTGGCGCAATTTATGAGTCTAGGTGACTGGAATCGTGTGATGGGTGGAGGCTCGTGGATCTTTCGCAATGCAAAAGTGGTAATGGATGAATATGATGGCACATCTGATGTCAGGCAGTACAAGCTTGATTGAATTCCGACTTGGGTGAGGATCATGGGAATCCCTGATGGAATGATGAAAAAAAAATCTGTAGCAGAAAAGATAGCGGCTAAAGTGGGCATCCCTCCATTCAGAGTGGTTGTCACCGACGGACGGTTGAATCCCTCGAAGTACCTTAGGGCAAGGGTTTATCTGAAGCTTGATACGCCACTTGTCAGATTTGTACCGCTTACGCTAAAGGACAATAAGAGATACCCAGTTGAATATGAGAAACTCCCGGACTTTTGTAATTTCTGCAGCCTAATGGGTCATCTTCTGACGGAATGCGGTGATGGAATTCATGACCTGGCAGAATGTGAATGGGGTGATTGGCTTTTGGTGAATTATGAGGAACAAAAAGATCGTGGTGTGGCAAGTGGAGGGGCTCCCCGGGGGAATTCAGGTGTACACAAACAGAGGTGGCCGGAACACTGGAAAACTTGGTGATGGAAATCCCAACGAGCACGAAAGCATGGGTGTAGGGGAGGAGAACCTACAACCAGGGGGTGCGGTGACCCTGAGTGCAAGGAAAAGTCTTATCTCACAGGATGGAAAAATAAATAGTACAGCAGATCCTGCGGCTACTCCTCCTGTGGGTTTTGTTAATGACAAGGTTCTGCTTATTGAAAATACGAGTGATGAGCAGATTGACAAATCACAGATGAGCACACCTCAGAAAATCCATGATCATAAAAGGTTGAAGGCAGTAGTTTCAGAGGCAACAACTGATGCATCGGCGTCCTCCTCCAGGGAGGAACGCCAGGCGCAATGAAACTCATAAGTTGGAATTGTCGGGGACTTCTAGGTGCCCCGACAGTTCGCTCGCTTCTGGATATCCAGAGGCGGCATAATGCATATGCGTTCTTTCTGTCTGAAACGCATCTGGATGAAGATAAGGCAGAAGCTCTGATGAGAAAGATGGGAATGGATGACAAGATTGTAGCACCAAGTCTTGATGGCAGGAAAGGGGGTTTGTTGCTAGTCTGGAAGAAGGAGGTGAGGATATACTCCCGGACTACTACATTCCATTGTATTGATGTGTCGGTAGAGGAAAACGATGGGAAAGTTTGGAGACTAGCTGGTGTGTATGGAGAGCCTAGTTGGGATAATAAGGAGAAAACATATCAATTCATGCGTGATCTTCATGCCCAGTCCACCCTCCCGTGGGTAGCGATTGGGGATTTAATGAGATATTGTACTCGTCGGAGAAAGAGGGAGGAGCCCCCGACAACAAGCTCGGATGCAAGCATTTCAAGATTCGCTCAATGACTGCTCTCTGTAAGATATTGGATACAACGGGGACAAGTTTACCTTTTTCAAAGGAGGGTTGCATGAACGACTAGATCAGGCTGCATCTAATGCAGAATGGATGGAGATGCATCCACTGTGTGGATTGAGTAATTTGGAGATGGGCAAGTCGGATCATAGACCAATTTGCTAGACATTGAGTACTTGGTCGGAGTGGCAGCAGAGCGCCCTATGAGCATACGCAAGTTTGAGGCACGATGGTTAGCAGAAGAAGCAGTGGAAGAGATTGTTAAAATGGCGTGGCTAAAGGCGGTTACTCAAGGCCTTTGCCCTACAGCCAAGGAGAATCTAAACACCGTTCACAAAGAGCTGCATGTGTGGGACAGAAAGGTCCTGAAGCGGCCGTAGTACAGATTGCGATCAGCTCAACAGGAGCTTGAGTTCCTTATGAAACAGCCACATAATGCAGAAGTGAAAGCAAAATAACAAGATCTCACAATGCTGATCGAAAATCTCCTGGAGCAGGAGGAGATCTATTGGGCACAACACGGGCACGCAAACTCGCTATGTCGAGGCGATCGCAACACAATGTTTTTTAATTAGTTTGCCTCAGCACATAGACGTCATAACTTAATTAAGATATTGAAAAGCAATAATAATACTTGGGTTGAGGTTAATGATAACCTCAAGCCCTTGATTCTTGAGTATTTCCAAAGTCTATTTAACATTGATTCAGGGATGATTGGTGATGTCTTACTAAACCTATGGTGACGGCACAGATGAATGCCCTGCTGATAGCTCTATACACCAAGGAGGAAGTGAAGAAAGCATTGTTCCAAATTGGTGACATGAAGGCCCCGGGCCCTGACGGTCTCCATTCAATATTTTTAAGCGTTTTTGGCACATTATAGGTGAGGAGCTCACTGAGGAAGTACTTGAAGTTATCAACAACAAAAAGATCCGAACTATGACCATGGCTCTCCCACCTCCACCTCCACCGGCACCCTAGGCTCTCCGACGATCTCTCTCCCTAGCCACTGAATTCCTAATCCAATCCACTCATCATCTCCGGCGTCTCCTCCTCTCTACGAGGATCACCATCTTCAATGGATCATGGTTCTGGTTCTACCCTGGATTTCTTGGCATTTGCAGATGAGATCTATAGATCTTGTGGTTTTTCGGTCCACCCATCGGATGGCATGGATCCTTTTGTCATGGTGGTATCCTTTAGCAGGCATGTCTTTCGCCTCTCTGATGATTCTGTGGCAGCAGCTCTTGACGCAGCGATTGGTGGTTCAGCAATTGAGTTAATGGTTTCCTCTATACGTGACAAGGTATTCTCCTTTCATGTTTCATGCAAAAAAGTGGGTCTCTATGTTCTTGCCCTTCGATCTTTTTCTTGTGAGCATTTCAAGTGCTTTTTTCATCTCTGGGGACATGGGGGTCCTAATTGGAAGCGTGAGGTTTTGATTTGGAGGAAGGAATGTGATGCTGAATGGATTTTTATTAGCCCTACCAAACGACGTGCTTCTATTGGCATGATGGCCATGCACAAACCTCCTGTCAAATCTTCCATGAAGTCTGTGCCTAGTTGCAGGAAGAAACTCTCATTTGCCATGTTCCAAAATTATCCTGCTTGCAAGGGTTATCGCTATCCTGCCACTAAGAAATGCATTGACACGATTCAAGATGCGGGTTATGTTGTTAGCCCTCATGAGCGTGTTATTATTCATTCATCGCCGGTGCTGGAGCTCCGTTGGACGGTGGCGAACCCTCCGATCTATTTTGGTACGGTTTCTGCGCTTTCCATTCGATCTGCGGAAATCTCGCCTAAGTTGGTTGCACATTCCTCGGAGTGATTGTTGGGCGGGACTGGGAGTTTTTCAAACAATATTCCTTCTGATCCGCTTCCTGTTGATGGGCCCGGTGAGATTGTTGCACCGGTCAACCCATCTTCTTTATCTTGCTCTTATGCTTTGGGCTCCCCAATGCAGTGCCTTGCGGTAGCCCACTTGGCCCAGTCAATATTGAATCTCCCAATGTGCAGCCATTCGGTCAGGATCAACAGTTATCTCCCACCAAGATTTTGGACCAATCGGTTAATGATTTGGATGGATTTTCTTCTATGGTTGATGAGATGGCGTTCAAAGTTTGGAAATGCCACAATTGTTTCTCGATGGCGCATATCACCTCAAGTTGCACCAATCAGGTGCATTGCCGGCGTTGTTTTCGGCAAGGCCACAGGGAAAAATCCTGCATAGGATCTGCACCGGCTGGCGGTTTTAGGTGGGTCCCGCGTGTCATTGAGGGTTCTTCCAACACCCCACCATCGATTTTGCCGTTGGATGCCTCGGTTTCCACCCAACCTACTGCGACCTCCTGCCCATTGCTACGTCCCGTCGGCGAGTTACATCCAGCTTCGCCATCTGTGCCTATTCCATCTCCTTCCCCGCCACCACCATTAACACCATCGCCTCCAGCTCCACCTCCGCCACCATTACTACCACAATCGCCTCCAGCTCCGCCCTTCGCCCCACGCCCGGATACACCACTGCCTCCATCCTCAACGCCTCCGCCGCTGCCACACACGCCTGCATCACCTTCGCCGGAGATGGACAACTTTGAGTTGGACCCGATGCAGTTTGTGCCCCCAGGCTTCGAGATCATTGATGGAGGGCCGCTACGTCTTCCTCACACTTTCTTCACTCCATCTACTGCGCCTGACAGAAGGCATGAGGAGTATGCTATTGGCATCGTCGAGCCAGAGCCGCTGCTGGAGGAGATTCCCCTTTACCGCAACATGGTTAGTGATTTTGTGGTCAATCAGTTGGGGAGGAATGTTCTTGATGCTCAGCCTTGGACTCAGGGAGTTGGTCTGTTCCGTTTCTGTAGTGCAGTTTCTAGGCAAGTCATGGTGGATCATCCACCCTTTGATCTGGGCAATGACCGCTTTGTTCGATTTATTCCGCATGATGAGGGGATCAATTATAGAGCTACTCAGGGTTTTCGTTGTGGTTGGATTATGCTCCTGGGTATCCCTCTTGACTATCGTAGGCTGCAGTACATTGCAGATGTGATTAGCACTTTCGGGCGTTTCCACACCTGGCATCAAACGGATCAGCTTATGGTGAGGACACTTGCTTATGTTTCCTTCCCTGCTCCTTCCATGGTTCCTAGGGATGTGGTGTACCGTGAGTTTGGAGATTTTGGAGCTGCTAGGGTTTCATGGACTGCCCCAGTATACATACTCTCTACTGACTTTGCTGATGTGCTGCCTGCTGACGAAGATCCGATGCCTTTTGATGGGAATCCACAACCACTTCCTGGCCAGATGCATTTCAGCAACCACAACTGGGTTATGCCAGAGTTCCCTGAGTTAGGTTGGAATGATGTGCCCCCACCTGCTACTGCTGAAGACAACCTTAATGCTGATGCTTTTCATGCTAATGCTGCTGAACCTGTTGATCCTGAAGAAATAGTTCAGCCTCAGGAGTCCATGGTGTTGCAGGTTCTGAAGATTCTGTCAATGCTACCAATGATCATGGTGTTCCCAATGTTGAGCTTGCTCTTTTTCCTCAGCATGCTACTCTGTTACCAGCTCAACAGATTCTGCATGTTAGACATGTCTTTACTGTCTTTGGGCCAGTCTTGCCGCCTCAAATGCAATGGACTCGTACCTTCAGTAAGGTGATGCATTGTTTTGAGTTTTATGTCATTCCTAGGCCTCTGCAAATGCCTATGTTTTCCTACATCAAGCATCCTTGGAGTTGTGGTCCCTTTGATGAGGTTTTGAAGTTTAGTCTGCTGCCACCATAGTCTGTTCCTGTGAGCATTCATATGGAGCCACCCGCCAAGCGCCCGGTTGCTCGTGCTCTCTGTTTCGATGAGCCCATTGAGCTGTCTGAACCTACCACTGAGAAATTTCAGTTCTCTGCTATGCCTGTCTGTACCAACAAGAGGTCTCGCAAAACTGCTTCTACACAACCACATCTGCTTGCTTCACAAGTTCGTCGTAGTGCCAGACTTAGCGCTTTGCGTGATGGTTCCCGTCATATGCCGCAGATCTCTGTCAGCCCCCAGCTTGTCAAACGCTCCAAGAAGCGTAAAACCAGTGCGATGCCTGCTAGCCATACTGCACCTGCTCCTGATGCTCCTAGTGTGCCGCCTCCAATGGCCATCTCTTATCTTCAGCGACTTGGAGCTCGTCTGCGTATTGCCCCGGAGAAGATAACGGCGGAGAAGCTTGTTGCGGATCCTTCTGGTGCCAACTTTAGCAAGAGTTCTGATGATGTTTGATGCTCTCTGTAGTTTGGGTCCCTGGCGAACCTGTTTAATCGCCACTTATCTTTTCTTTTTTTGCGCTATGCTGCACTATTTGTCTCTGCTATGTGGATGTTGTAGGTCATTGAGTGACCTACTTTTGCTTTTATATTATTCAGTTTGTAATGAATCAGACATCATTTAGAGATTGGAAAGTTCTATGCTGGAATGTGCGAGGCCTTAATTTTGAGGCCAGGCAACTTGCTGTTAAGCAAAAGATTGAGGAGAGTGGGTGCTCTGTTATTTGTTTGCAAGAATCTAAGTGTATGCATATTGATCAGCGTTTCCTTAGGAAGTTTTGCCCTAGGCGTTTTGACAACTTTGTTTACATGCCCTCGTCTGGTACCTCTGGCGGTATTGTCATTATTTGGAATTCTGCTTTCTTCTCGGGCAAGTTAATTGAGGCTCATTCGTATGGTATCATAGTGGAATTCACCTCCATGCACACTTCTGAAGTTTGGACGTTGGTCTTTGTTTATGGTCCGTGTCAGAACCCTGCCCGTGATGATTTTTCTCAGTGGTTATATAATCTAAGCGTTCCTTATGATGAGAAATGGCTGTTGATTGGGGATTTTAATTTCATGTGCTCTTTGGAAAATCGTAACTTGCCTGGTGGTAATGTGAATGACATTTTCCTTTTTAATGAAATTATTGGTCATTTAGGTATGGTGGAGCTACCAATCAAAGGAAGGCAATACACATGGTCCAATATGCAATCTAACCCATTGCTGGAGCAAATAGATTGGTTCTTTACCACGGTTTCTTGGACCTCTGACCACCCTAATACCATGGTTTTGCCCCTTGCACGTACCACGTCGGATCATGTGCCATGTGTGGTTTCTATTGCCACTTCAATTCTGAAGGCCAAAATTTTCCGTTTTGAAAATTATTGGGTGCATCTGCCAGGTTTCTCTGAATGTGTTGCTGATGTATGGAACTTGCTTGTCAGAAAAACCACTGCTGCTAGTATTATTTCGTCCAAGTCCAAGGATCTGCGCTATGCTCTTAAAAAGTGGCACGTCAGTCTATCGAAGGTTAAGAACCTAATTGCAGATTGTAACAAGGTGATCTTGTTCTTTGATGAGTTGTAAGAACTCCGACAGCTGTCTTGGCCAGAGATGAATTTTAGAAGGATTGTTAAGCTTCATCTGGAGGAAATTCTTCGTTCGCAATTCCTTTACTGGAAGCAACGTTGTACTATCCGTTCCATCAAGGTGGGTGAGGAAAATACCAAAATTTTCCATGCTATGGCGACTGAACGTTATCACAGGAACACTATCTCTTCCATTAAGAATGATGTTGGCGAGATAGTGACTGACCATCAACAACTTGCTTCCATGTTCTGGTCTGATTTTAAATTGCGTATGGGGCAGTCCAGGGGCATTAACATGCAATTTGATTTGGATAGGCTTCTGTCTAGAGTTGAGGGGCTTGAGGATCTTTCGAGGCCTTTCTCTAAGGATGAAGTGAATGATGTAATTAAACATATGCCCATTGATCGAGCTCCTGGACCGGATGGATTTACAGGCCTTTTTATGAAGAAATGCTGGAGTATTCTTAAGAAGGATTTTATGAGTTTGGTTACTGAATTCTATGAAGGAAAATGCAATTTGGAGTGTCTTAACACCTCTGTCATTGCTCTTATTCCTAAGAAGCTCAGCCCTGAACTTGTTGGTGATTTTAGACCAATCTCGTTAACTAATACTTGCTTAAATTTTTTAACCAAGCTCCTGGCGAATCGGCTGCAGAAGGTGATCCTCCAATGTATCCACCGTAACCAATATTGGTTCCTCAAATGTTGATCTATCCAAGACTGCCTAGCGTGGTGTTTTGAGTATTTGCACGAGTGTAAAGCTTCTAAGAGGCCTATTATGTTGCTTAAGTTGGATTTCACCAAAGCTTTTGATACAATTGAGCATGATGCTATCCTTTGAATTCTTTAGTGTAAGGGTTTTGATGATCAATGGAATGGATGGATCAGTAGCCTTCTCTCATCTGGGTCTTCCTCGGTACTTCATAATGGTGTCCCTGGCCAACACTTTAAATGCAAGAGTGGAGTTTGACAAGGTGATCCTTTATCACCTCTGATGTTCGTTATTGCAGTGGATCTTCTTCAATCTGTAGTAAATGACATGTGCAGACGTAACATCCTCTCCTTGCTGATCCCAACAAGATCCAATGATTTTCCGATTGTCCAGTACGCGGATGACACATTGATTGTGCTGCCGGCTGTTGATAGCCAATTAATTGCTCTCAAAGATATGTTGCAGAAGTTTGCTGAATCCACGGGCCTGCGTGTTAACTTGAGTAAATCCTCCCTGATCCCAATGAATTTGTCTGAAGAGGAAGGTGCCAGAATTGCAGTGTTGCTTGGCTGCTCGGTTGGATCAATGCCTTTCACGTACCTTGGATTACCCATGGGGACATCCAGGCCAACCATTTATGATTTCATGCCTTTGGTCGATCGTATTGAGAGACGTTTATCTACTTCTTCTTGTCTCCTCAATCAGGGTAGTAGACTGCAGCTCCTTCAGTCAGTTCTCGCTTCCATGCCTATATATTTTCTCTGCTCCTTATCCCTACCGCAGGCCATTCTTAAGCAGATTGAAAGGATTGAGAGGCAGTGTCTTTGGAGAGGGAACACTGATAATCCACGTCAGTCTCTTGCTGCATGGGAGCTGGTTTGTCGACCTAAAAAGCATGGTGGTCTAGGTGTTACCCATCTGGGAGTCCAGAATGAAGCTCTTTTGATGAAACATTTGTTCAAGTTCTTCAACAAACGTGATGTCCCTTGGGTTGAGCTCATTTGGGATTCTTATTATCACTCTTCTCCCCCACAAGTTACTCAGCTCTGTGGATCTTTCTGGTGGCGTGACATACTGAAACTCTTTGATAAATTCTGTATGCTGGTCACTCCCCAAGTGCATGCAGGTGACACGGTGGTTTTCTGGCTTGATAGATGGCAAATTGATAACAGAGTGATTGCTCTCAAGGATCGTTTCCCTCGCTTACAATCTTTTGCCATTGATGATATGGTCTCAGTCAGGGACTTCTTTGGTTTTTAGTCATTGGTTGAAGGTTTCCACCTTCCACTTTCTTCTGAAGCTTTCCTGGAGCTATCTCAACTTCAAGTTTTGATGGATCCCATTAGTTTAAACCCTGCTGAGAAATACATTTGGAAATGGCCATCTAAATATGGGGAATATGTGTCCAAGCTGTATTATGATTTCACCTTCTCCCACTTGGGGATTGATCCAATTTTAAAGTGGATCTGGAAATGCTCCTGTACTCTCAAGATTAAAGTGTTTGGGTGGCTTCTTCCGATGGATCGTCTAAATACTAGAGATATGATGCAAAGGAGACATTGGCACATTCAAGATGATACTTGTGTTCTTTGTCAGTCCTCCAATGAAGATAGAATTCATCTCTTTTTCTCTTGCAACTTTAGCTAGAGAGTTTGGAATTATCTTGGAATATCTTGGTAGCCACAACCAAATCAATCTACCTTGCTGATGGCCTCAGCTTCCAAGAAGGAGTTCAACAAACCTTTCTTCTCTGAGGTGGTTTTCACAGCTGCTTGGAACATCTGTACACAAAGGAATGGGAAAATTTTCAGAAATGAGACTCCTAGCTTTAGGTCTTGGAGGAGAAACTTTGTGCATGACCTCTCTCTTCTAGCTCAGAGGATCAAATGTAAATATAGAGATAACCTGTAGCTTGGATAGCCTCCCTCCCCTAGTTCTCTTTGTAAGTATTGTAACTCTTTCTTTCTTTCTTTCTTTCTCTTTTGTACAGTGTACTTTTATTTCTTTTGATGAATAAAGAGCTGTGAGGCTGTTGCCTTGCAGTACATAGTCAAAAAAAACAACAAAAAGATCCCAGATGGGTGGAATTCAACAAATGTGGTGCTGATCCTGAAAGTTGATAGCCCTGAGATGATAACCCGGTTTAGGCCTATAAGCTTATGTAATGTGGTCTATAAGGTTATCTCAAAAATGCTAGCTAATAGACTGAAGAAAATCCTGCCGGAGGTAATTTCACCAACTCAGAGTGCATTTGTGCCAGGCATGTTAATAACTGACAATGTGCTAGTTGCTTATAAGTGTTTTCATACAATAAAGAAGAAAACCCATGGAACTAATGGAATATGTGCAGTTAAGCTGGACATGTTAAAAGCTTATGATAGAGTAGAATGGAGTTTTTTTGCATGCAATGATGACAAGGATGGGATTTCATGCATAGTGGATTGAGCTCATCATGGAGTGCGTATCTTCGGTGAGCTACAGAATCAGGTTTAATGATACTGAAACAGAGGAGTTCATTCCATCTCGGGGATTGGAGACAGGGTGACCCATTATCCTCGTATCTATTTTTGATCTGTTCTGAAGGACTATCCAGTATGATGTCTTTTGAGGAAGAAACTGGTGGTTTGGAAGGGGTAAAAGTGTCTAGAAATGCCCTGTCTATCTCACAAGTGTTGTTTGTAGATGATTGCTTGATCCTAGTGAATGCAACAAGTCAGAATGCAGCCACTCTGAAGAATATTCTTGACACGTATTGTGAAAGCTCAAGCTAGCGTGTGAGTACTCCAAAATCTAGTATCTTTTTCAGTCCTAATACTAGAGTTAATGATAGGGAAAATGCTTGTGCTACGTTGGATATCATAACTGAAGCTTTGTCAGACAAATACCTCGGCCTACCAACAATGGTTGGTGTGGACCGGAGTGACTATTTCCAGCACCTTGTGGACAAAGTATGTAAGAGATTAAAAGGTTGGAAAGAAAAGATCCTCTCCATACAAGGCAAGGAGATTCTGATTAAGGCAGTAGCTCTAGCAATCCCATCATATGCTATGTCTGTGTTCAAGTTGCCAAAAGGAATCTGTAAATCAATTACCGATGATTTTTCGGGTTTTTGGTGGGGAGATGGAGATGAAAAGAGTAAAATGCATTGGTCTGCGTGGTGGAAAATGTGTGTACCAAAGAAAAGGGGTGGTATGGGGTTTAGAGACCTTCACATCTTTAATCTTGCTATGTTAGCAAAGCAGTGTTGGCGTCTACTCCAAAACCTGATTCATTGTGTGCATGAGTGTTGATTGCAGAATATTACCCCGGTGGAGATATATTGAAAGTTGGTGCAAAGAAAGGAGCTTCGTTTACTTGGTAGAGCATTGTAGTGGGAATGCAAACCTTTAAGAGGGGTTGTATCTGGCGTGTAAGCTCCGGTTCACACATCAATTTGTGGGATGATCCATGGATACCCTCGAGTGCAACCAGGAAGTTAATCACATCCAGAGGTGGCATCATGTTAACAAGAGTAGAGGAGATAATTGACCCCCATACGGGCCACTGGGATGAGGACCTCATTCGGCTTGTATTTTTTCCTGTCGATGCACATAGAATTATGCAAATTCCTCTTAATGTGGAAGTAGTGGAAGACTTTGTAGCTTGGCACCCTACAAGGTCGGGAACGTTTTCAGTGCGATCGGCATATCATATCGAATTTGAGAACCAGTTTGGGCACCACTTTAACCGAAGCAGCCAAGGAAGTGCTAATGAAAATGGTGTATGGAAAGATCTATGGAAGCTACGACTACCGGGGCAAGTTAAACACTTTGGATGGAAAGTTCTGAAGGGAGTTTTGCCTTGTTATGGGGTATTGGCCAGCCGGCATATACCTTTACTTCCACAATGCCCGCTCTGTAATATTGGAATGGAGAACATCCAGCATTGCCTGTTTACTTGCTCTCGAGCATATGCTATCTGGAAAGAGCTGGGATTATCGACCGAGATAGACAATGTTGTCACTTAGGATCGCTCTGGCTCGGTTAATCTTGACTTCCTCTTTCCAGGTACACTCGACGGTGAATAATATTCCTACACCCGAATTCATATTGGTGGCAATGTGGTTCATCTGGTGGCAGAGGAGACTGTATACGAAGGGGGAAACTGTTCAGTCCATAGAACAAGCAGTGATGTCAATCCAGGTTCTAGCTACTAATGTTGATGCATCCTTTATTGCAGATAATCTCTCGGGTTCTTGTGGAGTCATAGCACGCAATGATAAAGGACAATTCTTAGGCACAACTACTCAGTTGATACCCTATGTACCTAACATAGAAGAAGCAGAAATGATTGCTATTCATGTGGACTGAATTTAGCTGCAAACTTGGGTTGCACAAAGCTGGTAATAGAATCTGATAGCACAAGGGCGTTGGAGGCAATTTCAGACCCCTAATGCATATATGGGAACCGCAGTGCCTATTATAGCGGAGTGTTCCCTTATGACAATAGAATTTGTTCACATATCCTTCGATCATTGTAGCAGAGAGGCGAACTCAGTAGTAGATGCTCTAGCAAAACATTGTATTAGCATGAAAAAGTCTGAAGTATGGGAAGCAAACATCCCTGACTTTGTTCTTCATCTTTTTGTAAACGACCTGGCTATCATTTGATGAATAAGTTATAATGCTAAAAAAAAGCTTCTTTATCTTTCCTTGTCGTTCCAGAGACCGCCCACGTGGTTGTGCTAGGGGTACAGGTTCCAAACCTCCCTGTTGTCGTCGTGGTGGGGGTTTAGGATCATGCGGCTCCCATTTATTTTTGAAAAGGAGGATTATCCCCGGACTCTGCATCTGGGCGATGCATGCAGTCATTTTATTAATTATTCACAACCAACTTACAAATTAGTACACCAGCTAGCCTGAAGCCACACCATCTTAGCAACAACTGTCGCTACTCCTATCCAGTTGATGAAGGGGTGTCGATAGTCCGGGTCTAATACCAAACAG
The DNA here is from genome assembly GCF_002162155.2 of Triticum dicoccoides. NCBI lineage: Eukaryota > Viridiplantae > Streptophyta > Magnoliopsida > Poales > Poaceae > Triticum > Triticum dicoccoides. The sequence goes on from NC_041385.1 coordinate 833,744,220, forward strand.
ATATCGCACCAAAGCCTAACATCTGAAGACAGAGGCCCTAACCGAGCCACATACTGGGTTTGGGGTAGAGACCGGTCCAATGCACTCTAATGTGTCGCCGCCGCTGCCTTTCACCAATCCATCTTCAGAGCAGAAACTAACGCACCAACCTTGCCAGGCCTCTCTACCATCGACACCACCATGACCCCAGACAGCGTCCTCCTCCTGCATGAGTCCATCTTCGCGCATTAGATGCTGAGTCTCCACTGCGCCACGCCGCCGAGATCCACCGCCATCAATGAGTAAGATGACGCACCACTCCACTTAAGAAGTCATCCATTGGCCCCTCGAGCCCGTGTACACGTCTAAGAATGACGCCCCAAAAGGGGAAACGACACCAGAGCGCCTCGTCATCCGATCTACCGATATAGGGTTTCCCCCGGAGGTCGCGGAACGAGGTCTGGAGCTTCTCCACGGCGATGCCTTCAAAAAGGTAACAACACAAAAGAGTGCCGCCATCTCCGGTCTTGGCAACAAGCTCAGAACGAGGTTTTCACCCGGATCCGCTCGACAAACCTCCATCTCACATCATGCGCACGGACCACCACCGATCTCCGCCGCCGCAGAGGGAGCAAGCCACTCTGGCCTGATCAAATCTGACCGGAGGGCCAACCACGCCCGTAGCTGACCAGTCCACCAAAGCCCTCCATGTCGCCGCTGATCCGAGGTGTGGCAACGCCGCAGCCATCCGCTGCCGGGAGCGAGCCACAGCTGCGGAGGCTCAGATCCGGGGCGCACTTCCGCTCGCCCGGGTGCCCCGCGTCATCCTCGCACGCGAGAAGAAGAGGCTCCTCCGCCACCGCCGTCAGCTGCCCGGGCTTAGCCTAGCGGCTTCCTCCAGCGGAGGGGAGGGATGGGAGGGGGAGTGACCGGTGGCTAAGGTTGGAGCCCCTCGGCGGCCCGCGTCAGTTTGTCCTGTCTGTGGAGCCCCGGTTTCACGATGAGTCATTCCTGTCTTTGCCATTTGCTTTGTGCTTACGGTAGTTGTAGCCCCCAAGACTAAGTGTGGTACCAACCTGGAATTGGGCTTAATTTCTGTTGAACTGTGCATTCCGCTTTATCAGGCCCCTATTTACTGAATACGCCTTCGTTCTTTTCGCACAGGCTGGCAGAGACCAGAATCACAAGCAGCCGCTGAGAATTCAGAGCTATGTGAACAGCTTGAGACTGGGCGGTGGGCAAATGAGTGCTTGGAGCGCGCATTCACTAATTCTATCAACAAGTTATAGTCATCCTTTTCCACATTGTCCCTTTGCTATTCTTTTTATATTGAGCTCTGGTCTTTGGCTACCTTGCAGCCCCCCGAGAAAGCAGAGACTTTGGAGGATGCCCACCATGTGAGTGACGAGGCCAAGGACGATGCGCGTGCTGCTGAGGAGGAGGACGATGTCCTGAAGGAGACCATCTACGACCTCGAAGCCAGTGTGAAGACGAAGCAGGATAGGTGCGAGGTCCTATGAACCCAGCTTGAATGTAGCAAGGGCGAGCTAGGGCGCCTTCGCAATGAGGCCGAAACCCTTGAGAAGCTCCGAAGTCGCAACAAGGTCTGCAAAGAAGCTTGAGGAAGAAGTTCTACAGCCTCAGAACTTGTTCTCCGACACGTCCACCCAACTCCACCGGGCGCGAGAGCACTGTGAGAATCAAGATCATCATCGTCTTCCACTCTTCCAGCCGTGCATTATTACATGTATGTTTACGTGGAGCCCCACCACAACCTCCTGGCCTCTTGCATGACCAGAGCCTCTATAATTCCTGAAAGTTTTGCCATCGCTGCCCTCACCTTGCGCCATTTGTGTAACCCTCTTCTTGGCCACTAGCCACTTACCCCACTGTTTACTAGACAATTCCCCTACAAAGTAGAACAACTCAAAGATTTACCCTGAAACTACTATTACTCGTTTAGTTCAAATTTGACCAAAATAGTCTTTATCCCCAGACCCTACATATCCCTCTAAAAACTGGCGTCGTTCCACTTGCCTAGGCCACCCCATGGCCCTCTAGCCTCTCCTCGACCTATAAATACCCTGTCGCCGTCCCCCGTCCCCCGAAACGCCAAACCACCTTCAAACCCTAGAGCTACCCCCCAAATCCCCAATGCCATGCCACCCACCATGGTTTGCAATAAAGGTGACTCCCAATGCTCCATGGTGGCTGAAGTGGGCCTATTCATTTTTTTCACGAATACGCAAAGCTTGCATATTATTTCATTGATAGAAGAAGTTAGAACAAGTACAAGGCGAGATACAACACATGACACGGACGCAAGAGGCGTGGCCATGGTGTCTGGAACAGAGAGACATGGGATGCTTGACCCAAACAAGAAAAGAAACATAGCTAAGGCCCAGTTCTTTTGCCAAAATCTGGGGATTCTCCCAGAATCCGACCCCTACCCAGATTTTCCCAGAATCTTTGAGCCCCATATGTTTTACAATCCTATCTAGTTAGGGTCTAATTAGATAGAATTGTAAAACAAATGGGGCTCAAAGATTCTGGGGGAAGCTGGGTAGGGGTCGGATTCTGGGAGAATCCTCAGATTCTAGCAAAAGAACTAGGCCTAAACCCGCCATCCTAAGAAGTAGCTCAGACCAACAACACGACGACCAACATCTCCCGATCCAGCCCCGAGGACACCGTGAGCAACCAAGACAACGCCTTCAGGAAGGAGTACGTCGCCGAGACACCGTTGCCGCCCGATCCGGAAAACCGGACCTAGGGTTTCCCCTGATGCTTCAAAAGGGGCCCAGGAAACGGCCATGACAACGCCTCCAAGAAGGGGACGGCCACCATAGGGTGTCATCGCTGCCAGCATAGAATGCAGCGATTTCTCCCTGGCCAGAGTTCGAGCAGTCCCAAGCCGTCTGAGCACGAGTCAGATAAGAGGAAGTTGGGCATAGGTCGGAACCACGCCCGCCGACAAAGAGGCAACGGGTGCCGCTGGAAGCGCGAGCAATAGAGCGGCTAAGGGACAGTCAAGGCACAAAGGTGGGCGACTGGGTGGAATGAGGGGCGGTGAGGAATTGGACGATGGCCGCAGGCCCGCATCCGGAGGGTACCGCAGATCTGGGTCAAGCAGCAAGGATGCCGGCGAGCCGTAAAGTGGGGAATCGAGGATGCATTGAGATGGACGACCACCAAGGTCACCAGCAAGGTGGGGGCGCGGAGGCACCAAGGCACATGCAAGCTGAAGGAGCCAGAAAGAGCGCAGCTTCCGGGCCACGCAGAGTCCGGAGCCACCCCGACCGGCCCTAGACACAAGACCACATGGCCACCGGGCAGAAGACGCCCCTGCCGGGGTGCCAGGGATGGTGGAGGAGGGTGCGCGCACAGCCAAGCCAAGTCCCGGCAAGCGCACTACAAGAGCCAACCGCGC
>NC_041385.1:833748237-833752021 GCF_002162155.2 Triticum dicoccoides
GTTCAACCAAAGTCTCCTTCTCATCCTCCACCACTCTGCGGGGTCCTCTCATCCTCCACCACTCCTCGGCGTCCTGTCGCTGCCGTCCTCCTCCAACGGCAAGGACGAGGACAACTTGATTCCAGCTCTTACCCAATTCCAGCTCAATGTGACATTCATGTGGTTCTTCAACTTTTGACTGTGATGTCATAGATGATCGAAAAAACATGGATACAAATATTTGGATATGCAGAAAGGAAATAAATAAGGAAGCTATTTGTTGGTCAAACTGCATACAAACTTTTCTCAATCAACTGATGACAATACAGATCCAGGGATTCTTAATAGTAGTTCAGCATCATAGATGGATAAACAGAACTAATCAACACACTAACAAACTCTAACAAACTGCTAAATGATACTGCTAGTCTGCTAGTACGTAGTTTTACTGATAACACACCACACTTCTACTGTGAAGGAACATACCGGAGCATATATTGTATACTAACGTACAGTACTAGAATGACACTCCATACTACTTTACTGATAACGCACCACTACTGGAAGGAAGGCTCCTGCAAAATAAAACTAGTTGTTGAATGGCATGCCATCCAGCTCAGCAACCACAAAGGCGGAGCACCAGATCAACGGTAGACTCGCTCTGAATCTTGTAGTCCGCCAGGGTGTGGCCATCCTCCAGCTGCCTGCCAGCAAAGATGATGCGCTGCTGTATAGGGGGAGTGCCATCCTTCTCGTAGATCTTCACCTTGACACTGTTGATGGTGTCCGAGCTCTTGACGTCAAGGTCGAGAGTCCTCCCATCCAGGGTCCTGACAAAGAGGTGCATCATCCTACTTTCTCCTGGCTTACACGGGCGGAGGACAAGGAGGAGGGTGGACTCCTTCCAGATGTTGTGGTCAGCCAAGGTGCGGTTGTCATCCTCCAGCTGTTTGTTGGCGAAGATGAGGCACTGCTGGCCCTTTGGAAAACCCTCCATGTCCAAGATCTTGGACTTCACGTTGCCAATAGTGTCTAGGCTGTCGACCTCGAGGGCGATGGTCCTGGCTGACAGCGTCTCCGTCACGAAGATTTGCATCTTTTCCTGGAGGTCAATCGTAGAGTCATGCTCGATGCCATAATCGGCCAATGTACGGTTGTCTTCTAGCTGCAACCCATCAAAGACGAGGTGGTACTGCTGCTGGATCTTTGCCTTGACGGTGTACAGGGTGTCAGATGAGTGGACCTTGATGCGGATTGTCCTGCCGGTGGGGTTCTTGACAAAGATATGCATTCTGGATGAGCTACAGACACAAACATCAACAATTGTTAGACAAAATATTTAGGCTGTAGAAAGAGCCCATTATTGAAACAGTAGAAGCAAGAAGAGAAATTTACTGCATAAATACTTCATTTATACAGAAAAAGGTGCCGCACTAAGCCTAGCTTGCAAAGTTAAGTCTTGAGCAGTCATTAATAATATACATGCACGGTTCACTCAGTTCTGTAAATTGAAGAGACTAGTTAGGTGCTCATTAGTTGCTAAGAATAAAACAAAACATATGGTATTATCAATCAAGTGATACTTCTATTTGGTGAACATGTACATGCCTGTCAAGTGCAGTTTTTCACAGGGTAGCAACGAACGTTGCCATTTTTCTCTACTTTCCCTAATCACATCAGTATATATACTCGCCAAATTGTATTATACCCTGCGCAAACTTAGTGATACACTGAAGGAGAATATTGCTGCTGTTTTTTGCTAAATAGAAATTTCTAGTTTCAGTTTATATCAGTATTCAGTAGCACTATATAACTTAAAGAACAACAATCTATGTGTGAGCTTATGAATTTTAGTAGCGAGGAAAGATTCACTGAAATGGCTCTGAATTTCAGTACCGGGGAAAGATTTAAAAAGACAGCCGATGAAAGGTAAATCATGCACTATCACGTGGATAAGTGAAATGAATGCAAAAAAGTTATTTAAGGCACCAGCTTAAGAGCTACCCAAGTCATGGGGATCAGGATAGCAACAGTAGAACCAAATAGATACTGAGAGCACGCCAAGACAATTCATGGCCAATAAATTTGTGGACACTTGAAGAGGTTCACAATCCAGACGAAGGCGGCCTGCTACAAAACTGATAACCCAATCGGAAGAGCTTACATGGGCTGGATGGTCGTGATTCATGAATGATATTTGCCATGAGAGCATGGCGTTTCCACAGAACGTTTGACAACATGAACACACGTTTACTGGTGGCAGGCTGACCAGGGAGCCCACGCGGACGCCAGCCTAGGGTTAGAATTGGTATCGACAGTGTCAGGCGAATGCCAAATCAGCCAATAAGACTCACCATCACAGAAGCTAGCTAGCTAGCTAGAGCACCCTTCAGTGTTACTACCCTACAAAGCATCGATCTTAACCGAAAAATAGAATATGAATCCTTACTACAGGAAGTTGCTAGCTAGCTCGAGCTCCATGGTACCCTCTATCTAGACCGTTGATTTGCATTGTGATATGTGCAGCTGGGTTCCCATACCGTGGACATGCCAGTCATTAGCAGTAGGTTTAGGTCCTCTGGCTCACATGCAGGATGCAGCACTCGCTCGCATGCAGTTCTGTAGACCTGACACAACACTGTACATGCCACTGTTCACTCACCTTTAAAGATGCTGACATGCAGCACATGCACGGCTGTGGAGCACATGCTCCACCTAGGATGATGCATCGGGACATGTGATAGAAAATTGTTAGACATGACAAATGAAGAGAGACGAGAGAGGGGCGAGAGAAAAGAAAGAGGAGAAATATGTGCAAAACACGCAATATCCTCCGTGTAAGACAGAGAAGCTGCAAGAGATGACAGAAATGAAGAGAGAGAAGCTGTAAGAGATGGCAGAAATGGAGAGGAGAGAGAGAAGAGAGCAGCGGGAGAGAGAGCACGTGTGAGAATTTTTGTGGGAGAGCTTGTGAGAGAAAAACTTACTAGTTTTTTAAGTGAGAGAGAGAGCCGGTGAGGGATAAGAAAAGAGAGAATCTGTGCGTCAGAGGGACAGCAAGTACACATGTGAGAGACAAGAGAGATGGCGACGTGAGGTAAGAGAGTTTGAGAGAGACTCAGCATGCATGCGGCCGGTCCCATGCGCTCCAGGGAATTTACTGTTCCTTCTCTGTTAATTACTAGTATGGTCTGCTCACATAGCACATATCCCTGTGTAAAGTATTGTAAAATGAATGGATAGGATAGTGGGTCCTGTGGAGCTCGAGCTACAAAAATCTGCACTCTAACTAAAATTAACAGCATGCAGATGCCAAAGTCCGGCGGTCCAGCCTTTATTTACACCCAAAAAAGTTAACGTTTGCAATAGGTAAGGTCATAGAAGCATCAAGAGAGATGTATAGTCACAACACAAATAACAATTTTGGACTATCTCTGCCGTTTATCTTGTTATTGACTTATTATTGTTTCATTTATTATTTATGTATATAAACAAAACCAAAAATTAAAAAAAATATAAAGTATATCTAGCTTATTAGATTCCATGGCGAGGACATACATATAACAAGAACTCGATCAGGTGTACCTGATATATTCTCCATCGATCTCTAGATAAAGAGTTTCATTATCCTAAGATCTAGCAGAGGATGATGAGGTTAGCAACAAATTCCATGAGGCCAGGCAACCCGCTGATGTAATATTCCTCCTAGCTACGTGACACTAACAGAAGGCTCAATAGAGGGCTAGAGTTCACCCAATCCATATGTGATCGCACGGCGGTAGATCCGATTGTGGGTGGGGTGGGG
>NC_041385.1:833752173-833752978 GCF_002162155.2 Triticum dicoccoides
ATTTGTTACAGCAAGAACAGTCTACGGGCCTTGTGTGCAAACAAAGAAAATAAAACTAGAATTCGCACCCAATCCATATGCAAACAGTTGTGCAGGAACCACAATAGCACCAGAAGATGATTAATTATTACCAGGAACACAGGGCACCGCAACCAAACCAGCAAGGCTGTTTTTGAGGAAACACCGGCAGGGGGGTGGGGGGGTCGAGTCATTGCAGCGAACCGGTACGGGGGAACACCACTAGTCGCCGGTGCAAGAGCAGGGGAGTGGCGGATGCATCTCGGTAGCCTACACAAGAGAAGCAGGGCTCACAATGTGACGCCCGGATAATCTTGCTAAAATAATCCCACGCTAATCAAGCCACGTCATCCCGATTACCGATGCTAAACGTCCGTTAGTTCAAACCGCGTCAAATTAAAATTTAAAATAAAGACAAACGACAAAAGTTTTGAAATATTAAAACTAAATTGTTTGGGTTGTGTCAAATAATGCATAGGTAATTATGGTGGAGAAACCACATTTTTATAAAAAGGTTTAAAGGCACTTAAGTAATTAAAGTAGTAGGTAAAACAATTAAATAAATGCATTTTGGATTTTATAAAATACAATACTATTTTGTCCAGGGTTAAAACCTTTTGTGGCAGTAGTTATAATTGTAACTCTATTTTAGGTGTGGGTTTCACTTTTTGTAAAACTATAAAATATTACATAAGTAAAAGAAAACAGAAACAAGAGAATAAATAAATAAAAGAAAATACGAAAATAGAAAACTGTTACTAAACTAAAACAAAGGAGAAGCCCCCCC
>NC_041385.1:833754240-833761164 GCF_002162155.2 Triticum dicoccoides
CATGCTGACGTCATCTTTTACTATTCTGGATAATGTTGAGATAAATAATTAAATAAATCCTGAAAATGATTTAAATCTTTTAAAATTAATAGAAAATAAACCGTAGCTCCGATGAAAAAACTTTGTACATGAAAGTTGCTCAGAACGACGAGACGAATCCGGATACGCAGTCCGTTCATCCGCCACACACCCCTAACCTATCGAACCCGCAACTTTTCCCCTCCGGCTCCTCTGCCCGAAAACACGAAACACCGGGGATATTTTCCCGGATGTTTCCCCCCTTAACTGGTACCACCTCATACCACGTTAGGGCACGCCTAGCATCGTTACTTGTCATGTCATGCATCGATATGCATTTGTTTGCATTGTATTCATTGTTTCTTCCCCCTCTTCTCTCCGGTAGACTACAGGACCGACGCTGCTGCTGACCAGTTCGACTACGGAGTTGACGACCCCTCCTTCTTGCCAGAGCAACCAGGCAAGCCCCCCCTTTGATCACCAGATATCGCCTACTCTTCTCTATACTGCTTGCATTAGAGTAGTGTAGCATGTTACTGCTTTCGTTAATCCTATTCTGATGCATAGCCTGACATTGTCGCTACATCTGTTGATACCTTACCTGCAATCCTAAATGCTTAGTATAGGATGCTAGTTTATCATCATTGGCCCTACATTCTTGTCAGTCTGCCTTGCTATACTATCGGGCCGTGATCACTTGGGAGGTGATCACGGGTATATACTATACATACATACATACTATACAGATGGTGACTAAAGTCGGGTCAGCTCATTGAGTACCCGCAAGTGATTCTGACGAGGGGGCTGAAAGGACAGGTGGCTCCATCCCGGTAGAGGTGGGCCTGGGTTCCCGATGGCCCTCGACTGTTACTTTGCGGCGGAGCGACAGGGCAGGTTGAGACCACCTAGGAGACAGGTGGGCCTGGCCCTGTTCGGCGTTCGCGGATACTTAACACGCTTAACGAGATCTTGGTATTTGATCTGAGTCGGCTACGAGCCTATACGCACTAACCATCTACGTGGGAGTAGTTATGGGTATCCCGGCGTCGTGGTATCAGCCGAAGCACTTCAGATGTCAGCGACGGAGCGGCGCGCGCCGGATTGGAACGTAAGCCTGCTCTTGTATTAAGGGGCCTAGTTCTGCTTCCGGCCGCCCACGCAACATGCAGGTGTGCTATGGGCGATGGGCCCAGACCCCTGTGCGCTTAGGTTTAGACCGGCGTGCTGGCCTCTCTGTTTTGCCTAGGTGGGGCTGCGACGTGTTGATCTTCCGAGGCCGGGCATGACCCAGGAAAGTGTGTCCGGCCAAATGGGATCAAGCGTGTTGGGTTATGTGGTGCACCCCTGCAGGGAAGTTAATCTATTCGAATAGCCGTGATCTTCGGTAACAGGACGACTTGGAGTTGTACCTTGACCTTATGACAACTAGAACCGGATACTTAATAACACACACCCTTCCAAGTGCCAGATACAACCGGTGGTCGCTCTACCTCAGGGATATGAGGAGGGGATCGCCGGGTAGGATTATGCTATGAGATGCTACTTGGAGATGCTACTTGGAGGACTTCAATCTACTCTCTTCTACTTGATGCAAGACGGTGGCGGCGAGAAGCGTAGTCTTCGACATGATTAGTTATCCCCCTCTTATTCTGGCATTCTGCAGTTCAGTCCACTGATATGGCCTCCTTACACATATACCCATGCATATGTAGTGTAGTTCCTTGCTTGCGAGTACTTTGGGTGAGTACTCACGGTTGCTTTCTCCCTCCTTTTTTTTCCTTTCCTTTCTTTCTGGTTGTCGCAACCAGATGCTGGAGTCCAGGAGCCAGACGACACCGCTGACGACGACCCCTACTACACCGGAGGTGCCTACTACTACGTGCTGCCCGCTGACGACGACCTGGAGTAGTTAGGAGGATCCCAGGCAGGAGGCCTGCGCCTCTTTCGATCTGTATCCCAGTTTGTGCTGGCCTTCTTAAGGCAACTTGTTTAACTTATGTCTGTACTCAGATATTGTTGCTTCCGCTGACTCGTCTATGATCGAGCACTTGTATTCGAGCCCTCGAGGCCCCTGGCTTGTATTATGATGCTTGTATGACTTATTTATGTTTTAGAGTTGTGTTGTGATATCTTCCTGTGAGTCCCTGATCCTGATCGTACACGTTTGCGTGCATGATTAGTGTACGATTGAATCGGGGGCGTCACAAGTTGGTATCAGAGCCGACTGCCTGTAGGAATCCCCTTCCACACTCCTTGGCCGAAGTCGAGTCTAGACTTTACAAAACTTTTACTAACTTGGCTGTGTGGCCCATGGGCCCACGTCGCCATTGGGTGGTATTAGGATCTTTTACTCCTCGATCTTTACTCTGGGACTCTGAGCTCTCTTCTATTCGGGTTAAATGATTTTGCTAAAAACAAAACTAACTATAGGTTCTCGCAAGTACTTTCTCCCGGAGAGCCATTTGTTACCGATGACCGCCTGCTGCACCAGAAGATTTCGAAGATACTCTCCGATTTTCTCTTGAGACCTTGTGCCCGTTGCTTTTGCAATTCTCGACCACCGATAAACCCTTATGGATAACTACTTACACTTGCCATTCATACGATCCTCCCCCATTGATCTTGTTATTACAAGATACCCCGAAGTTTTCTCTATTGTTCCGAGAATACGTTGTGCCTACTGCCTAGCAGTTCTTTGCCACACGAATACCCCTTCAAATAAATCCTCGCACTTGTCGAGTATCCGCTCACCCCCAGTTGTTCATGTGTTTCACAAAAGTCTTCAAAATACTATTCGATCTTCCGAAAATCCTCTGGAGCCTTTGGCTCTTGAAATTCTTGCTTGCTTGCATTATGGTTAATCCCATAAGTCTCGTAGTCTTCTTGACATTCCTTGTCACTATCATTTTCAGTCTGTTGACTCAATATGATTGCGAATACACGCAATCATCATTGATCCTTATAAATTACCTTTCCGGCTGAGCTGCAATTCTTTTAACTGGAATTGGTTCTCGACCAATCCAATTGTCGTTGATTGTACCCTAAGGCTATTCAACTTATCCATTCCTAATCAGAGCATTGCTTCTGATCCCTTGACATGGAATTCATAATTCCTTTGCAATTAAGCTTTGAATTAGTCAGTTGTTTCTATCTTCTGATCTCCTTGCATTCTTCTTCTTCTGGTTGAGTACCGATACTCACATCAGCCCCGTTGTGGATCGCCATATCCACTGTTGGATTATTATCCGATAGTGTCCTTCATAATTAATCACCTTGTGAGTTCTTTCTCTGATACATAATGCCTTTGGTAAATTGTATCCTCTCCTTTTTTTTAACCTTGCTCTGCTTTCGAGCTTGTGTTATTTACCTTGGAAGTTTGTAGCATATGTTCCTTAAATGCCCCAATGGGTTGAAGCGATGCCTTCCTTAATCGGTGTGAACTCGAAAGTTTTCACGGGTCATACTGCTCTGGTAATTCACCAGGTAGGTTTTGACACTGGAATCATTTTATCTAGAGCAGGAATGAAAGGTTATACATTGAAGAAGTGGGAGTCGACCTTGAACTCTGTGTTCATGCCCATGGACACGATGTAGATCTTATCATTAAAGCTTCTCTTAAATTAATTATTCCCTTGGTATAAGTACATCTTATATCTGGGATCTGGCCTTTTGCAATCGTGGTTCCGACCATGATCTCCTTTAAATACCATTTCTCGGACAAGTTAAAACAATTGTCTTCTATGGATCAATACACCAGTCCAACCTTTACTTTGATCTTGTGTTGAGTATTACCCCCCTGGTATCTCGAGATTATCATGGTACTTCATAACTTCTTATGAGTTCTTCATCAAGTGCTACCTTACCACTGATTCCAATTTTTCACGGGCTCTGAGTTATTAAACACTCAAAGACACCGATAACTGAACCGAGTCCGCTCTACGGTTCAACAACTCTTTAGTAAGCTTCTATAAGTATGAGTTTGTACCCGATCACGCCATTCCTAGCCTGTTTGGCTACATCATTGCCGTGATGATTCTAACTGTGCTACCAGGTCCTTATTCTCGGAGCACCAATTTGCGACGATAGCTAAGCTTACGTCGATCTTCCTCGTCATATCATTTCACCTTAAACAACAAGCTTGAGTTCGAGTTTGTGTCGTAACTGTGGTTCCAATAACCTCTTGCTTCATCATTCCTTCGGTTTGATGTCGTCGCTGATTGATTACATCTGCATGAAATCTCTCGACAATTGTGTCGTGATCATCATCAACCTTATGAGCTCTTCCAGGATATCAATTGAATTCATGATGAGAAATACCATCCTTGCCCTCGATGAATTGTATTATCATCGACCACTTTATTGCCTTCCCACCAACACAAGCTTGTTCATGTTTGGTGTTATACCTTGAGTTCCTTGCTATCCTGCAATTGTTCTTCTTTACCTTGGAGTATTACCATCCTTTATGTCAAGAATGTTCTGAGATTTGTTCCACCTCTTGAGAATTCTTGACATGGAAATACTTCTCACCATCACCATTCTTTCTTGGTCCCCGTGTTAATTCCAACAAGTGAACGGTGTTGTTTGGATTCTTTCCTTCTAGCAACCCTATTTTTGAAGTTAATGGTCAAAAGTTTATTCTTAGGCTATTGATTACTGAATCACCATTCTGACATTGGTCGTGCAACCCAACCCATATTTCGGGCGCACCTTTCAACCAATGTTTACTTGTGTATGTTTTCCTCGAGCATACTTCCTTATATCATTTGATCTGACAAATGTTATCTCCTTGTTCACCTAATGGTGGAAATCCATCTTTTGGGAATATCGGTGAATTGCCGTTGAGTTACCCCAGACACCTCCTTGTCCTCTCCTTGGTTTAATGGTGAACTATTGCTTCAGAAACCCGCTCCCATAGTTCATTTCCCGAGAAGCTTGCAATGTCATTTCGTCGATTTGTGTTGCACCTTTTCCTCTCGGACCCCCTGAGTCTGAGGTATCATGACACCAATTGGATATGAATCTCGGTCGGATATGATGGATGGGACAACTTTCCAAGAGTTATGTTGTTTGTCCTTTGATGACCCGGTAACATGATGTCATGCCTAGCACCCCCCCCCCTGGCTGGAGGACCTATCATTATAGATTCCTTTTCAGCAAGGTTATCCATTCATCCATGAGGAAATCGTAAGACTTATTCTACAAGTTATTCCTGATGGATCCTTCATGTTTCCAAAGTCTGGTCTTCACATGAAGACCATGTCAATTCTATCTCGAAGCATGTCTATGGTACTTCGATGTTTCAACAAGAACATTTGAAGCCCAATGCTAAATGTTTCTTGCTCAATTATCCAAACACCGTTGTATGGATAATGTCATGAAAATTTCTCTCCCCTCACCTAGAGGCTTTTCTACTTAATATCATGTCATGTTTATCATGTTCTGCTTGTCCTTGGGAAGGATATACCCCTGAAATATGTGTATAAACACATTTTCCATTCCATTGTTCTATTTGATATGATGAGCACCTTTTCCTTTCCATTGTTTTGTTTAACCTTTCTTGTGATCTATATGATCTAAGCAGTAATATTCTCCTGCTTATGTAAACACCTCAGTGTACAACTCTGTCAGCAAGACCCTGTTACTATTGTTGAAAACATTCCGGTAACCACCGATGGACGAGAACTTTGCCTATTGGCCCGCCTCGTTCAACGAGCAGGAAAATGGTTCTCTTCGTCCCTCGCCCTTGGTATCGATGTTGTTGCCGACATGTCTGACAGGCTACCCTTTGACACACCTTACTATCATGACCGTGCAAAATGTCGGCCCCCTTCCTACTTTCAACCACATGGTGGGCCCATAACCCACAGTTCCACAGGATCGAAACCTGACACTCTTGTACACCCTGTTGTCAAAGTTATTCCTCGCGCTTGGCTTTGTAGGTAATTCACGGGCCACCTGCCTGTTGATCTATTCAGGTATCAGATGCAATGCTTATTTACATTGCTCTAAACCCCTTCAACACTTCGTTTCAGGCATCGAACGATTGCCTGCCTGCTCGAAACTTCCAATGATACCTCCTTACTTTGCTCTCGATATTTTCTTAAGTTTCAATTCGGGAGTTACTTTCCGCCACCTTCCTCGATGTTATCGACCAGATAGACAACCTTATAGAGGTCTGTCCTTTTGAAGCTACCCCTTATCCTTTCCGTAAGTACGATGAAGATCCCCCAGGAAGGACGACAAGTTCATCATGATGACCCGAAGCAGAGAACTGAAGACATCAATGTAATGGATCGACCTCTTCGAGAAGAGCAACTATGACCGAGAAGAATCGTTAGAGTTACGTAACCAGATCCCTTCCCCCTTGCTCCCGCCCTTAAATCTCGGGACGAGATTTCTTGTAGTGGAGGAGAATTGTGACGCCCGGATAATCTTGCTAAAATAATCCCACGCTAATCAAGCCACATCATCCCGATTACCGATGCTAAACGTCCGTTAGTTCAAACCGCGTCAAATTAAAATTTAAAATAAAGACAAACGACAAAAGTTTTGAAATATTAAAACTAAATTGTTTGGGTTGTGTCAAATAATGCATAGGTAATTATGGTGGAGAAACCACATTTTTATAAAAAGGTTTAAAGGCACTTAAGTAATTAAAGTAGTAGGTAAAACAATTAAATAAATGCATTTTGGATTTTATAAAATACAATACTATTTTGTCCAGGGTTAAAACCTTTTGTGGCAGTAGTTATAATTGTAACTCTATTTTAGGTGTGGGTTTCACTTTTTGTAAAACTATAAAATATTACATAAGTAAAAGAAAACAGAAACAAGAGAATAAATAAATAAAAGAAAATACGAAAATAGAAAACTGTTACTAAACTAAAACAAAGGAGAAGCCCCCCC
>NC_041385.1:833762107-833766192 GCF_002162155.2 Triticum dicoccoides
GGTCGCCCCATCTTGGTCCGCCGTGGCCGTGCCGCCCCGCTCTCGCTTGCTGCCCGCGTCGGGTGTGGCCGCCGGACCGCGCGTCCCTGGCCACGCCCGCCAGGCCCCGCGCCTCGCCGCCCCAGTCCTCGCGGCTCCGACCGGCCGCGCCATGGCCGCCGGCGCGCGCCCCCCTGGGCGCCCGAGTGCTCCCCGCCCCTGGTGGCCTCGGGCACGCACGCCCGCACCCGTCGCCCGCTAGGCCACTAGGGACTATGACACCGGGGCCCCATGCCCCTGTTAAAAAAAACGAAAATTAAAAAGAAATGAAAATGTAATTTATAAAATCATTAATTAGTTAATTAATTAATTAGTAAAATAATTAAGTTAATTAATCATGTTTATATTAATCTAATCAATTAGTTAATTTAATTAAGCAGTAGTCAATCAGCTAAACCCTACTTAAACTAAAAGGTGTATGACTGCTGACGTCAGCATGTTGCCATGCTGACGTCATCTTTTACTATTCTGGATAATGTTGAGATAAATAATTAAATAAATCCTGAAAATGATTTAAATCTTTTAAAATTAATAGAAAATAAACCGTAGCTCCGATGAAAAAACTTTGTACATGAAAGTTGCTCAGAACGACGAGACGAATCCGGATACGCAGTCCGTTCATCCGCCACACACCCCTAACCTATCGAACCCGCAACTTTTCCCCTCCGGCTCCTCTGCCCGAAAACACGAAACACCGGGGATATTTTCCCGGATGTTTCCCCCCTTAACTGGTACCACCTCATACCACGTTAGGGCACGCCTAGCATCGTTACTTGTCATGTCATGCATCGATATGCATTTGTTTGCATTGTATTCATTGTTTCTTCCCCCTCTTCTCTCCGGTAGACTACAGGACCGACGCTGCTGCTGACCAGTTCGACTACGGAGTTGACGACCCCTCCTTCTTGCCAGAGCAACCAGGCAAGCCCCCCCTTTGATCACCAGATATCGCCTACTCTTCTCTATACTGCTTGCATTAGAGTAGTGTAGCATGTTACTGCTTTCGTTAATCCTATTCTGATGCATAGCCTGACATTGTCGCTACATCTGTTGATACCTTACCTGCAATCCTAAATGCTTAGTATAGGATGCTAGTTTATCATCATTGGCCCTACATTCTTGTCAGTCTGCCTTGCTATACTATCGGGCCGTGATCACTTGGGAGGTGATCACGGGTATATACTATACATACATACATACTATACAGATGGTGACTAAAGTCGGGTCAGCTCATTGAGTACCCGCAAGTGATTCTGACGAGGGGGCTGAAAGGACAGGTGGCTCCATCCCGATAGAGGTGGGCCTGGGTTCTCGACGGCCCTCGACTGTTACTTTGTGGCGGAGCGACAGGGCAGGTTGAGACCACCTAGGAGACAGGTGGGCCTGGCCCTGTTCGGCGTTCGCGGATACTTAACACGCTTAACGAGATCTTGGTATTTGATCTGAGTCGGCTACGAGCCTATACGCACTAACCATCTACGTGGGAGTAGTTATGGGTATCCCGGCGTCGTGGTATCAGCCGAAGCACTTCAGACGTCAGCGACGGAGCGGAGCGCGCCGGATTGGAACGTAAGTCTGCTCTTGTATTAAGGGGGCTAGTTCTGCTTCCGGCCGCCCACGCAACGTGCAGGTGTGCTATGGGCGATGGGCCCAGACCCCTGTGCGCTTAGGTTTAGACCGGCGTGTTGGCCTCTCTGTTTTGCCTAGGTGGGGCTGCGACGTGTTGATCTTCCGAGGCCGGGCATGACCCAGGAAAGTGTGTCCGGACAAATGGGATCAAGCGTGTTGGGTTATGTGGTGCACCCCTGCAGGGAAGTTAATCTATTCGAATAGCCGTGATCTTCGGTAACAGGACGACTTGGAGTTGTACCTTGACCTTATGACAACTAGAACCGGATACTTAATAAAACACACCCTTCCAAGTGCCAGATACAACCGGTGGTCGCTCTACCTCAGGGATATGAGGAGGGGATCGCCGGGTAGGATTGTGCTATGAGATGCTACTTGGAGATGCTACTTGGAGGACTTCAATCTACTCTCTTCTACTTGATGCAAGACGGTGGCGGCGAGAAGCGTAGTCTTCGACATGATTAGTTATCCCCCTCTTATTCTGGCATTCTGCAGTTCAGTCCACTGATATGGCCTCCTTACACATATACCCATGCATATGTAGTGTAGTTCCTTGCTTGCGAGTACTTTGGATGAGTACTCACGGTTGCTTTCTCCCTCCTTTTTTTTCCTTTCCTTTCTTTCTGGTTGTCGCAACCAGATGCTGGAGTCCAGGAGCCAGACGACACCGCTGACGACGACCCCTACTACACCGGAGGTGCCTACTACTACGTGCTGCCCGCTGACGACGACCTGGAGTAGTTAGGAGGATCCCAGGCAGGAGGCCTGCGCCTCTTTCGATCTGTATCCCAGTTTGTGCTGGCCTTCTTAAGGCAACTTGTTTAACTTATGTTTGTACTCAGATATTGTTGCTTCCGCTGACTCGTCTATGATCGAGCACTTGTATTCGAGCCCTCGAGGCCCCTGGCTTGTATTATGATGCTTGTATGACTTATTTATGTTTTAGAGTTGTGTTGTGATATCTTCCTGTGAGTCCCTGATCCTGATCGTACATGTTTGCGTGCATGATTAGTGTACGATTGAATCGGGGGCGTCACACACAACAACACCCTCTCTCTCGTCATCGGACTTGGAGGAGCTAGGTCAGGCGGGTAGGGTTTTGGCGTCGGGTTGCTCGGCTTGGGGAAGGATGAGGGCTTCAAAATTCAACGGCGCATACGAAGAAGATGAAAGGGAGATGAGCGGGTTAGGGCTTACCGAGAGGATAGGAGGAAGACGTTCGCTCAAGTCCGGTAGGAACTGCGTGCGGACGACGCTGCGGCGGCGGTGGCGGAGGAAGGAGAGCGGTCGAAGCGACAGAGAGAGAGAGGGTTTTTCTTTTTTTATTATATATATAAGAAAAAGAAGAGGGGAGGTTTTCTTTTGAGAGACAAAAGAGGAAGTTATGTTGGGGAAGGAAGCCAACTGCAAAGACACTGACAACACGGGCCCGCGGTCCACGTACCCGGCCCAGGCGGGTCGAGACAGCTGCGCCGGCATGGATTTCTCACAAATAGTAATTGTCTGCCATCGATATTGTCAAAAAGAATCGCTTGCCATCGACATAATTTTTTCTCTTTTCATATCTTTGTACTCCCACCTTGCCATATGAGATTTTTTTTCAAATTAAGGTTTGTAGATTTTTTTTTACGAAGTTCATAAAAAATATGAACACTATTTATGAATTCATTACAACTAGTAGAAAAGGGGGCCAATGGTCCAGGCCGGTCCAGCCCATTAGTCCCGGTTCAAACCAGAACCGGGACCAATGGGGGCATTGGACCCGGTTCGTGAGCCCCGGGGGCCGGGCGGGCCACGTGGGCCATTGGTCCCGGTTCGTCTGGACCTTTTGGTCCCGGTTGGAGGGACGAACCGGGACCAATGGTCCTCGCTCCTGCCCCACCACCATTGGTCCCGGTTGGTGGCATGAACCGGGACCAAAGGCTGCCCTTTAGTCCCAGTTCATGTCACCAACCGGGACTAAAGGGTTGGTCCTCGTTGCGATCATAGTTTAGTCCCACCTCGCCAACCGAAGGGGAATCAGACCGGTTTATAAGCCCCTCCCTCTCTGCCTTGTTGACCTTCTCTCAAAATGAAAATAGATGCCCTTATACAGGGAATTTAACCTAAATTCATACTGAATTTCTCTGAAGTTAGTAGAAATTTATTATGAATTTAGGTTGAATTTTCTCTATAAGCGCATCTATGCTCATTTCTGAGTAGTTTTTTATATAGTTTTTTTTTCTTTTCTGCTATATTTATTTTTTCTTTCTATTTCTGAGTTGTAATAAGTCATTAAAAATAAGCATCTATGCTCATTTTTTAGTAAAGTTAATCACAACTATTTTTTCTTCTATTTATTTCTGAATTGTAATAAGTCATTAAAAATAAGCATCTATGCTCATTTTTTTAGTAAAGTTAATCACAACTATTTTTGC
>NC_041385.1:833766400-833767051 GCF_002162155.2 Triticum dicoccoides
TAGTTTTTTTCTTTTCTGCTATATTTATTTTTTTTTCTTTTTATTTCTGAGTTGTAATAAGTCATTAAAAATAAGCATCTATGCTCATTTTTTAGTAAAGTTAATCACAACTATTTTTTCTTCTATTTATTTCTGAATTGTAATAAGTCATTAAAAATAAGCATCTATGCTCATTTTTTAGTAAAGTTAATCACAACTATTTTTGCTTCTATTTATTTCTGAGTAGTTTTTTATATAGTTTTTTTTCTTTTCTGCTATATTTATTTTTTTTCTTTTTATTTCTGAGTTGTAATAAGTCATTAAAAATAAAAAAGAGGCGCAATGCTCGTTAATTTGCTTCCCTTTCGGAATAGTGTCAACTGCACTGCACATAGCTCTGTGCAGTCTATCCTAATCCTCAAGGCTTGAAGCTAACCAACGTGCAGGTGAGCATTGAGCCTCTTCTTCATCGTCTCTGCACTCAGGGCTTATAAACAGCTGCGAGTGCCTCTCGCTTGGCGAGGTGGGACTAAAAAACAGCTGCAGAAAGAATCAACTAAAAAACAGCTGCAGAAAATAAAAAATTAGACGGGTCCATTGGTCCCGGTTTGTGGCAACAACCGGTACCAATGCCGCTCTTTGGTACCAGTTGGTGGCACCAACCGGGACCAA
>NC_041385.1:833767503-833821614 GCF_002162155.2 Triticum dicoccoides
GACGCCGCACGTCGCGGCCCCGCCCCGACGTCGCCGCCAGCCCTGCTGCACCTCGCCGTCGCCGCCCGCCCTGCTGCACCTCGCCGTCGTCGTCGCCGTCGCCGGCCGTGAGCAACTTTCTTTTATTTTTGTTAGATTTTTTTGTATAGTTTATAGATTTTTTTTGTTAGATTAGATTTGTAGTAATTTAGATATGTAGTTCATATTGTGTCATTTAGATTGTTTAATTAATTTGTTCATATTATGTTAGATTTTTTTCTGTTAGTAGATTTTTTTGTTAGATTAGATGTGTAGATCTTTTTGTTAGATTAGATGTGGTGTAATTTAGATATGTAGTTCATATTGTGTAATTTAGATTGTAATTAATATGTAGTTCATATTTTTAGTAAGTACTATTTTATTTTATTTATAGTAAGTGCTTCATATATATATAGTTGAACTAGCTAGTTGATTTAATAAACTAATTTATTTTACTATATATAGAAGTAGTTTGTTTTTAGTAAGTAGTACTTTATTTATTTATAGTAAGTGCTTAATTAGTAGTTGAACTAGATAGTTGATTTAATTAATAAAACTACTTTATTTAACTATATATAGAAGTAGTTCCCGCATCGACGTCGGCGATGCCTATCCCGCATCCTCGTCGCCGTCGACTCGGCGGTGGAGGCTTGCTTGATCAGGGCCATGTTCGGGACTGGGCTCCGCCGGGCTGGTATTGGGAGGTGCTACCTTCCGGGGGACGTAGGTTGGTGAGGAGGCAGCCCGTTGTTGACCCGATCCTTGTTTGGTGGCGGTCGCGTGGGCCAGTGACGGTGCCGAGGCTTCCGGACACCACGGAGGTGGTACGTCACCGTGCCAGCGAGGAGGACGTGCACGTCCGTCGTTACATGGTTGCATTGGAGGGCAGGTTCGACAATACCTGGCAGGTTCTTCAGGGATCTCACTGGAGCTATGATCCTGTGATGGTTCCTTATCTTTGGGTGTCCACCGCCCGCGTCGATACCCGTCGGGCGCTACGGTTCTAGTTGTATTAGTGATGCTATATTAGTGATAATATTCGATGATGTACGGACACTAAGAAATGATGTACTTTTGCTTATAATTATTGAATGCATGCTAATTTGAATACTACTTTATTTTATGATTTGGTTTTGCTTATTGAATGCTCATATTGGATAAGTTCTCCTTCATTCCCGTGTGCTAGACAATTTGGTGTAATAATGCACTCAGGAATGAAAGGAGGAGCTACGTACATCACTGATAGTCAACCCGTGATTAATAATCTAGTTTAATATTTGAATTATGAACATAGGCCGGAAATGTCGTACTCGGACGACGAAAACCGCCCGGGGGAGTGCGACTGGTGCCACGACGACCGAGGTATTTGCGACAGGTTCATTGAGCTGGACGAAGATCGTCGCTTCAGCATTAAGCTCGAGTAGACCTTCGATGTTCATACGGTACGCGACCGACGATATTTTTCATGACTTCAACTATTTTAATCATGACAATTCAACTATTTTAATCATGACAATATTTTTCATCTTTTCCAATTCGACTAGCTTATCCCATGCTTTGCAAGACGCTATGTCTTGGAGAGGATGGGTTTTGAAGACCATGAAAGTTTCGAAACCAAAAAAATTATCCTAAGTACCCATCATGGTGTGGATTTTCAAGTAAAGTTGTACAATGCTCAGAGTGTAACCCATTTTGGTTGCAAAAATTGGGAAGCACTTTGCAAGATGTATGGTCTTGATGAGGGTATGCTTGTCACCATGGATCTCGGTGATCCTACAATCGAGCAAGAGAGACCTTCGATTTGGGTCCTTGTGGATACACCTCCAATTCTTCCCCCATGTGAGCTTAACATAGTTATTAAGTAATTTATATTGTTTATTTCAAAATAGTTGACAACTTATCTCCATTGACAGCTTATTTTCATTCTTCAAAGAATGTGCAGAAGATGGTAGACAGAACCTACTACACCGAAGGCTCCGAATTAACTTATCAGGAGAAAAATCATCTGGTCGCATTTTGTACTGATCTTGAGAATTATAATATCTACAATCAAACTCCTCAACATTATGGTCAATACGTGCCACTAGTGCACGTGTTGAACTACGGTAACTACCATGGAGATACCCTGGTAAGATTATTTTTTACTATTACAACATCCGTGCATCTTTTTGCACAGTTCTAAAACTAGTACATCATTGCTAACTACGAAGTTATTACTATGTTTTTCAACAGATAATCCCGAATGATTGTGTGCCTCATCTGATGTATACGCATGGTAGCCTTCATGTTTTGAACATACAACCAGGTCGTCCTACGAATCTCAACAGTCCATATCGGGTTTCTAAAAGAAGTGGAGACATAACAATCAAAGAATGGAAAAAATATATGGACAGTCGTAAGGAGCTTCTTGGAAGTGAAAAGTAGCGAAGGACGAGAATTGGAGACAGGATGATCGCCATTCTTCATAATGGAGAGTCAGGTTCTATATTGTTTTATGCTATTTTACCTGAAGGGTGTTTAGGATCTACCTGATACTGATGATAATGTGCTAAGAACGATTACGTAGGGTTGGGTTCGATGACTATGAGGATGATGATCGTATGACTTATTATTAATAACGAGTAGAAGTTGTATGATGATGCATGATTAGTAGGATTTGTTATTTTATATGATGATGTATGTATTGGGGAACGTAGTAATTTCAAAAAAATTCCTACGCACACGCAAGATCATGGTGATGGCATAGCAACGAGAGGGGAGAGTGTTGTCCACGTACCCTCGTAGACCGTAAGCGGAAGCGTTAGCACAACGCGGTTGATGTAGTCGTATGTCTTCACGATCTGACCAATCCAAGCACCGAACGTACGGCACCTCCGAGTTCAGCACACGTTCAGCTCGATGACGATCCCCGGGCTCCGATCCAGCAAAGCTTCGGGGATGAGTTCCGTCAGCACGATGGCGTGGTGACGATGATGATGTTCTACCGGCGCAGGGCTTCGCCTAAACTCCGCGATGATATGACCGAGGTGGAATATGGTGGAGGGGGGCACCGCACACGGCTAAGGAACGATCCGTAGATCAACTTGTGTGTCCATGGGGTAACCCCACCCCCCGCCGCCGTATATAAAGGAGCCAGGGGGGAGGAGGCGGCCGGCCAAGGAGGGCGCGCCAAGGGGGGAGTCCTACTCCCACCGGGAGTAGGACTCCCTTCTTTCCTAGTTGGAATAGGAGAAGGGGGGAAAGAGGAGGAAGAGGGGAAGGAAAGGGGGGGCGCCGCCCCCCTTCCCTTGTCCTATTCGGACTAGGAAGGGGAGGGGCGCGCGGCCCCCTCCTGCTTCCTTCCCTCTTCTCCCTTGAGGCCCATGTAGGCCCAATAACCCCCCGGGGGGGTTCCGGTAACCTCCCGGTGCTCCGGTAAAATGCCGATTTCACCCGGAACGATACCAATGTCCAAATATAGGCTTCCAATATATCGATCTTTATGTCTCGACCATTTCGAGACTCCTCGTTACGTCTGTGATCACATCCGGGACTCCGAACAAACTTTGGTACATCAAAACTTATAAACTCATAATAAAACTGTCATCGAAACGTTAAGCGTGCGGACCCTACGGGTTCGAGAACTATGTAGACATGACCTAGAACTATTCTCGGTCAATAACCAATAGCGGAACCTGGATGCCCATATTGGTTCCTACATATTCTACGGAGATCTTTATCGGTCAAACCGCATAACAACATACGTTGTTTCCTTTGTCATAGGTATGTTACTTGCCCGAGATTTGATCGTCGGTATCCAATACCTAGTTCAATCTCGTTACCGGCAAGTCCCTTGACTCATTCCGTAATGCAGCATTCCTTAACCAACTCATTTGGTCACATTGCTTGCAAGGCTTATAAAGATGTGCATTACCGAGAGGGCCCAGAGATACCTCTCCGACAATCGGAGTGACAAAACCTAATCTCGAAATACGCCAACTCAACATGTACCTTCGGAGACACCTGTAGTACTCCTTTATAATCACCCAGTTACGTTGTGATGTTTGGTAGTACCCAAAGTGTTCCTCCGGTAAACGGGAGTTGCATATTTCTCATAGTTACAGGAACATGTATAAGTCATGAAGAAAGCAATAGCAATATACTAAACGATCAAGTGCTAGGCTAACGGAATGGGTCATGTCAATCACATCATTCTTCTAATGATGTGATCCCATTAATCAAATGACAACACATGTCTATGGTTAGGAAACATAACCATCTTTGATTAATGAGCTAGTCAAGTAGAGGCATACTAGTGACTATATGTTTGTCTATGTATTCACACATGTATCATGTTTCCGGTTAATACAATTCTAGCATGAATAATAAACATTTATCATGATATGAGGAAATAAATAATAACTTTAATATTGCCTCTAGGGCATATTTCCTTCAGTCTCCCACTTGCACTAGAGTCAATAATCTAGATTACATAGTAATGATTCTAACACCCATGGAGTCTTGGTGCTGATCATGTGTTGATCGTGAGAGTGGCTTAGTCAACGGGTCTGCAACATTCAGATCCGTATGTATCTTGCAAATCTCTATGTCTCCCACTTGGACTTGGTCCCGAATGGAATGGGAGCGTCTCTTGATGTGCTTGGTCCTCTTGTGAAATCTGGATTCCTTTGCCAAGGCAATTGCACCAGTATTGTCACAGAAGATTTTCATTGGTCCCGATGCACTAGGTATGACACCTAGATCGGAAATGAACTCCTTCATCCAGACTCCTCCATTTGCTGCTTCCGAAGCAGCTATGTACTCCGCTTCACATGTAGATCCCGCCACGACGCTTTGTTTAGAACTGCACCAACTTACAGCTCCACCGTTTAATAAAAACACGTATCCGGTTTGCGATTTAGAATCGTCCGGATCAGTGTCAAAGCTTGCATCGACGTAACCATTTACGACTAGCTCTTTGTCACCTCCATATACGAGAAACATCTCCTTAGTCCTTTTCAGGTATTTCAGGATGTTCTTGACCGCTGTCCAGTGATCCATTCCTGGATTACTTTGGTACCTTCCTGCCAAGCTTATTGCTAAGCATACGTCAGGTCTGGTACACAACATTGCATACATGATGGAGCCTATGGCTGAAGCATAGGGAACATCTTTCATTTTCTCTCTATCTTCTGCTGTGGTCGGGCATTGAGTTTGACTCAACTTCACACCTTGTAGTACGGGCAAGAACCCTTTCTTTGCCTGATCCATTTTGAACTTTTTCAAAATTTTATCAAGGTATGTGCTTTGTGAAAGTCCTATTAAGCATCTTGATCTATCTCTATAGATCTTGATGCCCAATATGTAAGTAGCTTCACCGAGGTCTTTCATTGAAAAACTTTTATTCAAGTATCCCTTTATGCTATCCAGAAATTCTATATCATTTCCAATTAATAATATGTCATCTACATATAATATCAGAAATGCTACGGAGCTCCCACTCACTTTCTTGTAAATACAGGCTTCTCCAAAAGTCTGTATAAAACCATATGCTTTGATCACACTATCAAAGCGTTTATTCCAACTCCGAGATGGTTGCACCAGTCCATAAATGGAACGCTGGAGCTTGCACACTTTGTTAGCACCTTTTGGATCTACAAAACCTTCTGGCTGCATCATATACAACTCTTCTTCCAGAAATCCATTCAAGAATGCAGTTTTGACATCCATTTGCCAAATTTCATAATTATGAAATGCAGCAATAGCTAACATGATTCGGACGGACTTAAGCATCGCTACGGGTGAGAAAGTCTCATCGTAGTCAACTCCTTGAACTTCTCGAAAACCTTTCGCAACAAGTCGAGCTTTATAGACAGTTACATTACCATCAGCATTAGTCTTCTTCTTAAAAATCCATTTATTCTCAATTGCTTGCCGATCATCGGGCAAGTCAACCAAAGTCCATACTTTGTTTTCATACATGGATCCCATCTCAGATTTCATGGCCTCTAGCCATTTTGCGGAATCTGGGCTCATTATCGCTTCCTCATAGTTCGTAGGTTCATCATGGTCAAGCAACATGACTTCTAGAATTGGATTACCGTACCACTCTGGTGCGGATCTTACTCTGGTAGACCTACGAGGTTCAGTAGAAACTTGATCTGAAGTTTCATGATCAATATCATTAGCTTCCTCACTAATTGGTGTAGTTGTCACAGGAACCGGTTCTTGTGATGAACTACTTTCCAATAAGCGAGTAGATACAGTTATCTCATCAAATTCTACTTTCCTCCCACTCACTTCTTTCGAGAGAAACTCCTTCTCTAGAAAGGATCCGATTTTAGCAACGAAAATCTTGCCCTCAGATCTGTGATAGAAGGTGTACCCAATAGTCTCTTTTGGGTATCCTATGAAGACACATTTCTCCGATTTGGGTTCGAGCTTATCTGGTTGAAGTTTCTTCACATAAGCATCGCAGCCCCAAACTTTAAGAAACGACAACTTTGGTTTCTTGCCAAACCACAGTTCGTAAGGTGTCGTCTCAACGGATTTTGATGGTGCCCTATTTAACGTGAATGCGGCCGTCTCTAAAGCATAAACCCAAAACGATAGCGGTAAATCAGTAAGAGACATCATAGATCGCACCATATCTAGTAAAGTACGATTACGATGTTCGGACACACCATTTCGTTGTGGTGTTCCGGGTGGCGTGAGTTGCGAAACTATTCCACATTGTTTCAAGTGTAGACCAAACTCGTAACTCAAATATTCTCCTCCACGATCAGATCGTAGAAACTTTATTTTCTTGTTATGATGATTTTCCACTTCACTCTGAAATTCTTTGAACTTTTCAAATGTTTCAGACTTGTGTTTCATCAAGTAGATATACCCATATCTGCTCAAATCATCTGTGAAGGTGAGAAAATAACGATACCCGCCGCGAGCCTCAACATTCATTGGACCACAAACATCAGTATGTATGATTTCCAACAAATCAGTTGCTCGCTCCATAGTTCCGGAGAACGGCGTTTTAGTCATCTTGCCCATGAGGCACGGTTCGCAAGTACCAAGTGATTCATAATCAAGTGATTCCAAAAGCCCATCAGTATGGAGTTTCTTCATGCGCTTTACACCGATATGACCTAAACGGCAGTGCCACAAATAAGTTGCACTATCGTTATCAACTCTGCATCTTTTGGTTTCAACACTATGAATATGTGTATCACTACTATCGAGATTTAATAAAAATAGACCATTCTTCAAGGGTGCATGAACATAAAAGATATTACTCATACAAATAGAACAACCATTATTCTCTGATTTAAATGAATAACCGTCTCGCATCAAACAAGATCCAGATATAATGTTCATGCTCAACGCTGGCACCAAATAACAATTATTTAGGTCTAAAACTAATCCCGATGGTAGATGTAGAGGTAGCGTGCCGACCGCGATCACATCGACTTTGGAACCATTTCCCACGCGCATCGTCACCTCGTCCTTAGCCAATCTTCGCTTAATTCGTAGTCCCTGTTTCGAGTTGCAAATATTAGCAACAGAACCAGTATCAAATACCCAGGTGCTACTGCGAGCATTAGTAAGGTACACATCAATAACATGTATATCACATATACCTTTGTTCACTTTGACATCCTTCTTATCCGCCAAATACTTGGGGCAGTTCC
The DNA here is from genome assembly GCF_002162155.2 of Triticum dicoccoides. Taxonomy (NCBI): domain Eukaryota; kingdom Viridiplantae; phylum Streptophyta; class Magnoliopsida; order Poales; family Poaceae; genus Triticum; species Triticum dicoccoides. The sequence goes on from NC_041385.1 coordinate 833,775,186, forward strand.
GCTTCCAGTGTCCAGTCTGCTTGCAGTAGAAGCACTCATTTTCAGGCTTAGGTCCAGACTTGGGTTTCTTCTCTTGAGCAACAACTTGCTTGCTGTTCTTTTTGAAGTTCCCCTTCTTCTTACCTTTGCCCTTTTTCTTGAAACTGGTGGTCTTGTTAACCATCAACACTTGATGCTTCTTCTTGATTTCTACCTCTGCGGCTTTTAGCATCGTGAAGAGCTCGGGAATAGTCTTGTTCATCCCTTGCATATTATAGTTCATCACGAAGCTCTTGTAGCTTGGTGCAGTGATTAAAGAATTCTGTCAATGACACTATCATCAGGAAGATTAACTCCCAGTTGAATCAAGTGATTATTATACCCAGACATTTTGAGTATGTGTTCACTGATAGAACTATTCTCCTCCATCTTGTAGCTATAGAACTTATTGGAGACTTCATATCTCTCAATCCGGGCATTTGCTTGAAATATTAACTTCAACTCCTGGAACATCTCATATGCTCCATGACGTTCAAAACGTCATTGAAGACCCGGTTCTAAGCCGTAAAGCATGGCACACTGAACTATCGAGTAGTCATCAGCTTTGCTCTGCCAGACGTTCTTAACATCGTCAGTTGCATCAGCAGCAGGCCTGGCACCCAGCGGTGCTTCCAGGACGTAACTTTTCTGTGCAGCAATGAGGATAATCCTCAGGTTACGGACCCAGTCCGTGTAATTGCTACCATCATCTTTCAACTTTGCTTTCTCAAGGAACGCATTAAAATTCAACGGAACAACAGCACGACCTATCTATCTACAAACAAATATAGACAAGAAAAATACTATCAGGTACTAAGTTCATGATAAATTTAAGTTCAATTAATCATATTACTTAAGAACTCCCACTTAGACAGACATCTCTCTAGTCATCTAAGTGATCACGTGATCCAAATCAACTAAACCATGTCCGATCATCACGTGAGATGGCGTAGTTTCAATGGTGAACATCACTATGTTGATCATATCTACTATATGATTCACGTTCGACCTTTCGGTCTCCGTGTTCCGAGGCCATATATGTATATGCTAGGCTCGTCAAGTATGACCTGAGTATTCCGCTTGTGCAACTGTTTTGCACCCGTTGTATTTGAACGTAGAGCCTATCACACCCGATCATCACGTGGTGTCTCAGCACGAAGAACTTTCGCAACGGTGCATACTCAGGGAGAACACTTCTTGATTATTAGTGAGAGATCATCTTAAAATGCTACCGTCAATCAAAGCAAGATAAGATGCATAAAGGATAAACATCACATGCAATCAATATAAGTGATATGATATGGCCATCATCATCTTGTGCTTGTGATCTCCATCTTCGAAGCACCGTCGTGATCACCATCGTCACCGGCGCGACACCTTGATCTCCATCGTAGAATCGTTGTCGTTACGCCATCTATTTCTTCTACAACTATCGCTACCGCTTAGAGATAAAGTAAAGCAATTACAGGGCGTTTGCATTTCATACAATAAAGCGACAACCATATGGCTCCTGCCAGTTGCCGATAACTTCGGTTACAAAACATGATCATCTCATACAATAAAATATAGCATCACGTCTTGACCATATCACATCACAACATGCCCTACAAAAACAAGTTAGACGTCCTCTACTTTGTTGTTGCAAATTTTACGTGGCTGCTACGGGCTTTAGCAAGAACCGTTCTTACCTACGCATAAAAACCACAACGATAGTTCGTCAAGTTGGTGCTGTTTTAACCTTCGCATGGACCGGGCGTAGCCACACTCGATTCAGCTAAAGTGAGAGAGACAGACACCCGCCAGCCACCTTTAAGCACGAGTGCTCGCACCGGTGAAACCAGTCTCGCGTAAGCGTACGCATAATGTCGGTCCGGGCCGCTTCATCTCACAATACTACCGAACCAAAGTATGACATGCTGGTAAGCAGTATGACTTGTATAGCCCATAACTCACTTGTGTTCTACTCGTGCATATAACATCAACGCATAAAACCTAGGCTCGGATGCCACTGTTGGGGAACGTAGTAATTTCAAAAAATTTCCTACGCACACGCAAGATCATGGTGATGGCATAGCAACGAGAGGGGAGAGTGTTGTCCACGTACCCTCGTAGACCGTAAGCAGAAGCATTAGCACAACGCGGTTGATGTAGTCGTACGTCTTCACGATCCGACCGATCCAAGCACTGAACGTACGACACCTCCGAGTTCAGCACACGTTCAGCTCGATGACGATCCCCGGGCTCCGATCCAGCAAAGCTTCGGGAATGAGTTCCGTCAGCACGACGGCGTGGTGACAATGATGATGTTCTACCGGTGCAGGGCTTCGCCTAAACTCCGCGACGATATGACCGAGGTGGAATATGGTGGAGGGGGGCACCGCACACGGCTAAGGAACGATCCGTAGATCAACTTGTGTCTCCATGGGGTGCCCCCCCCCCCGCCCCCGTATATAAAGGAGCCAGGGGGAAGGAGGCGGCCGGCCAAGGAGGGCGCGCCAAGGGGGGAGTCCTACTCCCACCGGGAGTAGGACTCCCTTCTTTCCTAGTTGGAATAGGAGAAGGGGGGAACGAGGAGGAAGAGGGGAAGGAAAGGGGGGGGGGGGCGCCGCCTGCCTTCCCTTGTCCTATTCAGACTAGGAAGGGGAGGGGCGCGCGGCCCCCTCCTGCTTCCTTCCCTCTTCTCCCTCGAGGCCCATGTAGGCCCAATAACCCCCCGGGGGGGTTCCGGTAACCTCCCGGTGCTCCGGTAAAATGCCGATTTCACCCGGAACGATTCCAATGTCCAAATATAGGCTTCCAATATATCGATCTTTATGTCTCGACCATTTCGAGACTCCTCGTTACGTCCGTGATCACATCCGGGACTCCGAACAAACTTCAGTACATCAAAACTTATAAACTCATAATAAAACTGTCATTGTAACGTTAAGCGTGCGGACCCTACGGGTTCGAGAACTATGTAGACATGACCTAGAACTATTCTCGGTCAATAACCAATAGCGGAACCTGGATGCCCATATTGGTTCCTACATATTCTACGAAGATCTTTATCGGTCAAACCGCATAACAACATACATTGTTCCCTTTGTCATCGGTATGTTACTTGCCCGAGATTTGATCATCGGTATCCAATACCTAGTTCAATCTCGTTACCGGCAAGTCTCTTTACTCGTTCCGTAATGCATCATTCCGTAACCAACTCATTTGGTCACATTGCTTGCAAGGCTTATAAAGATGTTCGTTACCGAGAGGGCCCAGAGATACCTCTCCGACAATCGGAGTGATAAAACCTAATCCCGAAATATGCCAACTCAACATGTACCTTCGGAGACACCTGTAGTACTCCTTTATAATCACCCAGTTACGTTGTGACGTTTGGTAGTACCCAAAGTGTTCCTCCGGTAAACCGGAGTTGCATATTTCTCATAGTTACAGGAACATGTATAAGTCATGAAGAAAGCAATAGCAATATACTAAACGATCAAGTGCTGGGCTAACGGAATGGGTCATGTCAATCACATCATTCTTCTAATGATGTGATCCCATTAATCAAATGACAACACATGTCTATGGTTAGGAAACATAACCATCTTTGATTAATGAGCTAGTCAAGTAGAGGCATACTAGTGACTATATGTTTGTCTATGCATTCACACATGTATCATGTTTCCGGTTAATACAATTCTAGCATGAATAATAAACATTTATCATGATATGAGGAAATAAATAATAATTTTATTATTGCCTCTAGGGCATATTTCCTTCAGTATGATGCGAGCATGCATGAGCATGTTATATCAGCGGGTGAAATAAATATAGCAGCAGCGTTGATAAACCAAGGACGAAGATATAAGAGAGGACACTTCTCTCTATTAGCTAGCTAATAACAACCTAAAAATAACCCCCAAAACCCCTAAAGCAGCCACTTTTGTAAAAAAAACATGGACTTTTGGTCCCGGTTGGTGCCAGCAACCGGGACCAAAGGCCCCCCCTGACTGGGCTCGGCGGACCGTCCACGTGGAGGCACATCTGTCCCGGTTCGTGTTTGAACCGGGACTAATGGGTGGAGGTATTTGTAACGACCCATTAGTCCCGGTTCATGAACCGGGACTAAAGGCCCTTACGAACCGGGACTAATCGGTGTTTTTCTACTAGTCTTGTTAATCCTGAGACGGATGCGATGGGCTGTTTCATAGGACTCAGGACATCCCAGAGTGATACTCAATAAGAAAGTAAGAATGTCTCTAAACATCTTTACGTCCCAGCGAAGGCTCCTGCTCATGTCCCGCGACCTCTGACATGCCGGACGCGGGGGCTTCAGGCGCGGACAATGGCATGGATGAACTCCCGGGCTATGTTGGCCACTGTACTGGACCGAGCAAGCCTGAAATCACCGAGGCTTGACAAGAAACACCTAAAGCTACTATCTAGGAACAATGCCAAGTCATCGGCGAAAGATTTATCGGCCTTGCGCAAGGATGTTGCACTTCCTCTGAGGCCTCACCATCATGACATGAATCATCAGTAGCGGAGGCGCCTCGAAACCCCCAATGGGTTATGCTGGAATTTAGTCTATATTGGGGCAGCCCAATAACTATTTCAGATATTCCTAATAAATCCTAGAGGCCCACTTAGCCCATTTGTGCAAGGCAAGGGATACTACTAAAGTTTAGTCCCATATTGCTAGTTGAGTGGGAATTGGACCTCCTTATAAGGGAGGTTCTTTCCCCACTTGTATGAGCATGAGAACAAGAGGGACATCCACGCGCACTCCTCCTCCGCCGCCCGCCGCGGGTTGCGGGTTGCGGGAATGAGCCGAGCTGATGTCTAAATTTTTGCCACGCACTACGGGTATATGAAAGGAGCTGAAAAGTTTTTGCTATAAGAGAGGTCGCTCCTCTCCCCAGATACACATCAGAAGGTCCTCTTACTCTCGCCACACAGTTCCAACCTCTGCGCTACTGCTGTCTTCCTCATCCCGGCTTGCGGCGTGCACCGCACGTCGCGACAGTAGGCCTTCAAGACCGCACCTTTTGAGTCATGTACGGGAGAAGGGTGATAAGGTTTTTGGGGAGCGCTCAGTGCGACTACTGGCTGCTTCATCACGGACGATCCGACTACTGGCTGCTTCATCACGGACGATCCGGTCGCCGACGACTACTTCCCCGATGTCCACGACCTCCTCGATGACATGGCAGGCGAGGACACAGACCCCAAGTCCAGCGCTTCTGCTACTGCTGTGCCATATGTGTTCTTCTCCTTTCTGTTAGAAGTCCTCCTACAGTTCTTGGCTCTAGTTTCGGCCCTACGTATGTTAGGTTCTGTTTCGTATAAGCAACTTCATCTAGTGCCTGTTCTAGATGTGTTTACCTCAAGTTCATATATGCAGACGATGTTTACCTTCTCTCTGTCAGATTGCATGACTTGCTTTATATTTGCTATTTTAGTCATGCTTTATCTAGTATTTTTGTTAATAAAATCATTCGGTAAATTGCTCATATTTCCAACAATCCAAAAACCTTATTATAGGCAATTTACCCCGAGTGGTGTTGCTGCTTCCATGAGACCTCCTATGTTTGAGGGTATCCACTATAAGAGGTGGCGCGTGAGAGCAGTCTTATGGTTTCAGACCATGAGCTGCTATGACGCCACTCTTGGCAAACCTGAAGGGGAGCAAGATGCCCAACAGGCACAAGCTTTTCAGAAAATGGATAGCTTGTTTAAGGCTGCGCTCTTGAGTGTTCTTGGAGAGAACATAGTTGATGTTTATGCGTCAATTGATAATGGAAAAGATATGTGGGACGCACTCGAGGCCAAGTTTGGGGTCTCGGATGCCGGCACTGAGCTGTACATCATGGAGCAATTCTATGATTACAGGATGACTGAAGAGCGCTCCGTGGTTGAGCAGGCTCATGAGATACAGTCATTTGCTAGAGAACTTGAGCACTTCAATTGCATGCTACCGGACAAGTTTGTTGCCGGGGGTATCATCACTAAGCTTCCTCCTTCATGGAGGAACTTTGCTACCTTACTGAAACATAAGAGACAGGAGTTTTCTGTTCCGGATCTCATTGGTACTCTTGATGTGGAAGAAAAGGCAAGAGCAAAGGACACACGTGCTCGATGTATTGAGGGAGGATCTAGTGCCAATGTGGTACAAAAGCAGAACTTCCAGCCCCACAAGTTCAAGAACAAGGGCAAGTTTGATGGTAAAGCAAAGTTTGATGGGAAGAACAAGGTTGTGCAACACACGAACTTCAAGAAGAAGAATGGCAAGAAGAAAGGTGCTTGTCATGTGTGTGGAGATCCTGATCATTGGGCTCCTAGTTGCCCTAATCGCTATGACAAGCGTCATCCTGGGAAAGGCGGCAAGACCACTAATGTTGTCATTGGAGACACTGACATGAAGGATGCTGGGTATGGTATATTTCCCACTATTCTTTCAGTATGTCATTCTCCTGACTGGTTGATTGACACGGGTGCTAATGTGCATGTATGTGGTGATATTTCCATGTTTTCGTCTTATCATACCGCAGGGACTTCAACCGTGCTGATGGGCAACGGTTCAAGTGCTTCTGTTCGTGGTTCTGGCACGGTCGATCTGAAGTTTACTTCGGGGAAGATCGTGCGGCTGAAGAACGTACATTATGTCCCCTCCATCAATACAAATCTTGTTAGAGGATCTCTTCTATGTAGAGATGGCTACAAGCTTGTCTTTGAGTCGAATAAATTTGTAATATCCAAGTATGGAACCTTTGTTGGTAAAGGCTATGAGTCAGGAGGCCTGTTTCGTTTATCTTTATCAGACGTTTGCAATAAAGTTGTTAATCATATTTGCAACAATAGTGAATCAAATTTGTGGCATTCACGTCTTTGACATGTTAACTTTGGTTGCATGTCGCGACTAGCGAAGTTGAACTTAATCCCTAGTTCCACCATTGTCAAGTGATCTAAGTGTCAAGTGTGTGTGCAAGCTAAGCAACCTCGTAAGTCTCACACGACTGCGGAAATGAGAAATCTTGCACCACTAGAGCTCATACATTCAGATCTATGTGAAATGAATGGTGTGTTGACAAAAGGTGGAAAGAAATATTTCATGACGTTAATTGATGACTCCACTAGATACTACCGTGTGTATCTTCTGAAATCTAAGCATGAGGCTTTGAACTTTTTCAAGATCTATAAAGCTGAAGTGGAAAACCAACTTGATCGAAAAATCAAGAGGCTTAGGTCCGACCGTGGTGGAGATTATTTTTCCAATGAATTTGATGTTTTTTGTGCGGAACATGGTATAATCCATGAGAGGACGCCTCCCTACTCACCTCAGTCAAATGGGGTGGCCGAAAGAAAGAACCGTACTCTAACTTATTTGGTTAACGCCATGTTAGACACATCGGGTCTCTCCAAGGCATGGTGGGGGGAGGCGACATTGACTTCTTGTGATGTCCTAAACCGAGTTCCCACAAAGAACAAAGAGATAACTCCATTTGAGGAATGGCAGAAGAAAAGGTTAAAGCTCTCTTATCTACGAACCTGGGGTTGTTTGGCGAAAGTCAATGTGCCAATTCCAAAGAAGCGGAAGCTGGGACCAAAAACTGTGGATTGTGTTTTCCTGGGATATGCTTTTCATAGCATTGGCTATAGATTCTTGGTTATAAAATCTGAGGTACCTGACATGCATGTCGGTACGATCATGGAATCGAATGATGCGACTTTCTTTGAAGATATCTTTCCCATGAAGGATATGGCTACCCCATCTAATCAGGAGATGCCTAGTTCATCGAATCAGGAACCAGTTACAATTACCGAACCTGCCATTTCGATGGAACACTTTGAAAGTCCTTTGGAGGAGAACAATGAAGTTCCTACTAGGAGCAAGAGACAGAGGACTACAAAGTCTTTTGGTGATGATTTTTTTGTGTATCTCATAGATGACACTCCCAGTTCTATTTCAGAGGCCTATGCATCTTAAGATACTGACTACTGGAAGGAAGCAGTTCGTAGCGAGATGGATTCCATCTTGGCGAATGAAACTTGGGAGATAACTGATCGTCCTTATGGGTGCAAACCTATAGGATGCAAATGGGTATTCAAGAAGAAGCTTAGGCCTGATGGTACTATCGAAAAGTACAAGGCTCGGCTCGTGGCTAAGGGTTATACCCAAAAGGAAGGTGAAGACTTCTTTGATACTTACTCACCTGTGGCTCGACTGACCACTATTCGAGTTCTACTTTCACTAGCTGCCTCACATGGTCTTCTCGTTCATCAAATGGATGTTAAGACTGCTTTCCTAAATGGAGAGTTGGATGAGGACATTTATATGGAACAACCAGATGGATTTGTAATAGATGGTCAGGAAGGAAAAGTGTGCAAGTTACTAAAGTCTTTGTATGGACTCAAGCAAGCACCCAAACAGTGGCATGAGAAGTTCGAAAGAACTTTAACAGCTGCAGGCTTTGTTGTGAACGAAGCTGATAAATGTGTGTACTATCGCCATGGTGGGGGCGAGGGAGTTATGCTTTGCTTGTATGTTGATGACATACTGATTTTTGGAACAAATCTGAATGTTATTAAGGAGGTCAAGGATTTCCTATCTCGCTGTTTTGAGATGAAGGATTTAGGAGTGGCTGATGTCATTCTGAACATCAAGTTGTTGAGAGATGATGATGGTGGGATTACATTGCTTCAATCTCACTATGTGGAAAAGATCTTGAGTCGCTTTGGCTTAGTGACTGCAAGCCCTCTCCAACACCATATGATGCTAGCGTGCTGCTTCGAAAGAATCGAAAAATTGCTAGAGATCAATTGAAGTATTCTCAGATTATTGGCTCGCTTGTGTACTTAGCCAGTGCTACAAGACCTGACATCTCTTTTGCTGTTAGCAAACTGAGTCGGTTTGTTTCAAAACCAGGAGATGTGCATTGGAAAGCTCTAGAGAGAGTTTTGCGTTATTTGAAAGGCACTGCAAATTATGGAATTCACTACACTGGGCACCCAAAGGTGCTTGAATGGTACAGTGACTCAAACTGGATCTCAGATGCTGATGAGATAAAGGCCACGAGCAGTTATGTATTCACTCATGGAGGTGGCGCTGTTTCTTGGAAGTCTTGCAAGCAGACCATCTTAACGAGGTCAACAATGAAAGCAGAACTCACAACACTAGATACAGCTACGGTTGAAGCAGATTGGCTTCGCCGGCTCTTGAATGACTTGTCGGTTGTTGAGAAACCTGTACCGGGTGTCCTTATGAACTGCGACAATCAAACTATGATCACGAAAGTGAGCAGCTCAAAGGATAACATGAAGTCATCAAGACACGTTCAGAGAAGGTTAAAGTCTGTCAGGAAAATGAAAAACTCCGGAGTTATTGCATTGGATTATATCCAAACGTCTAAAAATCTGGCAGATCCTTTTACTAAGGGTCTATCGCGTAATGTGATAGATAATGCATCGAGGGAGATGGGTATGAGACCCACAATATGAGTTGTTCACAGTGGTAACCTATTCTTTGTGATCGGAGATCCCGTGAATTAGATGTGGAAGACAAGCTGTTGGTCAACTGAGAGGAGAGTATCCCTACTATTCATAATACCACTCCATGAAGATGCAATACTCTCCTAATCTGCATGGCAGGTTGATGTATATCTTAATGTGTTCTAAGTGGCTTATTTAAGCAGAGATGTTATCCTGCAGAACATCTTTTTAAGAACACACCTATATGAGTCTGATTGTCCAACGTCGCAATCTATGAGAGTAGGGTTCTCTCTAGTAAACTCATGAAAGGTCATGGAGTATGACACATAAGCTCCACCCGCGGGGAAGACCCACGGTAGCCACGTATCGGTCAAGGCTTTATGTGAAGCTAGATTCGCAGAAAACTTGCAGTTCAAGGCCCAGTCCACTGTTCAAGTTGCTTACTAGTGTAGCATAGAGTTCTAGGTGGAAGTTCAACTTAACAGTCTCCACTGCAGTACCGGTATATAAAACAGTATTTTGGAACCAAAGGCAAATTTCTGTGTGCCTCTGGGATCTGGTAGGGGATTGCTGGAATTTAGTCTATATTGGGGCAGCCCAATAACTATTTCAGAAATTCCTAATAAATCCTAGAGGCCCACTTAGCCCATTTGTGCAAGGCAAGGGATACTACTAAAGTTTAGTCCCACATTGCTAGTTGAGTGGGAATTGGACCTCCTTATAAGGGAGGTTCTTTCCCCACTTGTATGAGCATGAGAACAAGAGGGACATCCACGCGCGCTCCTCCTCCGCCGACCGCCTCGCCACGACGCGCCACGCCACGCCACGACACGCCTGCGCTACTGCTGTCTTCCTCATCCCGGCTTGCGGCGTGCACCGCACGTCGGGACAGTAGGCCTCTGAGACCGCACCTTTTGAGTCGTGCACCTTCCTTAGCGCGACTACTGGCTGCTTCATCACGGACGATCCGGTCGCCGACGACTTCTTCGCCGACGTCCACGACCTCCTCGACCACATGGCAGGCGAGGACACCAACCCCAAGTCCAGCGCTTCTGCTGCTGCTGTGCCGTACGTGTTCTTCTCCTTTCTGTTAGAAGTTCTCCTACAGTTCTTGGCTCTAGTTTTGGCCCTACGTATGTTAGGTTCTGTTTCGTATAAGCAACTTCATCTAGTGTCTGTTCTAAATGTGTTTACCTCAAGTTCATACATGCAGACGATGTTTACCTTCTCTCATTGCATGAATTGTTTTATATTTGCTATTTTAGTCATGCTTTATCTACTATATTTGTTAATAAAATCATTCGGTAAATTGCTCATATTTTCAACAGGTTCACGGACCCTCGACGGGTCCTACCGCTCACCTACGGACCCGCGGGGTCCTAACTTTGTTAATATAAGCCTGCATACGATGATACGAACATGGTTGAGCATAGATAAAGGCAGCAGCTATGCGGCATCCGATGTCATGCGGCGACAAAACATTCGCCTAGTCAGCCATTGGATGCATGCAATAGCTGCCATACCGTTCAAGCTCCCACGCCCACGAATCCACGACTCAGTCATGGTCTTCTGCTAATTGTGTTTGTTCAGCTCTCACACAGCACGACAGCCAGCGGGACCACATGGGAGCTCCGTCAGAGCATAGCCGGAGTGTCGCCGCACGCTTTGCAGTCTCGGCCTTGTAGCACACTGACGCCGTCATAACACCGCCTCACGGCACGCCCCGGGTCTTTGCAGCATCGGCTTGAAGCACAGCGGCGCCTTCGTAGCACCGCCTCGCAACACACCGCGGGTCGTCGCAGCACCACTTGCCGCACGGCTTCGCCGTCGCTGCAACGCCAAAGCAGGCCGAGCCGCCATCGCAGCACTACCTCGCAGCATGGCGTTGTCGTCGCAACATCGCCGAAGTAGTCGGAGCCGCCGTCGCAACATCGCCGAAGTAGTCGGAGCCCCGTCGCAGCACTGGTTCGTAGCACAACGTCGTCATTGTGGCATCGTCGGAGGCCCGGAGCAGCCCGAGCCGCCATCCCAGCACTAGCTCGCAGCACGGCGTTGTTGTCGCAACATCACCGGAATAGCCCGAGCCGTCGTCGCAACACATCGTTGTCATCGTGGCATCGCAGGAGCTGCTCGAGCCGCCATCGCAGCACTAGCCTGCAGTACGGCGCCGCCGTCGCAATATCGCCGGAGCAGCCACAGCCACCGTCGTCACATCCATCACGCAGTTGAGCCATTGTCACATCATTGGTTCGCAGCACGCCTGAGCCGTTGCGGCAATGCCGAACGAGCCCGATCTGTCATAGCAACATCATCACAACTGGGAGGTCGTCGTAGTAACGCCGCCGCATGCCGTCGAAGCATCGTGGCCGGAGTACCCAGGTAGCATCTCTCCACACAAGGAACTATCAACTACTTGCAGGAATGGAGAGGTTCCCCATGGGTTGTAGCTTTGTGGCAGCAGCACACGCAGGCCTGATTGGAGGGGTTCATGACTAGGTGGCGATGGCGCATGTGACGTTCGTGGAGGTGAATGGAGGAGGGGGAGGTAGGGGAGAAGAGAGTACCGGGAGCATTGGATCGGAGGACACTAGTAGAAAAGAGGGCTTTGGTCCAGGCCGGGTTAGCCCATTAGTCCCGGTTTAGTCCAGAACCGGGACTAATGGGGGCATTAGTCCCGGTTCGTGAGCCTAGGGGCCACGTGGGCCATTTGTCCTGGTTCGTCTGGACCTTTTAGTCCCGGTTGGTGCCACGAACCGGGACTAAAGGGTGTGATGCCCATTAGTACCGGTTCGTGGCACCAACCGGTACTAAAGGATAGACCTTTAGTCCCGGTTTGAGCCACCAACCGGTACTAATGGGGTTTGAGGCATTAGTACCGGTTCATGGCACGAACCGGTACTAAAGGTCCCATTTTCAAACTCTACACACACACACACCCCAACCCTGGATCGCCTTTTTAGTTTTTTAAAAAATAAAAGAAAATAATGAAAATGTCAAAAAAAATAAAAGAAAATAAGTTTCCCATGTGATATGTGGTCTAGTTGTTGGGAAATTTGCAAATGTGAATTTCGACTTTATTTGCAAATTCTCTCTAGAATTTAGTAAAATGGGCATAACTTTTGCATACTAACTCGGATGAAAAAGTTTTTTATATGAAAAATCATCTACTCAAAAAGTTACATCCAAATTTAACGGGGAGAACCCCGTTAAAAATTTTCAAAATCCTCAAAAACCTAACAGAAAAAAAGTTACGAGGCTTTTAAGATCTACAGTGGAAAAAATCGAAAAAAAATTCAAACTGTGGTCAAACAATGGTCAAATTAATTATTTTAGAATATTAGTGTTACTAAATAATTATTTCAGTTATTTTGAATTTTGGTCAAATCTGGTCAAACTGTGGTCAAACAATGGTCAAACTAATTATTCAATAAATATTAGTGTTACTAAATAATTATTGTTTTTTAAAACAATAGTTTCAAACTCAAACAGTGAAATGTGTCACTTCATGCTCAAGCAAAATCCCTGAGGGTTAATAGGATTAACATCTTACTATTGTCAGGAAAACAACAAGTGCAGACTTAGAAACGAGGGAGAATAGAACCCGGAAGTTAAGCGTGATCAGGCTGAGGGAGTGGGAGGATGGGTGACCGTTCGGGAAGTTAGATGATTTGGAATGATGAAGGATGATTAGAGATTAGAGGATAAATTGAGCAGTGATGAGGGGTGGTGATTAGAGATTAGAGGTTAAAATAATTCAGAAATTTGAAAATAAAAAAAAATTCAAAAAAAATCATAAAATTTCCTTTAGTCCCGCTAAAGGTGGAGCTCCACGTGGCCGCGGTCTTTAGTCCCGGTTCGTGTAAGAACTGGGACTAAAGGGGAGAGGCATTAGTAACGACCCTTTAGTCCCGGTTCAAAAACCGGGACTAAAGGGCCTTACCAACCTGGACAAAAGCCCCCCTTTTTCTACTAGTGGGAGGAAGACGATACCAGGATAAGATTTGAGTGGTGGGGCAACGTGGAAGATAGGGGCCCACAGGACGCATGTCGGTCGCGTGAGGCGGCTGTCGACAGGAGAGTCTACATCCGGATGAATCAAATCAATTCCCATAAATTAAACATGGTTGAACATAAATAAAGTGCGTTGTTTCGACTAAAAGATTATTCTCTCTTTTTTACCTAAAAAAACTCTCTCCTCTCTTTCTCTCTAAAAAATACTATACTCTACCATATTTTAGAGGGGGAAAAAGAGAGGAAAGGAAACCCTCTCCTCTCCCCCCTCTCTCTTCTTTCTCTGTCTCTCTCTCTTTCGCTCTCCTTCCCTTGCCGCCGCCGCAACGCCACCTGCACGCAGTTCCTACTGTACTCGAGCGGAGATCACCCTCCTCTCTTCTCGGTAAGCCCTAATCCGCTCCCTCCCCCCTTCCATCTTCTTGGCCCGCGCCGTGAAATTTTGAATCCTCATCCTTCACAGAGCTGAGCAAACCGTCGCCAAAACCCTACCCGCCTGAGCTAGCTCCGAGTCTGATGACGAGAGAGACGGTGATCTTGAGAGCCCTCCTGCTCTAATGTAGGCTAGCAAGATGCATCCGCCACTCCCCCGCTCCAGTGTTTGCTGCGATGGCTCGACCCCCCTTCAAAAACAGCTTTGGTTGATCAGATCTGCTTTGTTTGTGATGCTTGTGTTCCTCACAGTAGTTGTTTAACCGATTTCCCACCTCGGATCTACCGCAGTACAATTGTTCGCATATGGATTGGATGAATTTTAGGCTCTCTAGATCCTACTGTCGGTGTCAGGTAGGATTGTTTGCATATGGATTTGGTGAATTCTAGCCCTCTACAGAGCCTACTGTTAGTGTCAGGTAGCTAGGATTACATTGGAGGGTTGCGGGGCCTCATGGAATTTGTTGCTAACCTCACCATCTTCTACTAGGTCTCAGGATTTTTTTTTGAAGGACCAAACATAGAACTTGCAGCGAGGCGTGGCCCAGGCTTTCAAATCTCAGGATTATAATTGTTCATCATTTCTTCCCGGTGGAAGAAAGTCTTCATCTAGAGATTGATGGAGTAATCCTCATTGTATTTTATGCCAATTTTTTACCAAATATTTAACTAGTAGAAGCTGCTTTATTAGTTCTCATCGTATTTTGTGCCAAATTTGGCCAAATATTTAACTAATAAAAGGTTAATGCATGTCACAAAAAATTATATCATTGGATTCAACTTTGAACATAGCTTCCGATAATATTATTTTTGATGACATGCATTAATATTTCGTTAGTTAAATTTATGCTCAAAATTTGACAGAAAATACGAAAGAGACCAATAAATAGGACAAAGGTAGTACTCAACACATCAACGTAGTAGTAATGATAGTTTTGCTGCTAATTAACGCACCACTTCCAGAACAATGGAACAAGAGTGAAGCAAAACTAATGCAATAGAATGGTGATAATACACCACTACCGGAAGGAAGGCTCCAACAAAATCAAACAGGTTGTTGAATGGCAGGCCATTCAGCTCAGCAACCACAAAGGCGGTACACCAATTGAAAGGTATCATTGCTCTTAATGTTGTAGTCCGCCAGGGTGCGGTGGTCCTCAAGCTGCTTGCCAGCAAAGATGAGGCGCTGCTGTCTAGGGGGAACACCGTTCTTCTCGTAGATCTTCACCTTGACACTGTCGACGGTGTCCGAGCTCCCAACCTCAAGGGTGAGGCTCTTCCATTCCGGCGTCTTCACAAAGATTCGCATCAGACCATCTGGGCTACATGGGAGGAGGATGAGGAGAAGAGTGGACCCTTTACAAATGTTGTGGTCAGCCAAGGTGCGCTTGCCGTCCTCCAGCTGTTTGTTGGCAAAGATGAGGCACTGCTGGACCTTGGGAAAGCCCTCAGTGTTTTCGATCTTGGCCTTCACCTTGTCAATGGTGTCCAGGCTGTCGACTTCCAGAGTGATGGTCCTGCCTTCTAGCGTCTCCGTCACGAAGATTTGCATCTTTTCTTGGAGGTCAAGCGTGAAATCATGCTTGATGTCGTAATCCGCCAATGTACGGTTGTCTTCCAGCTGCACCCCGTCGAAGACAAGGCGGTACTGCTCCTGGATCTTTGCTTTGATTGTGTAAAGGGTGTCTGACAAGTGGACCCCTCTGAGACAGATTTTCCTGCCGGCGGGATTCTTGACAAAGATGTGCACTTTGGATGGGCTAGCAAACCAAAAATCACCAATTGTTAGACAATATTTAGGCTGTAGAACAATACAGAAAAACGTCAATAATTCCAGCAGGTAGTACAAGCAAGTACCTAATAAATAAAAAACAATACAAGCAAGAAGATTAATCTAATCTGTAAATACCTTGTTTATACAAAACATGGTATCACACTAAGCCTAACATGCAAACGTTTCAAGACTTAAGCAAACATAAAAATATACATGCATGGTTCACTCAGTTCTGTACATTGAAGAGACTAGTTAGGCGCCCATGCTTTGCTAGCAAATAAGAAGGAACATATACAATTATTCATCAAGTCATAACAATATATAACGTTCAGGTGTTCATAATGGCACTATTAGCACCTTAGGAGTACTTGTATTTGATAGGCCGAAGATGAGTGGATTTGATTCAATTAGCTAGCTGAGGGATCTAAGCTGACAAAGAATGTGTTCCAGAATCTGATAATAGAGTTTATCCAGTGAACAAAATGCTTTCCTAACAGGATACTGCACTGATCCTAACAGCAACTGAGGGGCTGATTTGCATCAGCTACTAGTATTAACTGTAGGAGACACGCATATAAAATAGAAAAACTGAGTGAAAGATTTATAGAAACAGCTCTGCATATCATGTGTAAGCTTCTGATTTTTAGTAGTGAGGAAAGATTTATAGAAACAGCTCTGCATATCGAATCTCAGTTACATGGAAAGATTCACAAAGACAACTAGTGGAAGGTAAATCATACGCTATCACGTGGATAAGAAATAGTGAGTCTCAGACACCCGACAGCTTAAGAGTTAGACATGGGGGTCAGTATAGCAACACTAGAACCAAATAGATATTTGAGAGCCCGACAAGACCATGAAATTTGCAGACACTTCCAACGCACTGTAGGAAACACGGAGAGGTTCCCGATACAGACAAATGCTGTACCTATTACGAAACTGATAACCCAAAAGGAAGAGCTTACATGGGCTAGATGATCTCAAATGCTTTTTGCCATGAGAGCATGGCATCTCCACAGAATAATTTGACAACATTAACACCGATGCAATGCTGGAAGGCTGGTCAGGGTGGTCAGACAGGCGTCTAAGCAAGGTAAGACCATTGTGATCCAGGTTACACTAGCAGCAAAGAGCCAGGACAAATGGTTCGCACACGATTCGGGAGCAAGAAAAACAGGGAACTCTTCCAGTAGACAGCTGAACCATGACGAACAGGCCAAGCTCCTCCCAACAGGGACTCCGGTTCGAACCCGACAAACCAAAGCTACCGTATGGGGACGCAAGGCAAGACGACCAGAAGATCACGATGGAAGGTAGAGGAGGCGAAAGAGGAGTGGGAAGGGGAGAGAGAGGTTTGCACGGTTCATTTACTCGTCCATGTCGGCACCGTCAATCTGCGATGAATGGCTGCCATCTTCTTCATCGTCCCCGCCGCTGCTGCTGCTGTCGCCAACTTCCTTCTCTTCCTCCTCAGAATCTGCCAAGTCCATCAAACACGCAAGCCACTCAACGACCCCGCACAGAACAAAGAATGTGATGCGTATGCATCGTGCACATTGCGCGCAGGAGTCAGTAAAACTCACCATGGATGCTACCTTCCGTGCCAGAGGCAGAGACAGCAGGAGCAGCTTCCTCGACATGGTCTTCCAGCTTGGGACCAGCAGGTGACAGGTCCAGGCGCTTCTTTGGGGGCATTCTGGCAGGCTGTCTGTCAAGGATTTGATTTTCATGTTAGTGATTCTGCACAGGGATCTCTATGACAGTCAGTAATTCATATGCCAATTAATTGCTAATGGAAGATTTGATTTTCATGTTAGTCAAAGCGCGATGCAGGTGCGGCAAGTTGGGGTGGGGATGGGGTACAATTCGGAAGAGAAATGGCATAGCTTCATCACCAAAAAGTAAACATAAAGTGCCCAATTAGCTTACTAACACTTTCTAGAATAGAACCAACAACTAGCAGGCAAATGCCAAATCAGGCAACAAGACTCAACATTACAGAGGCTAGCTAGAGCACCCTTCAGAATTGCTACACTACAATCTACAATGCATTGATCCTATTCAGGCTTATAGTAACTAAAGTTAACAGCATGCAGATGCTTCCGTCCAGCTTTTATATTTACCTAAAAAACGTCGACGCTTGCATGTTGCAACAGGTCGTACAAGCAACGACAGAAATATCTAGTGACAAAGGCTGAAGAATACATATGACAATCTTTACTAAGATCGACAATCTTTCCTGTCTATCGTGTGCATAAAGACAAAACAAAATTTCAGAAATATGAAGTGTCTAACTTACTAGATTCTCTGGTGTGAGGACACACATATAACAAGAACTGCTATGTATCACCGATCTCTACATGAAGAGTGTCTTCCAAGAGAAGAACTGATGGAGAATAATCCTACGATCTACTTAACATATAAGATGATATGAGGTTAGCAACAAATTTCATGAGGCCAGGCAACGCTCCAATGCAATCCTACCTGACACCGACAGTAGCATCTAGAGAGGCTAAAATTCACCCAATCCATATGCGAACAACTGCACATACAGCAGTGCAGTACAGTCTAGGGCGTCATCAATCATACAGTGCTGCACCAACTACAATAGCATAAAAAACAACTACTGTGAGGAGGGGAGGGGCGGATGCATATCGGTAGCCTACACTAGAGCAGAAGGGCTCTCAAGAAGACGCTCTCTCTCGTCATCGGAGTCGGAGGAGCTAGGTCAGATGAGCGGGTTAGGGCTTACCGAGAGGAGAGGAGGAAGATCTTCGCTGGAATCCGGTAGGACCGTAGGAGATGCGTGCGGGCGGCGGCGGCGGCGGTGGCGGAGGAAGGAGAGCGGTCCAAGCGAGAGAGAGAGAGAGGGGCAGAGGAGAGGGTTTCTTTTTTATTATATATTATATAGAGAAAAGGAGAGAAGTTTTTTTAGGGGACAAAATAAAGAGAGGAGAGTTTTTTCAGTTTATAAACATTGCACTTTATTTATTATTCAACCAAGTTTGTGTGCAGGCTTATATACAGTAACTAAAGTTAAGACTTAGGACCCCGCGGGTCCGGAGATGAGCGGCGGGGCTTGCCGAGGGTCCGTGAACCCGCTGGGGGTTTCGAGGTGCCTCCACTAGTGGCGATTCCCGGTCACGATGGTGAGGTCGCAGAGGAAGCGCAAGATTCTTACGCAAGGCCAGTAAGTCTTCCGCCCATGACTTGGCGTTGTTCTTGGATAGTAACTTTAGGTGTTTCTTGTCAAGTCTTGGGGATTTCAGGCCCGCTCGGTCCTTGAAGGAGGCCAGCACAGTCGGGAACTCATCCATGCCACTCCCCTCGCCGGCGCCTGATGCTCCCGCGTTTGGCATGCCAGAGGTTGCGGGACACGAGTAGGAGCCTCCGCTGGAGGCTGCCAAGACCAGGGCAGATAAGAGTGATGACTCTATTTTTCTTTGTTACTTATGTGTGGTAGGATGATATCTTAGGTTTGCTTATTTTAGCGGTGTTCAATTGCTTTACCTTCTCTTGTCGTTCCGGAGCCCGCTGACGTGGTTGTGTCAGGGGTACGTGTTCCAAACCCCATAGCCAAGAAAGTTATTACTGCTGGCATCAAGGAAGTTGGGACCATCACTCCTGGCACTATGGAGACACCTGATGTGGTGCCGACGGTGGAGACCACGACCGAGACCGTTGTTGCCCTTGTACCTCCATCAAAGCCTGCCACCCATGCCTCGAAGCCCGAGGCCACTACCTGGATATGAGGCAAAAGAAGAAGAGGAAGGCGGTGGCAGATTCAGCCATGGTGTCGTTGTCTCTTCTCTTTCCAAAGGGAAGCGAGTTGGGACCAGATGTGGCGGAGGAGACCAGGGTCGCCATGGGTGGGTTGCCAAGGAGATGAAGCTCTTCTGATTAGCCATCCAAAAGCTTGGCTTGTCGGTGGAGCTTGGGTTCACGGTGAGTCATTCCCGTCTATGTCATTTGGTTTGTGCTTATGGTAGTTGTAGCCCTCGAGACTAAGTGCGGTACCAGCCTGGAATCAGGCTTAGTTTATGTTGAACCTTGCATTCCGCTTTATCAACCCCTTGTTTACTGAATATGACTTCACTCTTTGCGCAGGCCGGACGCCGAGAATTCGAAGATGCGCGAACAGCTTGAGGCTTGGCGGTGGGCCAATGAGCGCTTGGAGCACGCATGCACTAATTCTATCTATAAGTTCACTCCTTTTCCATATTGTCCCCTTGTTCTTCTTTTTTACTGAGCTCTGGTTTTTGGCTGCCTTGCAGCCCCCGAGAAAGCAGCGCAGCTCCGACAGACTTTGGAGGATGCCCACCATGTGAGTGATGAAGCCAAGGATGCCGCGCATGCTGCTGAGGAGGACGGTGTTCTGAAGGAGACCATCCACAGCCTCGAAGCCAGTGTGAAGACCAAGCGGAATGCGTGCGAGGTCCTACAATCCCAGCTTGAAGGTAGCAAGGGCGAGCAGAGGCGCCTTCGTGAGGAGGTCGGGACCCTTGTGACGTAGTTCCAAAGTCGCAACAAGGTCTGCAAGAAGCTTGAGGAAGAAGCTCTACAGCTTGAAAACACGTTGTCGAACACGTCCACACAACTCCGCCATGCGCAAGAGCACTACGAGCATCAAGATCATCATCGTCTTCCAGACCCTACCTATCCATCTAAAAACTGGCGTCGTTCCACTTGTCTCGGCACCACATGGCCCTCTAGTCTCTCCTCCTATAAATACCCTGTCGTCGTCCCCTGAAACGCCAATCCACCTTAAAACCCTAGACGCTGCCCCCAAATCCCCAATGCTACACCACCCACCATGGCCTGCAGTAAGGTGACTATCCCCAATGCTCCATGGTGGCTGAGGTAGGCCTATTCGGCCAAAGCCTCCTCGTCCTCATCCCCCTTTCCTGCGCCACGCCCCATCACGGTCCTCCCGCCGTGTTCCTCCTTCTCCAACGGTGAGGACAAGGACAACTTGATTCCAACTCTTAGCCAATTCCAACTCAATGTGAAATTCATGTGATTCACAATATGCTTCTGAAAGCATGCAATCATAGTATTATGATCCTCATCACTTCAACTTCTGATCGTAAACATGGCTACCGATATTAACTGCACTGGGTACGAAGAAAGGAAATAAAATGAGTAAAGAAGGAGGCTAGTTGTCCGTCAAACTGCATACATATTGTATTCTCAATCAACTGATGAAAATACAGACCCAGGTTTCGCATGATAGATGGATAAACAGAACTACATATTAACATACTGCTAAATGATATTGCTAGTACGTAGTTTTACTGATAACACACGACACTTCTACAGTGAAGGAACAATACCGGAGCTCATAACACACCACTACTGGAAGGAAGGCTCCTGCAAAATAAAACAGGTTTGTTGAATGGCAGGCCATCAAGCTCAGCAACCACATTGGCGGAGCACCAGATCAAGGGTAGAATTGCTCTGAATCTTGTAGTCTGCCAGGGTGCGGCCATCCTCCAACTGCCTGCCAGCAAATATGATGCGCTGCTGTATAGGGGGAGTGCCATCCTTCTCGTAGATCTTCACCTTGACAGTGTTGATGGTGTCCGAGCTCCCGATGTCAAGGTCCAGGGTCCTCCCATCAAGAGTCCTGACAAAGATGTGCATCATCCTACTTTCTCCTGGCTTACACGGGCGGAGGACAAGGAGGAGGGTGGACTCCTTCAAGATGTTGTGATCAGCCAAGGAGCGGTTGTCGTCCTCCAGCTGTTTGTTGGCGAAGATGAGGCACTGCTGGCCCTTGGGAAAACCCTCCATGTCCAAGATCTTGGACTTCACGTTGCCTATAGTGTCTAGGCTGTCGACCTCGAGGGCGATGGTCCTTCCAGAGAGCGTCTCCGTCACGTAGATTTGCATCTTTTCCTGGAGGTCAATTGTAGAGTCATGCTCGATGCCATAATCGGCCAATGTGCGGTTATCTTCGAGCTGCAACCCATCAAAGACGAGGTGGTACTGCTGCTGGATCTTTGCCTTGACGGTGTATAGGGTATCTGATGGGTGGACCTTGAAGCGGATTGTTCTGCCGGTGGGGTTCTTGACAAAGATATGCATTCTGGATGAGCTACAGACACAAACATCAACAATTGAGACAATATATTTAGGCTGTAGAACAATACAGAAGAACATAGAAAGAGCCTATTATTAAAACAGTAGAAGCAAGAAGAGAAATCTACTGCATAAATACTTCGTTTATACAGAACAAGGTGCAACACTAGCTAAGCCAAGCTTGCACCGTTAAGTCTTGAGCAATCATTAATAATATACATGCATGGTTCACTCAGTTCTGTAAATTGAAGAGACAAGTTAGGTGCCCGTGAGTTGCTAGGGAATAAAACGGAACATATGGCTATTTGGTGAACACACCTGTCAAGTGCAGTTTTTCATGGGGTAGCAACAAACGTCGCCGTTTTTTCTCTACTTTCCCTAATCACATCAGTATATATATATATACTCACCAAATTGTATTATACCCTGTGCAAACTTAGTGGTACACTAAAGGAGAATATTGCTGCTGGTTTTTGCTAAAAAAAATCTAGTTTCATTTCATTTTTATCACTGGCACTATAACTTGAAGAACAATAATCTATGTGTGAGCTTATGAATTTTAGTAGCGAGAAAAGATTCACTAAAACAGCTCTGAATTTCAGTACCGTCCCGGGAAAGATTTACAAAGACAGTTGATGAAAGGTAAATCATGCACTATCACGAGGCTAAGAGAAATGATTGCGCAAAAGTGATTTAAGGCGCGAGCTGTAGAGCTATCCGAGTCATGGGGATCAGGATAGAAACAGTAGAACCAAATAGATACCGAGAGAGCACGACTGGACAATTTACGACCAAGAAATTTGCGGATGCATGAAAAGGTTCCCAATCCAGACGAAGGTGGCCTGTTATGGATGGTCGCGATTTATGAATGAGAGCATGGCGTCTCCCCAAAACCTTTGACAACATTAACACAGGTTCACTGGTGGCAGGCTGACCAGGGAGCTCACGCGGACGTCAGCCTAGCAGCAATTGGTAATGGAAGATTCTATTTTCATGTTAGTCAAGACGCGTTACGGGTGTGGCATGCTGGGTTGAGGGGAGGGGGTAGAATTGGTACAGACAGTGTACAGGTGAATGCCAAATCAGCCAACAAGAGTCACAGTTACAGAAGCTAGCTAGCTAGAGCACCCTTCAGAGTTACTACCACACCATACAAGGCATCAATCTTAACCGAAAACAGAATATGCAGCCTTACTAACTAAAATTAACGGCATGCAGATGCCTAAGTCCAGCCTTTATTTACACACAAGAGGTCAACGGTTGCAACAGGTAAGGTCATAGAAGCAACAAGTGAGACGATGTATATAGTCACCACACATATAACGATTTTGGACATACATATAAAGTACCTATCTTATTAGATTATGCGGCGGGGACATACATATAACGAGAACTCGACCAGGTGTATCTGATATGATATATACTCCATCGATCTCTAGACAAAGAGTTTCATGATGAACAATTATGTTCCTAAGATCTAGCAGAGGATGGCGAGGATGGCAACAAATTCCATGAGGCCAGGCAACGCTCTAATGTAATATTCCTAGCTACCTGACACTGACAGAAGGGTCTACAGAGGGCTAGAATTCACCCAATATACATCTGCTCAGTGAAGCCACTCAGAATTTTGTCGTGGAACCCCGTCTCAAGAACCCCGTCTCTCTCTAGTCATCGGACTTGGAGCTAAAACTCCACGGCGCAGGCGAAGAAGATGAAAGGGGGATGAGCGGATTAGGTCTTACCAAGGGGAGGAGGAAGATCTTCGCTCGAGTCCGGTGGGAAAAAATTCTATGAGACCAGGTCTCACGGATTAGCAGGTGAGACCCATCCTGATGGATGACACATGGCATTCACAAATCACAAAGCATCCACCCCACCCCCCACCTGAAATCAGGGGGGGAGAGATTAGATGCTTTGTGATTTGTGAATGCCACATGTCATTCATCAGGGCGGGTCTCACCTGATTTATATGAGACCTGGTCTCATATAATTTTTTTCCGAGTCCGGTAGGAGATGCGGGCGGGCGGCGCTGCGGCGGCGGCGGAGGAGGAGGAAGGAGAGCGGTCGAAGCGATAGAGAAAGAGAGAGGTTTATATATATATATATATATATATATATAGGAAAAAAAAGGAGAGGAGAGGTTTTTTGTGGGGAAAGGAAACCAACTGCAGATAGTCATCCATATTTTCTTCTTTTTTGCCGCTTGTCAAGGGTGTTGCCGAGCAATCTGGCAACCTTGTTGAGGCAGATTATCAGCACCCAAAGTGCAGAGCTGGACTGTACCGATTTTACAATTTTGTCGTGGCTCGGCAGGGAACATCTGCTCGGTGAAGCCACTCGGAATTCTGTCGTGGATGGACACGAAACATCTACTCAAGTGAAGTCACTCGAAAATTTGTCGTGCCTAAACACGGAATATCTGCTCAAGTGAAGTCACTTGGAATTTCATCGTGCCTAAACACAAAATATTTGCTCGAGCCAAGTCGCTCTAAATTTCATCGTGCCAGAACACGGAATGTATGCTCGAGTTAAGTCACTTGGAATTTCATCGTCACAGAACATCTCCTCGAGTGAAATGCAACATACATGAGGTTCAAGTTCTTCTTCCTTTTGGCCGCCAGGAGTCCAATCAGTGCATCCAGTCCTTGTAGTCTTCGAGCCTCTGTCAGACTGCATAAGTCTGCCAAAGGTTCAAATTCTTCTTGGCCACTGGAAGTCCGATCAGTGCACCTAATGGGTGTAGTCCCCGAGCCTCTAACAGACTGTGTGAGTCTGATGGAGGATCTCCATGATATTCCTGGGACTTTCGTTAGACAATGGTTGTTAGGCAAAGAGAACATAGTAAAATTTTCTACTACATCTCACCAAGTGCTTGCGATGTCGAGTATGTTAGAGTTTATATGTAATACGTTTGTAATCTCAACTAAACATCTCTCTCTCTTATCTCGTAGCATATCTAACCATCGAATCCTAGAGATTGGTAGGTCCCAACTTGTACTCCAAGATTGGCCTTTGCGCCTTGATCAATATAAGTCCAACGCGGCTCCCTTACGAGGGAGTAGAAACGCTTCCTGATATGGTATACAGAGCCAACCTCTTCCCATCTATCTAGCCAGAAAAGCTTCTCCTTCGATCACCACCACCACATCGATCGCCACCACCATTGCCAGATCACAATCACCACACCACCATGTCCTCCTCGGCCACCATCGTCATCAACCTTGGGGCTCCACTAGCCGAGAAACTCACCAGAACCAACTATATCCTATGGAGGACCCAGGTCATGCCGGGACTGCGAGGAGCGCAAGTCACCGGCCTCCTGGATGGATCCGACGTTGCGCCACCGAAGACAGTGCAGCAGCAGCAGGCGGACAAGACCACGGCAGAGGTGCCAAACCCTCTGTATGCACAATGGATCTCGAAGGACCAGCAGGTCCTGAGTCATCTCCTGAATTTTCTGTCGAAAGAGATTCTCGCCCAAGTCACGAGTAAGGAGACAACTTTTGATCTTTGGACTACTATCACTACTATTTTTGCCTCGCAGTCCCAATCTCGCATCACAAACTTGCGGATTGCCATCACCAACACCAAGAAGGGATCCATGTCGAGCACCTCCTACATCGCCAAGATGAAGAACCTGGCGGATGAACTTGCCGCGACGGGTCGCCCTGTCTCTGATCCAGAGATGGTCGACTACGTGCTTGCGGGTCTCGACAGAGACTATGACGCTGTCGTGGCGGCTATCGGCGCAGTCAAGTCGACGATCTTAGTTGACGATCTCTTCGCCCAGATCGCGGCGTTCGATCAGCGGGTGGAGATGCTAGGCGACGGCGTCGATGTTGGCTTCAACTCCTCAGCAAACATGGCATACAGGAGACGTGGGCGCGGCTATAGCAGGGGGCGCGGCCGCGGCTATAGCAGAGGTCGTAGCCGAGGCAGGCGCTCCTCCCCGAGTCCATCTGGCGGCAACGGTGGCGGCGGCGGCGGCCGTGGCCGCCCACAGCAACAACGGCAGAAGCAGGTTCGTGATTATCCGGAGTGTCAGATTTGTCACAAACATCATCCAGGGGGCGCCCGTGACTGCTGGCACAGGTATGATGAAGATGAGCCTGAGGATAAGGGGGCCAACATGGTCACCTATTCCTACGGTGTTGACACGAACCGGTACGCGGACACTGGCGCCACGCATCACATCACCGAAGAGCTGGACAAGCTGACCATCCAGGACAAGTATCATGGACATGATCAAGTGCACACCGCGAGTGGTTCTGATATGCAAGTTTATCATATTGGTCATTCAATTGTTAGAACCCCTAATAAAAATCTACATCTAAACAAAATTCTTCATGTTCCTGAAACTTCAAAAAGCCTTCTATCTGTTCATCGATTTACTCGTGATAACCACGTCCTCATTGAATTTTATCCTTATTTCTTTCTTGTCAAGGACTTGGCCACGAGGAGAATACTTCTTAGGGGCAGATGTGTGGGAGGACTTTACCCACTCATATCTTCTTCATCATCGTCATCGAATAAACAAGCTTTTGCGGCTATCAAGCCTTCATCATCAAAGTGGCATAGTAGATTAGGTCATCCTTCGTCAATTATAGTTAAACGTGTTCTTAGTGAAAATAAGCTTCCTCACTCCCATGAAGTTAGTATTGAGTCAGTTTGTGATCCATGTCAACAAGCTAAAAGTCATCAGTTACCATATCCTGTGTCTACTAGCATCTCCACTGCACCCCTATAACTTGTATTCTCAGATGTATGGGGACCAGCTCCCACTTCAGTTGGTAGATACTCATATTATGTAAGCTTTATTGATGATTTTAGAAAGTTTACTTGGATCTATCTTCTTAAGAAAAGATCTGAAGTGTTTCAAGTCTTCTCCAATTTTAAAAATCTTGTTGAGAGAAAACTGAACACCAAGATTATTGCTATGCAAACCGATTGGGGGGGGTGAATACAGGAAGTCGAGTTCCTTTTTTCAGCAACTTGGCATTTCTCATCACGTTGCATGTCCACATGCACACCAACAGAATGGTTCTGCAGAGAGAAAACATCGTCATGTTGTAGAAGCAGGTCTTGCCCTACTCGCCAATGCATCTATGCCACTCAAATTTTGGGATGAAGCATTCCTCACTGCTACATATCTCATCAACTTGATGCCTAGCAAATTCATTAATTTTGAAACACCCATCACACGTCTCTTTGCCACCACTCCAGATTATAAATCTCTTCGAGTGTTTGGTTGTGCATGTTGGCCCAACCTCCGACCATACAATACACGCAAGCTTGCTTTTCGTTCCAAAAAATGTGTTTTTCTGGGGTATAGTCCTCTCCATAAAGGAGTCAAGTGTTTAGATGTCACTTCTGGCAGGGTCTATATATCACGAGACGTTGTTTTTGACGAATCTGTCTTCCCTTTTGAGTCCCTTCATCCGAACGCCGGAGCCCGTCTAAAACAAGAAATTCTTCTTCTTCCTCCTAATCTCCAGTCCTTTGATCAAGGGGGCGACAATTGTACTGATCAATATGACTGTTCAACCAGTTCTCGTGTTGCATCTACTCATGTGCAGGTCCATGGTGAAAATGCAGAAGAAAACGGAGTTGAAAATGATGATCAGAATCCAGTACAAAACGGAGGTATATTGCATGTGGAGGAAGAAGACGGAGTCGGCGCTGAACACGAGGAAGATCTGCTCCAGCCTACGACGCCAGTGTGACAAGATCCCTCGGGATCGGCGCGGGGATCCGCCCTGGATCGCGCGCGCACGGCGGGCCAGCAGCGAGCTGCCACGTCATCAGGGAGCGCGTCGGCCCCGCGTCCCATGCATGGGCGGGCGACAGCTACCGCGCAGCAGCAGTTGGTCGGCTCGGGATCCAGCCCGTGCGTGCGCATGCAGCTGCATGCAGGATCTTCTGCGGCAAATGACTCTGCAGCAACTGGCTCTAGCAGCACAAGTGCAGCCACACAGCAGGT
The DNA here is from genome assembly GCF_002162155.2 of Triticum dicoccoides. Lineage (NCBI taxonomy): Eukaryota > Viridiplantae > Streptophyta > Magnoliopsida > Poales > Poaceae > Triticum > Triticum dicoccoides. Next base: position 833,802,956 of record NC_041385.1, read on the forward strand.
TACAGAGTCTGGGATCGGATCTCCTGCGCAAAGCAATGAATCTGGTGCATCTTCAGGATCTTCTGCGACAGAAACCTCCACGTCCTCTCCTGTGCAACAGCCTGCTCAATCTCAGCCAGTGGTGACGTCACGTGTTACAACTCGCCTGCAGAAAGGTATAAAGAATCCAAAGGTTCGAACTGATGGTACAATACGATATGGTATGATGTGTATTGCAGGAGAACCAACAAAAGTAGAAGATGCCCTTGGAGATGTGAGGTGGAAACATGCAATGGATGAGGAATACTCAGCACTTATGAGGAACAAGACATGGCATCTTGTACCTGCACAGAGAGGTAAAAATATTATTGATTGTAAGTGGGTGTACAGAATTAAAAAGAAGGCAGATGGCTCTATAGACAGGTACAAGGCACGGTTAGTTGCAAAAGGCTTCAAACAACGGTATGGATTAGATTATGAGGATACATTTAGTCATGTTGTCAAGGCCGCAGCCATTAGGCTTTGTGCTATCTATTGCTGTGTCCAGGGGATGGAGCTTGAGGCAGCTAGACGTTCAGAACGCGTTTTTGCATGGTGTTCTGGAAGAGGAGGTTTATATGAAACAACCACCTGGGTATGCAGATAAGAAAAAGCCTCATTATGTGTGCAAGCTTGACAAGGCACTTTATGGCCTAAAACAGGCCCCAAGAGCATGGTACTCAAGGTTAAGCTCTGAGCTGAGGTGTCTTGGTTTTGTTGCATCCAAGGCTGATACGTCACTCTTTATTTATAACAAGGCAAACACAGTTATATTTATGTTGATATATGTTGATGATATTATAGTTGCAAGTTCTTCACAAGATGCCACTAATGCTCTTTTGCATCATTTGAGATCAAAGTTTGCCTTGAAGGATCTTGGTGATTTGCACTTCTTCTTAGGCATTGAAGTTAAGAAGATTCCAGATGGTATAGTTCTGAACCAGGAAAAATATGCTACTGAACTTTTAGCTCATATGGAAATGAAGGACTATAAGCCTTCACCCACTCCATTGTCTTCTTCAGAAAAACTTTCAGCCTTTGAAGGTGAGCCACTCAAAGAAGAAGAAAGTACGAGATACAGGAGTGCTGTAGGAGCTTTGCAATATCTGACACTTACAAGACCAGACATATCATTTGCAGTTAATAAGGTTTGTCAGTATTTGCATGCACCCACTTCTGCATACTAGACAGCTGTAAAAAGGATTGCCAGGTACATCAAACATACTGTGAGCCTTGGGTTACAATTTAGACGTTCTGGCTCTACTCTTGTGAGTGCTTTCTCTGATGCTGATTGGGCAGGATGTAGTGATGATAGAAGGTCAACTGGAGGCTTTGCTGTATTCTTTGGTTTTAATCTTATCTCTTGGAGTGCCAGGAAACAAGCTACAGTGTCAAGGTCAAGTACTGAGGCTGAGTACAAGTCACTAGCAAATGCAACTGCTGAGATTATCTGGGTTGAATCCTAGCTAAATGAGTTAGGGGTTAAACAACACCGTGTCTCATGTCTTTGGTGTGATAACTTGGGAGCCATCTATCTCTCTGCTAACCCAGTCTTTCATGGTCGAACTAAACACATTGAAATTTACTTTCACTTTGTAAGAGAAAGAGTTGCAGAGAAGAAGCTGGATATCAGATTCATTCCATCAAAAGATCAAGTGGCAGACGGGTTCACCAAGGCATTGCCAGCTCGGCCATTTGAAGAGTTCAAGAGGAATATCAACCTAGGATAGTTGAGATTAAGGGAGGGTGTTAGAGTTTATATGTAATACGTTTGTAATCTCAACTAAACCTCTCTCTCTCTTATCTCGTAGCATATCTAACCACCGAATCCTAGAGATCGGTAGGTCCCAACTTGTACTCCAAGATTGGCCTTTGCGCCTTGATCAATATAAGTCCAACGCGGCTCCCTTACGAGGGAGTAGAAACGCTTCCTGACAGAGTAAATAATAATATGCATGTTTAATTAATTTAAATTGCTTCGATGCAGCCCCTGGGTGATGTCTCAAGGAGATAAGAGATGATGTAGCCCGGGTATGACCTCAGAGAGTCAAGTTAGCGCGGCGGGGCGCAGTGGGTGCCATAACTTCACAGTGGCTATTAAAACAAAAGTTGGACCTCACTCTTTGGTCCCATAGGTTGAACCGTTGAAGCTTGGTACTTCGAGGGATCACGCCGGGCTATGGCGTGATTACCTGTCCTCTCGTGCCCCATAACCTGCATGTAAAAACTTCTTTTTGAAATATACTAGAACAATGCCCGTGCCTTGCAATAGGATATAAATATTCTAATACGTTACTTTATGATTTACTTGTCAATAATAATGCGATTGTATAAATAAATGTTCTTCCAATTCTAACCGTGAATTACCTTATATTTTGATTAGAAGGTTGGTAAGTAAATTAAAATGGAATTTGTTCAGAAGGTAAGTAACTTAAGTGATTGATTATCATACATGAGTGGTGGGAAGAAAGGTGAAATGAAACCTTACGTTCTTTTTAAATAGTAGAGATTTAAGTAGTAGAGATTCAGGTGGGAAGCCTTTTCCCCTTGATAGTTTTAAAAAAAATGGACTTGGAAACTACGCACACATTACTAAAACTAGAATACGAAGATAAGATTAGACGAGTGTAAATGCAAATAGCTTAAGCTCTTTTGGTTGTATCTAACATTATCTTTAATTTCACTTGATTTTGTTTGATCCTTGCGATTAGCATTTTAGTGAGTTGGTGGACCGTTAGCTTTTGCTCTTGCTAACCAGACAGTCAGGTTGCGACCGGTTTTGCAGGAGACAAAGAGTAGGCGTCAGGTATCGGCCTTTTTCATTATTCTGACCCTTTCAACGAACTTTGTCACAAAATAAACTCGACGTGAAAGTATTTCATGATCTGACCCTTTTAGCAACGCCACAGCCCGCGGCGTTTCTGCCCAACATAGAAACGCCGAGGTAGCTAGCGTTTCTGATCAAAGAAGAAACGCTGTGGTAGCTAGCGTTGTGGACCAGGTAAGAAACGCCAAAGGCGCTGGCGTTGCTGCCCATCATTGAAACGCCAATGACCATGGCGTTGCTGCCCTTTTTCATGTGCATATGGAATGTGGATGAACAACCTAACTAATAAGGCTAATTAATTATGACCAAAGAGGGCAGCAACGCCATGGTTCCTTGGCGTTTCTATGATGGCCAGAAACGCCATCGCCTTCGGCGTTTCTTACCTGGTCCGAAATGCTATCTACCTCGGCGTTTCTTCTTTGATCAGAAACGCTATCTACCTCGGCGTTTCTATTTTGGGCAGAAACGCCGCGGGTTATGGCGTTGCTAAAAAGGTTAGATCGTGAAATACTTTCACGTCGAGTTCATTTTGTGACAAAATTCGTTCAAAGGGTTAGAATAGTGATTTCGGCCTTAGGTATCGAGCACATTTATTTAGACGTCTCGCAAAAAAGATAGAAAACCCAACAAAAAAGTAAATTCGAATGAGCTGCAACTGAGGGTAATGCGTCCAATGTGGAGTAGCCCCCGATTGTACTGCAACGCTCAAAGGTAGACCGGTCAAAAACCAAATAATATAGTTGAGGAACTAATAAATTTTATTTCATCGAGTTTGACTCGGGTGCGGGTGAGGAGCAACTCCCGAGTGACACTGAGAAGAGACAAAAAACAAACTCACCAAGGAGTAAAAATGCAGTTTAATCACAAAAGGTGACTTAGCTGTTTTATGCCCCACGTGTTGGTGATGTGGTCTGAGTTGCTGAAGCGATGACACGACTAAGCGAAGTCCTCGGCGGAGTCGGCCACGGAGAACACAGAGTCGGTGATGGCGAAGTCGACATCAATCGTGTTGCAGCGGGGGTCAGCAGACTGTGTTTGAAGTGGACGTAGTGACGAGGCCGGTATAGGAGTAATGCTACACATACAAAAAGATACATGCTTTTACATAAAGGTGGGTTTTGATTGGAGATTAAGGGGGAGAAGCCCCCCCCCCATGAAAATCAAGGGGAAGGTTAGTTAGTTTAAAAAGATCCTAATTAGCGTGTAAAAGCATGTAAACCTTTATATGTTTAGCATTATTGGCTGGTATAGCGAGGTTGTTGTGTGATAAGATCGGTGCAGCAAAGCCCGATTCCATGGAGCGACGACGTTGAGCAACAAGGTCGTACACCAGAGTGATCATGTGATCTATGTACACAAAAGTACAATCCAAAGTAACTAGAATAAAATACGTGCTAAAATAATTGGACTAGGCAGCACCCGTAGTGTACGAGGAGCAAGTTGGGTCGGAACCAGCAGGAACCCGGGCTCCACCGATAAGCCAAGCTTCCGGATGCCCAAGCAGAAGAGCTTCATCTTCTCAGCAACCCCGTCCATGGCGGCCCTGGTCTCCTCCGAACATCTGGACCCAACTCGCTCCCCTTTGGAAAGAGAGACGACAACGACACCACGGCTAAGTCTGCCGTCGCCTTCCTCTTCTTCTTTTGCCTTGTACCCAGGCCGGTGTCCTCGGGCTTCAAGGCATGATTGGCAGGCTTCAATGGAGGTACCAGAACAACAACGGCCTCAGTCACGGGGCTCCCCAGATGACACCACCTCAGGCAGCTCCACAGTGCCAGGAGCGCTAGTCCCGGCTTCCTTGATGCCAAGGATGACAACTTTCTTGGCTAAGGGAGCCGTGGGATCCTAGACCCCCATCTCGGCGACTACAAGCGGGCCTGAAACCTGTACCCTTGGCACAACCAAATGGGCGGTCTCCGGAACGGCAGGAGAAGGCGAAGCAGCTGAACACCACCAAATAAACTACACTAAGATAACATCCTACCACACACAAGTAACAAAGGAAATAGAGTCAACACTCTTAGCTACCCCTGGTCAGCCTCCAGCGGAGGCTCTTGTTCGTGTCCCAGGACCTCTGGCATGCCGGGCATGGGGGACGAGGGCATGGAAGAGCTTCCGGCTACGTTGGCGTCCTTGTTGGACCGATCAAGCTTGAAATCACCAAGGCTCGAGAAGAAACATGTAAAGTTACTATCCAGGAACAAACCAAGTAACGGACAGAAGACTTGCCGGCCTTGCACAAGGATGTTGCTTTTCCTCTGCGGCCTCACCACCGTGACCGGAATCGCCATTAGTCGAGGCGCCTCGAAACCCCCAACGGGCTCACCGACCCTCGGCGGGTACTACCGCTCATCTTCGGCCCGCAGGGGTCCTAACTTTATTAGTTATCAAGCCTCCATACAAACATGGTGGAATACAAATAAAGTGCGTTGTTTCAACTAAAAAAAATATCCTCTATCTTCATTTCCCTAAAAAACCCTCTCCTTCTTCCACCCATGCAATAGAGAGGGAATGGGAAAAGAAGGGTATCTTTTTCTCTATTATTATTATAGAAAAAGAAACCCTTTCCTCTTCACTCTCCCTCTCTCGCTTGGACCGCTCTCCTTCCCCCGCCAGCGCCGCCGCCGCCGCCGCCGCGCCGCCCGCCCGCAGTTCCTACCGGACTCGAGCGGAGATCTTCCTCTTCTCCTCTCGGTAAGCGCTAATCCACTCCCTCTCCCTCCCATCCTCTTCGTCTGCGCCGTGAAATTTTGAATCCTCATCCTACCCCGAGCTGAGCAACCCGTCGCCAAAACCCTACCCGCCTGACCTAGCTCCTCCGACTCCGATGACGAGAGGGACGGCGATCTTGAGAGCCCTTCTGCTCTAGTGTAGGCTAGCGAGATGTATCAGCCACTCCCCCGCTCCAGTGTTTGCTGCGATGGCTCGACCCCCCTCAAAAACAGCTTTGGTTGATCAGATCTGCTTTGTTTGTGATGCTTGTGTTCCTCACAGTAGTTGTTTAACCGATTTCCCACCTCGGATCTACCGCTGTACAATTGTTCGCATATGGATTGGGTGAATTTTAGGCTCTCTAGATCCTACTGTCGGTGTCAGGTAGGATTGTTCGCATATGGATTTGGTGAATTCTGGCCCTCGACAGAGCCTACTGTCGGTGTCAGGTAGCTAGGATTACATTGGAGTTCTTGTTATATGTATGTCCTCACACCACAGAATCTAATAATAAGTTTGACACATTTTTTTTTTGAAATCTTGTTTCGTTTATATACATAAATAAATCAACATTAACAGAATAAACAGCAAAGATAGTCCAAAATCGTTGTATGTGTTGGTCAACCTTTGTGACTAGATCTTTCTTGTTGCTTCCATGACCTACCTGTTGCAAGTGTTGACGTTTTTTATATGGAAATAAAAGCTCGACGGAAGAATCTGCATGCTGTTGACTTTAGTTATTATAAGCCTGCATATTCTGTTTTCCGATTAAGATCGATGCATTGTAGTGTAGCAACTCTGAAGGGTGAATATTCTGTTTTTCAGTTAAGATACATGCCTTGTAGGGTAGCAATTCTGAAGGATGCTCTAGCTAGCTAGCTTCTGTAACAGTGAGTCTTGTTGACCGATTTGGCATTCGTGTACGCTGTCGGTACCAATTCCACCCCCTCCCCTCAATCCAGCATGCCACACCCATATCGTGCCTTGACTAGCATGAAAAATAAAATCTTCCATTACCAATTGCTGCTAGGCTGACGTCCCTGTGAGCCTGCCACCAGAACACCCGTGTTCAATGTTTTCAAAAGGTTCTGTCGAGACGCCATGCTGTCATGGCAAATATCATTCATGACCATCCAGCCCATGTAAGCTCTTCCGGTCGGGTTATCAGTTTCGTAACAGGCCGCCTTCATCTGGATTTGGAACCTCTCCTTGTTTCATTCAGTGCATTGGAAGTGTCCGCAAATTGCTTGGTCATGAATTGTCCTGCCGTGCCCTCAATATCTATTTGGTTCTACTTTTGGGCATTCATCTCTCTTATTATCCATGTGAATATGTGATAGTGTATGTTTTACCTTTCATCAGCTGGCTTTGTGAATATTTCCCCAGTACTGAAATGCAGAGCTGTTTCAGTGAATCTTTCCTTGCTACTAAAATTCATAAGTTCACACATAGAACATTGTTCTTTTTAAGACAGTTTTTCCATCATGTATGCCACAGAGAAGTTATAGTGCTATTGATATAAAATGAAACTGGAAGCTTATATTTAGAAAAAAAAAAACAGCAGCAATATTCTCCTTTAGCGTACCACTAAGTTTGCCCAGGGTATAATTCAATTTGGTGAGTATATATGCTGAGATGAATAGGGAAAGTAGAGGAAAACAGCGACATTTGTTACTATTCTGTGAAAAACTGCACTTGACAGGTGTGTTCACCAAATAGAAGTATCACTTGATTGATAATACTATATGTTCCGTTTTATTCCCTAACAACTCACAGGCACCTAACTAGTCTCTTCAATGTACAGAACTAGTGAACCATGCATGTATATTATTAATGATTGCTCAAGACTTAACTTTGCATGCTAGGCTTAGTGTGGCACCTTGTTCTGTATAAACGAAGTATTTATGCAGTACAGTTCTCTTCCTGGTTATACTGTTCTTTTATTTTAAAAACGGGTTATTTCTACTACCTGGAATTGTTGTCTCCTTTTGTGTACTGTTCTACAGTCTACATATTCTCTAACAATTAGTGATGTTTGGTTTCCTAGCTCATCCGGGATGCGTATCTTTGTCAAGACCCCCACTGGCAGGACAATCTGCCTCAAGGTCCACTCATCAGACACCCTGTACACTGTCAAGGCAAAGATCCAGCAGCAGTACCGCCTCTTCTTCGATGGGGTGCAGCTAGAAGACAACCGTACATTGGCCGATTATGGCATCCAGCATGACTCTACCATTGACCTCCAGGAAAAGATGCAAATCTATGTGACGCAGACGCGGGGAGGCAGGACCATTGCCCTTGAGGTCGACAGCCTAGACACCATCGGTAATGTGAAGTCCAAGATCCAGGACATGGAGGGCTTTCCCAAGGGCCAGCAGTGCCTCATCTTCGGCAACAGACAGCTGGAGGACGACAACCGCACCTTGGCTGACCACAACATCTGGAAGGAGTCCACCCTTCTCCTCGTCCTTTGCTCGTGTAGGCGAGGAGAAAGTAGAATGATGCGCATCTTCGTGAAGACGCTGACTGGAAAGACCATCACTCTTGAGGTCGAGAGCTTGTATACCATCGACAATGTCAAGGTGAAGATCTATGAGAAGGATGGCACTCCCCCTATACAGCAGCGCATCACCTTTGCTGGCAGGCTGCTGGAGGATGGCCGCACCCTGGCAGACTACAACATTCATAGCAAGGATACCCTTGATATGGTTGCTGAGCTGGATGGCCTGCCATTCAGCAACTAGTTTTATTTTGCTGGAGCCTTCCTTCCAGTAGTGGTGCGTTATCAGTAAAACTATCATTCTAGTATTGTCCGTTAGTATATATATGCTCAGGTATTGTTCCATCACAGTGGAAGTGTGGTGTGTTATCAGTAAGACTACGTACTAGCAGTATCATTTAGCAGTATGTTAATGTGTTGAGTAGTTATGTTTATCCATCTATCATGCGGAACTACTATTAAGAGCCCCTGGGTCTGTATTGTCATGAGTTGATTGAGAATACAGTATGTATGCAGTTTGACCGACAAATAGCCCTCCTTTCTTTACTCATTTATTTCCTTCCGTCATAAACAGTGCAGTTAAATATATGTTGCCATGTTTTTTATTTTTTTGACATCACAGTCAAAAGTTGAAGTGAAGAGGATCATAACACTATGATTGCATTCTTTTACGAGCACTAGTAAGCGTGCACGTGCAATGCACGTATAACCATCAGAAAAAAAAATCTTCTGTATAAACATATTTTTTACATGTGACTAGGTAAATGCCCGTGCGTTGCAACGGGAGCGTATATTATTATTCTAATAGTTTAACAACAATCGTATCTCAATGCTACTCTTCTTCTTCGCCCACTCTTCATATCTCCACCTCTGTCAATGATGTGTCCGGCTCTCGATCCCTCCCGCACCCCATCCAAACACACACTTTAATTTTCTCATATGACAGTGCCTCATATTTGCTTTCTATATTGGGCATCCAACCAAAGCACATCCCTGTATTACCAAAAGGATCATATACGCTATATTTGCCACCACAAAAGGGGGAAATAATGTCATGGAAATCCATCAAACCATGGTCACATGACAAACCATGTTCCAGTAGCTTAAAGTTTAACTGCTTGATTGAGTCATTTATTTCCGTTATCCATTTTCTTTAATCATGAAAGAATAATTAATTTGACATTGTTTTTTAAGCAGAATCTATTAATTTCGGGAGAAAAAAAATGTACACTATGTTGGCATGCTTCAAGGTAGATTTATAACAGATATTACCAAAATCTGGTAATGTATGTAGATTTGTTCTGGGGATCGAAAAGTAGTAAAATATAAATAATAAGAGAATCAGCATAGTAATACACATGTATGGAGTTGACATAAGTATTAGCGGTCTATAACTCCAGTATGGAGGCAGCGGCATAATCGAACATTTGTGAGAAGATTGCACAATATTGTCAAGTTTCTTACCGGTCATATTAATTTGACCTTTCTTCTTGGTTTTACATATTTATAAACTGAAACAACTTGAACATTTGTTTCAAATGCATGGTATTCGATAGTCTACTGGGTGCACAACAAAAAGCCACATTATATCGTCAATGCACTTTGATGGTTACCCAAAACTACAATGGTAGTCTGAAATTGCATCGGCGTTCGCATCACTCAGCAAATCCATGTAGGGACCCATTGTTCTGCCAAACAACAAGCACTACATAACACATTAGAACTCTCTCTCTCTCTCTCTCTCTCTCTCTCTCTCTCTCTCTCTCTCTCTCTCTCTCCCTCTCTCTCTCTCTCTCTCCCCCTCCCTCCCTTCCTAATTTATCTCATCAGCAACGTAGCATAGAAAATGTCATTTCATATCTCAGCCTGATATCTTTCTCACTTCCGCTGCTCTATCTCACAACTGTACAGCAGTAGTAGCTGGACGCACAGAAGAATCTCTCTCCCCGCTCTCCCTTCCCATTTTCAACGCAGCGGCGTTCCTGCCCCGCTACAACATCGTGCTGTCCTGCCCCAGCGGCACCCCATATCCCTGTTGTTCCCCACTCCAACGCCGCCCACTATCCCCATGTTCCCCGCCGCACCCGTTTGGCACCTACGTGTGCGAGCAAAGGAGTCCAGTACTCCAGCAACCACGCCACCATGTGCAGCAGCGTGGTGGCTTACCTCGGCCGCGTCCGTGTACGAGGAGCAGCCGACCCACAACCCCGTCGGGCTCCTACGGAGGGAGCCGAGCTAGGGGACAGATGGAGCGAGTTGGGCGGCAACCTTCGTATGGAGCAGCGGATGGCACCACCAAGGCGAAGCGACGACCTCGTCTAGGACACATCTTGGAGGCGATTGCTCCTGTCTACTCGCTCGCCTTGTGGTGTCATGGACAGAAGGTGTCCTCGAAGACAACCAACCGGGCGTTTGCTGCCGCCATACCCATAAACCGAACCACCCTGGGGCACACTGGAGCAACATGGGGAGAGAGGAAGAATATGGCCACGTCGGCGCTAGATCCACAACCACCACCGATGTCTCCCATCATTGGGAAGAGAGGGACGGAGTCACGGAGAGAGAGTCGCTGGGAAGAAAGGGACGGAGTCACGGAGAGAGAGTCGCTGGTTCGGAGGGGGGAGCGGCGGCGGCGGCTTCATGAGTGGGGTATGGGAGGTGTACTCGGATGGGTATATGTGGCGGCTGTGCTGGGGCGAGGAGGCCGCGCCTACGACGAAGATGGGCGTCAAATCAGATCGGACGACAGATTGTGTCCCGATAATTTAGGACGCAGTGATTGTGCGTAGGAAAAACCGGGCGAGAGGACGGACGAAGGGACAACGTAAGAGGGGATACGGAACCTTACGGTTGTTTTAGGTAGTAGAGATACATAGTATATGAATTCTGCAAAGAGCAAGTTAAGTAGGGCATGGAGAGAATGGATTCTAACATGTAGAACTGCTAATTTACATGTTGATGAATTATACTCCCTCTGTAAAAAAAATATAAGAGCGCATATATCACTAAAGTAGTGATCTAAATCCTTTTATATTTCTTTACGGAGGGAGTATTTGTTAGCAGACTGATACTGCAGAAGACTTGTCGACTTACATGGAGCAGGGCGGCCTAGAACCAAACATAGTTACTCCTAGTTGATGCTATTCATAGAGATTTTCCATGGCTTGGTGAAGAATGAAACCGATGAAAATAAAAACAATAGGAGAGTGGTGATCTTGGCATAGAGCTTTCTTTCTAGTAAGCTCCGGCAAAAACTACGGTTAGGAAATTCATCTCATTCATATTTCATTAGCGTTGCACATGTAATTCATCTCATTCTTATTTAGTTAGCTTTGCAGATATGTAGCCAATTCATGCACAAATTCAGGTGACAAGGAACATATCACCATATCACCATATCATTTTGAAAATTGCATTATCTAATTGAACCACATGATCTGACCGTAATGGGACTTTTGTCAAAATGACACATATGAGCCATCATCTCATCTCACGGAACCTCGAAATGTTGAAATTTTTATATCTAACCATAACAAATATCATTAGAAAATTGTACTATTTGATTGAACTACAAAAACTGCAAGTAGTAGGATATTGGATTTATAAAATCGACATGACACTCCTTTACAATTATGATGCTCCATAGGCATAAACACATTTTACTTTTGTTTCATCTTTCATATCGCTCGCATGAATGATGAACCTGCATATATTGCCTTTAAGAGAGATGCTTGAAAATGAACGAAACATGAAATCTTGAATATTGTTGCTGACACCGCCAATCCAGTTCTGATATGAATCACAGTCCATACTTTCCCTACGATCCTAAGTCTGAAACAGTCAATAAGGAGTCAATAGAATACACTTCTACATCAGTTCTGCACAGGACTAACTGGAGCTTGTGCATGATTCTATTTGACTGCTAAAGTAGCATAGCAAATAAAATGAATACAACATGAAAAATAAAATATATACCCGCGCTTGCACTTATTTATCATATATTGAGGTGCTATACATTACACTAAAAATTGTCCAACAAAATAACATAGAAAGGCTGCTGAAAATGAACAGTATGGCATGATGGCATAGAGGAATGTCACATAAAACTATAGTAAGCCCCGTTCAGGTTCTATGATTCTCTAATATTGGTTCTCTAATACTGAAAGCAATAGCCAAATATCACTGCATAGTTCTTCCAGGGTATTAAAATGGCGTGCTCCCTTCAACATCCAATCTAAATGCATGCGTCTCACTCAAAATTGCTACATGAACAAGTAATTATGCATGTATCCTTACTTGTCCAGAACACAGGGGGCTCATGCCTATTAGCTCAGAATTGCTACATGAACAAGTAATTATGCATGTATCCTTACTTGTCCAGAACACAGGGGGCTCATGCCTGTTAAAAATTAAATTGGCAAGATGTAGAGCCGCCTACTTGCCAGTATCACACATCATTTCAACATGAGAAGTAAATACACAAAGTTGAACCAAGGGACATTAGAATAACTACATACACAAAATCCAGTTTTAGCATTGCAACATATGAACTTAAAGGGAATTCCAGTCGTACCACTTAGAATTCAGTCTTCAGCACACGACATATCAAATAAAAAACGCAGAAGATTTGAAATTGCCTTTGTCAGAACGTCAAGCAAGGAATTTATACGTGAGGTTTGCGATGAAGGTTCGGCAGGGCAATCCTGTGGTGTTGCTCCCGACATCAAGCAGCTACAGCCGCGCGTGACACAGAGAGGCTGAATGGCGGGGGCAACTGACGAGCAGCACGTGGGAGGCAGACAAACAGAGCCGGGTCGGGCACCGTGTGCCACAGGAGAGGCGGCGGGCGGGGGCCGATGGAGAACGGGCGGGTGGGTGAGGCATGGCAAGCGGCAGGAGCCACTTGAACAAATTGTTTTACAAATTACTGTAATGACTAGTCGACATATACAAAAGCAATTCACATGAACTGGACAGAGGACTCTGTTCTGTATGTTTCTGAGTAGAAAGGTAACAAACAATCAAAGAAAATGAAATTAAGTTAATTCTCACCATTTTTGTTAGTATGATTTTTAAGCACAATGCTAACAGGCTACCGCACATACAGCTATTAGCTGAAAGAATTTGATTTTTGATCCGTTCACTCCCAAGAGATTAGTGGATGAACAGAAGACTGACACCGAGTCCCCCATCTAACACTCTCAGCTAAAGCAGCACAAATTCGTTGGTATAACACCACATGCACAGATCGAGAAGCGTGTGCTCACCAGATGGTTGGCTAGGATGACCTTGGCACCCTTCCCCATGAGGAAATTGATGGACGGCATGGAGGCGCGGATGCCATTGTCGTCGGTGATGTTCTGGCTGTCGTCCAGCAAAACATTCACATCGGCATGGAGGTCCAGCAAAACGTTCAGATCGGCATGGAGGAACACCTTCTTCCCCATGAGGTCCTTGTCGCCCAGGGTGCCCACGCTCCTCTTGGTCGCCATTTCCTCCTCGGTCTCCCCTTCCCTGCACCAAATCCGACGCCATAGACATTAGATTAATCCGCAGAGGAACCAGATTCAGACGAACGGAGATTTACCAGGCAAGAAATCAATCGGGTTAATGCCAATTGAACATCACATTTCTGCCATTCGAAAGTGAGTTCATGAATCGTTGTGATTATTTTGTGGGTGTTCTCTACTACACTGAATTCAAAATCTGCAAAAATAGAAAGGAAAAAAATTAAGTTGCAGGTGTGTAACTGAAGAACCTCATCATCTTATGACGGAAGAATCACTTATACGGAGCAAAAATAGACTGGAGACGGGCAGGCTTTTCATCCGTAACGTCGTCCATATCCTATCCCTCGCGAAGAATTGTGGCCACTCATCTGTAAAGGATCGCACCGCCGCCGCCGCAGCACCTTGCCATCGTGAACCTGACATTGCAGAACAACGGCGCCTTGCACGGCCGTGGGCACACAGACCAACATCCGCCTTCCGCACGGCCGGAGGAAAAGCAGCTCCAAACCACCATCCAAAACCAACACGGCCATGGGCGCCGGCGCCTCAAAGCAATGGTTGAACGCTCCACTCCTTTTGGACAGCCACGCACAGAAACCCATCGCCACCTGAAACCATCGCCACCTGAAACCCACGAACAGAATACAACCAACGCCACCACATGGAGCTCTCCGCTGAAGGCCGCTGGTCCGAGCGCCATCACAGATCCAACCCGCTCCAACACCATCCCCATCCACAACTCCACCTGCAGCACCCACTCCGGCAACAACCGGAGGCAGAGCACGCCCCGTCTACTGCAGCAGCTCCCGACTGCCGCTTGTACAGCCTGTTGAGTATATAGATTAATTAGGAAACATAAGATAGACTAGGATTTGTCTTGCCTCCTGCCTTGTGTTGTACTCCAAGTTGATCATTATATTCCTATTTATATGCCCACGAGGCTCAAGCAATACAACGAACAATTCCACCAATCCCTCTCTCTCCCTTCTAACATGGTATCTATCGCAAATCGATCCTAAACCCTAGCCGCCACCGCTTCCGCACCTGCACGCCGCCCCCGGGGCGGTCGGCCTCCATGACCGCCGCCGGGGGGCGCGCCGCCCGTACCTAGGGTTCGTCCGCCGGCCGTGTTGGCCGGCTGCCCTAGAGAGTCTTTTTTTCCCGATCATTTGATCCGGGTTTTCTCTCTCTCGCCAGTCGCTTTGATCGGCGTTTACTTTTTGGTTTTCCGGTCTATGTGATCCGGTTTGCGTCGCCCACCGCCGCCGTCGACCCCGTGCGCCTCTACTCCAACACCGACGCGATGGGCCAGCTTCTTCACCGACTCGGCGGCCTCGCGCGTCGTCCGCGCGTATGTCCGTCGGTCGCCCCGACGCGGCATCCTCGCGCGTCGTCCGCGCGTCTGCCCGTCGGTCGCCCCGACGCGGCGGCCTCGCGCGTCGTCCACGCATCGGCCCGCCGGTCGCCCCGACCCGGCGGCCTCGCGTCATGCGGCGGCCTTCACCGCCGCCGTTCGCGCGACGGCCCGCCCGTCGATCTACGCCGGCCGTCACCGCCCTGCTCCGACCGGGACTTCTGCATCACCCCGACCCGGCGGCCAATCATAGCCGCCCTGCCGCTCGCCGCCGCCGGCTTCATCTTGGACTCCGCCGCCATCACGCCTCGACCGAGTGGCGTCCCCGACCTCGCGCGCGATCGGCTTGATCACCTGCTCGCCGCCGCGATCCGCCTCATCTACGCCGCGCGACCGACCTGGCCCGTCAGTTACGCGCGCCTCCGCAGGTGAAGATCGGCTTGTATACCATCGACAATATCAAGGTGAAGATCTACATAGAGGAGGGCTATCCCCCGAATCAGCAACGCCTCATCTTTGCTGGCAAGCAGCTGGACGACAGCCGCACCCTGGTGGACTACAAGATTCACAACGAGGATACCGTTCATTTGGTGCTCCGCCAATGTGGTTGCTGAGCTGCATGGCCTTCCATTCAACAACCAGTTTTATTTTGCAGGAGCCTTCCTTACAGTAGTGGTGCGTTATCAGTGAACTATCATTCTAGTACTCTACGGTAGTATACATGTATGCTCCGGTATTGTTCCTTCACAGTAGATGTGTGATGTGTTATCAGTAAAACTGTGTACTCTTATTTGTTAGTATGTTAATGTGGTTGAGTAGTTTCTTTTATCCATCCATCAAGAGGAACTACTTCAGGACAGAATACAGTCTGTATACAGTCTCTTTACTCATTTCTTTCCTGTCTGCATACCCGGTGTGGTTAATTTCTGTATCCATGTTTTCATCTATGTCATCACAGTCAAAAGTTGAAGTGATGAGGATGATAACACTGTTATTGCATGTCTTCTACAAAGAAAATTTATTATGGCATATTGTGAGCCACATGAGTGTCACATGAGTTGGAATCAGGACTGCAAATAAGAGTTGAAATCACTTCGTCCCCGTCATCGCTGTTGGAGGAGGAGAAGGAGGAGGACGGCGGCAGGATGACTCTTTGAGTTGTTAAGCTTTGTAGTAAGGACTAGACTTGCAAAAGGCCAAAAACGGTTTTTTGGGAGATAGAAGGAATTTAGAAAAATGGTTAATTAGGATATGTTGAGTTCTATGAAACGGTCACTCGTCAATTTCAGGATTAACAAGCAAGAGATTACGTTCCCTCGAAATGGGACTTAGGATGTGTTGGTAGAATAGAAGGTGTTAAAGTGGCAATCAGCTAAGCTAACAAGCCGTCTCTTCATAACTTCTCAGGAGTACATTTTCTGCCAACTTTTGCTCCATAGCTGAAAAGGGTGGTAAGTTAAGTTAAATAAAAAAGAAGGGCAGTAAGTTGTCCTCTATTTATACTTCACTATTTTCAATGGGAAGTTCGACCACACGGTGATAAACCTTTTTATTAGCTTATTTTCACTACTTAAGTTTGACATGTTAAATGGATACGGACGGTTCTGATTAGATTGATCTAATGTAGGCCAAGCATGCAGTACATCGGAGTTCTCACCGCATTTTTATTAAGAAGATTATATTGTGTGAATAACCAGCAACTAGAATAACGATATTTCTTCCATAGTCTTAGATGACGACAACTATACAAACTACTCCCTCCGATTCATAATAAATGTCGCCATTTTGAACTAGTTCAAAACTGCGACACTTATTATGGATCGGAGCTAATAGACGATTGCCCCTTGAAAAAATTGTAACCCAGAAACGTCTATTGAACTTGACAACATATGGTTTTCCATTCATATATCCACACGCCCCCCTTCTTTCATAATTACATCAAATATGCGCCTATATAGCATTCTCTTTGTTGACCAATATAAGACGTTTAGACTGAACATACAAGTCTCTAGAAACATCTTATATTAATGAGCAGAGCTGCAGAGGGAGTATATGATAAGCAATAGAAAGGCATCAAAATACCTATACTCGAAAGTCCTATGAACAATACCTCTAGGTGCAGAACCGCTTGTCGCCACTGCAGCCCTCACATGCACAATATTTTTTGCGGGAAAAACTTACGATCTATTCACCAACTGTCGTGGTAGTACAAAAAATATTAGAAGTAAAAATTACATCCATGTTCATTGACCACATGGCGATGACTACAAGCACTAGAGCGAAGCGAAGGTGTGTCGCCGTCATCGCCCCTCCCTCATCGGAGCCGGGCAAACCCTGTTGTAGTAGGCAGTCGAAAAGTAGTCATACTAAGGCCCTACAAGACCAGCACACCAAAACAGCAACCGCCGTTGGTGAAGAGAAGCGTAGATCGGAAGGATCCAACCTATAGACCCTTATCCATTCCGGCTAGCCATCAGCGGCACCCGGAATGGACAATGGCCCGGGGCAGATCGGGGTGTTTTCCGGCTAGTTGTAGTTCGGGCCCGGCCCAGGATGTGCTCGTGAGCATTGTCCTCACGGGGTGCGGTGGGCCGTGGAGGTGGTCCTGGTACCACCTACCCATTATGTCGTGCGTCACCGGTGATCTCAGATTTGGCGTCGTGCAAGCTCTGCTTCGCGGTGGCCGCCGGCAGTCCTACGGTCGTGTCCACGGGGACTAGTTGGGATGCAGGCGTGGCGTCTCCTACGGTGGAAGTGCTGACCCAGATCCGGGGACTGATGCCGGGCTAGGTATGGAATGACGCCATTTTACCCTACCTACCGGGGTTGGTGTGTCGTGTGGCGAATGGGTGGCGGAGTATTGGGACAAGGATACCGGGGCGGCGGCCCCGGGAGGCGGTCCCCATGATTGGCTCTCCGGCGGGTCTCGTGGCGGCGGCGGTGGCTTCTCCTCTTGGTCGTATGGGTAGTGAGAGGTCTAGCGGCAGATGGCTCGGGCGTCCCCTTGTTGGCCGTGCCCGGATCCGGGTCCGGGAGTCAGAGCTCGTCGTGTCTGTCCTGGGTCTACCATTGGACACCGGTGATCAAGCTGCCGAGCGAAACCTCCGCGCTTTTGGCGCCGATGACGGCGACGCCCGCGGGCGCCACTACCTTCTTGAAGACGTCGTTGTGGTTCTCCTCTCCGTGTCCGGGGTCCGGGTGAATACCCACGTCCATTTCGGACTCGACATTGGTGACGCTCTGCGCCGTTCTCCCTCCCGAGGACGCTGTCGAGGACGCTGTCGAATCTAAACTCATGTTGCTTCTTTTGCCCGACTGCATCCAGTGATGCCGCCACCCTGATGACCAACGCCGCATGGTCAGACTCCTCGGTGAGAATGTGTTCCACCGCCGTTTCAGGGAAAAGTTGTAAGAACTCGTCATTGCATGTAGCCCTGTCTTTTTCTTATGAAAATGTGCATGCACTTTCATGTTTGTTGTGGAAATTTCACATGAGTTTGATATAAGTGATATTTTCTCGTTCCTTGGGTCAAAAGTCATGTCTCCATGTGGGGCTTGGGCTTGGGTCAAAAGTCATGTCTTCATGTCGGGCTTGGGATTGGGTCAAAAGTCATGTCTTCATGTGTGGCTTGGGCCGGGTTGGAGCTTGGGCCGGGCGGGGTTGGTTTGCGGCCTGTCAGCTGGCTCGGCCCGCCCACACCAGGTTCGGGGACAGTGGGCTCACGTCGTCAATTGGCT